>NW_028141165.1:2618313-3218313 GCF_030444845.1 Prenolepis imparis
AAGCAGTGGTATCAACGCAGAGTACTGTGGCGGTGGCGGCGGCAGCGGCAGCAGCAGCAGCACCAGCACCAGCACCAGCAGAAGCAGCAACAGCAGCAGCAGCGGCGACGGCGGTGGCGGCGGCGGCCACGGCGGCGGTGGTGGCGGCGCGGAAGCTTTCGCGGCGCCGCGCGAGAGAGACGCTCCTCAGTTGTGTCAAGCTAGGCGATCGAGTAGGACGCACTTTAATCGTTCCGCCTCCGAGTTACACTCTCTCTTTCACGAACACACACACACACACATACACACTCACACACACTCTCTTCCTCCTTTTTTTTCTTTCCTTCTTCTCTTCCTTCGCCTCTGCCACGTCTGTCTCCTTCCACGCTATTCCTTCACAGAATACCCGATACACACGTATACGCTGTATAACGCCACGCACGTACACACAAAGCGCGAGGCCCGCAATATAAGCGCTCGTACAACATACGCACACACAGACAGACACACACGCCGTCAGCCACACGTCGGACCTTGCCCGCTTTTTTTCCCTTCGCGCGAATATACTCGAGTTCCTTGGCTTTCGTTTAAACCTTCTTCCGTCTCGACCGGCGGAACACGCGCGCGTACGGACCCCGAACAGACGTCAACCTCATCCACGTCGCCGTCGCCAGTCGTCGTCGTCTCTGTCTGCTCGCGACGACTTGAGAAAAACGCAACGCGAAGAAGAGAGAAGCCGAAGAAGTAACGCGCCAGCAAGACCACGTGATCAACGTTCCCTGTACTCGCTTAACGCTACCTCGTTTTCTCGCTCTCGTACTCTGTCTCTCTGTCTGCCTCTCTTTCTCTCTCCCTCTTTGTATGCCGAGTACGCATGCATAAAAGCAGCCCTCTGACTGCGCGCCCTATTGTCTCTTCTCTTTGAGTCCGTGTGTGTGTGTCTGTGTGTGCCGAGCGCGAGCTACTGGTTATCGTTGGAGAGCGACTGGACTGGACTGCGAGCGGTTCAAGGTCATCGTCGTCGTCCTCATCATCGTCGTAGTCGTCGTCGTCGTCGTTGACTCGTTTTCATGTGACACACACACGTCGACCGGGCAAAATCAAACAAACTGGGCTGACTTCACAAGGGACTGTTGATCGGCTCCCCCGGCTTCCTTTCGATCACCGTCTGATTGCTGCTGGAAAGAAAATGTCAAGCGATATGAATGAGAGACCGCTGCGAAAAATCTCGACAAATTGACATTCCGCAAGAGAAGGCCCCCCCCCCCCCCCCTGATAATCGAGAAGTCGATATTAGACGAATACACATATCTTCGAGAAAAAGAGAAAAAAAAGAACCGCGAGACCGACCACGCGACTGTTCTCACGCGACTTTAAAAGATTTTCCCGCCGACAGTCTCGAGTAAGAGCGATCGAGAAAGAAGGGAAGAAGAAAGCGGCGAAAAGAGAGATGGTTTTCGCCCAAGCGATTAAGAGTACCGTTAATTAAGTCATTTCTAAATGATATAATCGTTCGGACGTTAAATTATCGAGAGTAACCTCGCGCGGGACTTTAGAGAAATTGAATATAATAGGAGGGAGAATTTCGGCTCTTTTTTTTCTAGGTACGTATGTGTATAAAGCGCGTCTCGTTAAGTTATTAGATTTAAAGCTAACAATAAGATATATAGAGGAAAAAAAAGAGATTAATAAACAGTATATCGCGTCATCTGCCATCCGTAGGTGACGGTCGAGGAACAAAGAGAATCGCGTCAAGACAATCAATTGTAACTGTAGTGGATTAGGACATATCGAGGGAAAGAGAGGGGAAGTATCTGCGAATTTTTTCTCGGTCAGAGCAGAGTAATGTACGTATTTATTGCGAAATAAGAGGTCGCGAGCGATCGACTTTCGTGTCTTTATGTGATCTTCAGCCTCTGTACCGATTCTACGTGTGTACACGCTCTATATCAATATCTATATATTATATATATATACACAATCGATATATATATACATACATATATATATATATATATATATATTTACACTTATATACATACGTTTGTACGCGTATACAACTCTCGTACATATCCAATCAACGCGCCGCGAGAGTCGTTGACGCGTGATTCGAATCCGGCAAGAAAAGCTAACGCAAGGAAAAGATAACGGTAGGAGAATTAAAGCCAATTAGAGAAGCTAAAGAAGGAACTTGAGAGGATCTCTTTCCCTGTGGTCTGGCAATAGGACTGCTCTCTGTCAATCTTCGTGACAATCATTTTCAGCTAGTTCTCTTAGTGCGTAATCTCGAGGTGTATCACCTTCCTTTCGATAGGATAACGTTCGAATTAATAAGAAGGAGAAGGAGAAGAAAAAAGGGGAGAGAATTATAAAAGAAGAAAAAAAAATTTCGCATACCTACGTCGTTTCAATTACACGTACGAGCAAGAGAATCGCGCGAAGCGGGAGACGAGCTTGTTTCTCTGTCTCTCTCTCTCTCTCTCTTTTTCTCGCGCCTCTTCCGCACTCTAAGTACATATTTAATCCGCACGCGTTAAATTCCCCTCTCTTTCTGTCCGTCACCACTCACCCCTTCCCCGCGTGGATAATTCCCCTAACGCGTGGTTGTAACTGTTTTTTGCCCCTCCACTCACTCATACATACACATAGCACACACACAACAACACAGATTGACAGTCATCCAGAGCTACTGTCGACGACGCGTTCGCGTTCGCCGCTCGTCCTAGAAAATAAAATTCTCGCACATATACATCACTTAAGGATCTCCTCTGTCTCGATCTCGCACGTGTAGATAGCGCTTAAACCACGTTATTGTATCCGATAATAATAAGAATAGCGCGTGTGTACGTGTTTACGTGTGTATGTGTGTATAGCTCGTAAAAAGTAGAGTCGAGTCTGTTCGATATACTCTCTACGTCTACATACGATACCAAAGTCCTGTCGCGATCTTTCGCGAGTCGAAGAGGCTATTATCGAACGCGCGTCCGGACGACTATCCACCGATCGATCGCGATCGCCATCTCGATCGCTCTCTCTTCGTTGCTCTGTCGGCGTAAGCGCGAGTCGTAACGAGAAATCGGCCGATCGCCCCTGATCGAGAGGAAGGGAAACCAACCGGGTCGGTCGAGCGTCCTGTCCCAAGAAAGGGGGGAGGGACGACGACGACGTGGAAAGAACGAAAATAAGAGAGACACGAGGAAGCCGTGCGCCCCTGAACGGGGGGGACCGGTCAAGGGGAGAGGACAAGGGAGGATACTACTCGTTCAAGCTGTGGTGGCCCTCGTTCGAGTGGAGTCGCTCGTGCAAAACGGAAACTGCTCGCTGCCAGGCCGCGTCGCTGGAACGTGCCTGCTGGAACGCACAGGAACGCGCACGGACCCTCTGGGGCCTGCAACATTCGTTCGCGGCCGCGGCGCATCGCAATCTCCTCTTGCATCCTGCATCCCCGGGCAAGTCCTGGCTCGCCGAGACGGTCGTCGGCGCTGACGAGGCACGTATTTCCCCCATCACCACGTATTTTCATTCGTATCCGTTCGTCCCGGGTGGTGCGGTGCCCCTGCCCCCGCCCCTGCTAAACGGCATCAACAATCCGGCGGCAGCAGCGATCACCCCGGGGCTGGTAGGACATCTCTTCGGTGCCCAGCAGGCCTGCAATCTCGCCTGCACTTGCTCTTGCAACATCGTTGCTAACTGCAACCCTCATCGTCATCAGCACCACCATCAGCAGCAGCAACATCAGCAGCAGCAGCAACAACAGCAGCAGCAGCATCACAGGACACTCGGCACTACGGCGGTTCTGCTGCAACCAGTTGATCATATCAAAGACACTATGGTGAGTCTACCTTTCTTCGCTTAATCGTTGCCACGAGGAACACGCTCTACTCAAGGTTGGTCTATTTTTCATGATTATGATTATTCGATCAATTTCGCCCTGTCACGGCCTTTTCACCTGGTCCGCAACACCGTCGCAAAACCCTCTGGAGCATATATATATATCTTGTAATATATTTCATCTTAATTTTGTATTTTATACAAGTATGTGTAAATGATGACATTGCTGATTAGCGTTTAACGTGTGAAAATTGCCCTGAAATCTATAATTGAAATTATATATCGATCGTTGAATTATATTCGTGCAATTATCTTCGTGCAATTACGATCTCGCGCGAGAATCGGTCGTCGGCTTCGCATCTCAAGCGTTATATTCGCAATCTTGACAATGGCGTTACACCCGACGGGAATCCCGAATATCCACGTACTCGGCGTGTCACCGAAGACAAAGCTCTCACGGGGGTTCCTCGAGGTAACGAACCCTCCGGCAGTCAAGTAACGAGGGTACTTCCTACGAGGGCACAAGTAATACTCTCTCGGGCGTAGGATGGAGAAGGCGGTGAATCAGGAATGGATTTAGTCGCGACGAGCCACGATGAATTACTTCCTACGTTTGCCGTGTAAACAAGGAGGTGGAGAGAGTATCCTCACCGAAAACCCAGGTACACGACGCCGCGAATTCACGCTCTCGCCTCCTTTCTCTCTCTCTCTCTCTCTCTCTCTTTCTCTCTCTCTCTCTTTCTCTTCGCCGCTCGGTAAACGTTTCCGCGGGATGACGAGGACTGGGGGAAGGCGGGGGGAGGGAGGGACGGCGCTTTAAATCCCGGATCGCGTCTACAGGGGCATCCTCTTTAATCCTTCGATCGACAGGTGTCGAGAAGAGAGACGCGGGAGGGGATGTCCCGCATCGCGACGTGACATCCCGCGATCGCGAGAATCCCGAACAAATCTACCCATCCTTTCCACCTGATCGGATGATCGGCATCGTCGTCGTCGTCGTCGTCGTCGTCGTCGTCGTCGTCGTCGTCGTCGTCGTCGTCGTCGTCGTCGTCGTCGTCGTCGTCGTCGTCGAACCTAATTTTCGCTTCGCGTCTCATGCTCTTCCTCGCGTTTCTCCTTCGGTCTCTTGTCGTTTCATTTCTACCCTCGTACCCGAGTTGCCGCGCCTCGTCGAGCACGTAGCGAAAGAATCACATTATCGCTGCCGGCAAGATGTAACCGATATCTCGCAGTCTCTCTCTCCTACATGCGCGTTGTGCATGTTTAATTGGCGCACGTGTAATCTCGAGCCGCAGTTGTTGGAGCGTAGAACTTGGTGTAGGAGTCAAGACGAGGCGTATCGGATGGGATCGGGAAAGTTTGCTTTACCAGGATCTACCTACCTACCTACCTATCTACGTGCGCGCCGCTAGATCTCGTCGAGATACATAGTTTGAGTCGAAAAAAGGTATCTAATTCGATAATCGTACGACTTGTTGGAGCGTTCTAATTTCGCTGGCGAAAAAGATTTGTTATTCGCCCCGAGAGCGTGAATTCAAAATCAATCATCAACTCGAGCTGTAGATCGACTACGAGTTTCACTGAATATTCCGCAGTTCGCGCTTCCTATGAATGGAGCTTATGTCGCGCTCGAGAAGTTGTCAAGAACGGTCGTTACGCCTTCTTGACGGCGTCGTTCGAATACCGGAAAGATTTACGTGCTCCCCGGATTTGCGCGAGAGAGTCGCGATTTTACGACGTTTAAACCCGGCGAGACGTCGCTCATATCTCTTCTCTTACATATTCCGCGAGGAAAAGAAATCGGTCGACATTGCGGCGGGAAAATTTCGCTCCTCTCGATAATTCCATCGATCTACGTTTTATCACAAGTTCTAAATTTAAACGTCATTAACAGAATTATGTTATTGAATATTCCCCTTCAAAACATAGACTAATGCTTATAATATGCTTATTCGTAATATGTTTATGCAGCCGTTTGCAAATGTCATACGATTTTCTTGCAATTTTAATATTTGCCCGAAGAAGTTCTATATTTGATTTCTGAAACCGTATTGACGATCAGTATGTAATATTATATAATAGCAAAATATAATAGGTATAATATAATAATATATATAATATGATAGTATATAAAATCAATAAAATAAAATATAATAGTATATAAAATTAATTTGCAGCACTTGTATCTCTGAAAAAAATTTCTCCATCAAAATAATTAGCAACGTCGAGAAATTCGTATTGACATTACCATCATTCAAGTAGCCGCCGGTACGGTTTCTCGATGACAATTGCTTTCGCATCTCGTCAAGTAAAGTAATTACGTTAAGTGCCTCGTTCGAGCGTTTTGAAGAACCGAGCGACGCGCGAGACTCATTTCGTAACGATATGCGGAGCCTCTCGGTTCCCCTTTCCTCCCTCCGTTCTCGTCGCTTCTTTCGTATTTACGTTTTCGATAAAATGGGTCATTCTGTCCCCCACAACAGAGAATATCCACGGCTCCTTCCTCCTTTCGTCGAGTCGGAGGAAACGTCAACAGAGCGACGGAAAGGACGGATAAGGCGCGGTGAATGGGGAGGAAGTGGAAAGAGTGCAACTCGATGGAAATCTCACTTTGACGTTGCTTCTTTTTTCCTCGTTATCGTAATATTTCTCGCACTTTGCGATTAATGTAACGCGAGTATTACGTGAGAAATGCCATGCATAGATACGGACACATAATCGTGTCTCAGGGAGATTCGATTAAATTTTATTCGGAAAGGAGCGAAATAACGCTTTCCGAATTTATCTTTCTAAACACCCTTCAGCATTTGTCGCATTATTCACATGAGCGAATTGAAACAATTTCAATCTGTCGATTCTTATGATAATCGCAGCCCGAATTTGACACTATGATTTTTAAGTAGAACAGATTGCGAATGTACGCATCTCATTATTATTTAACATACAATTAGTCTAAAAGAACTAGAGAAATAAGAGAATGTGACACGACTGATTTTCATTTCGCTTTTGCTATGATTTTGTTTAACTCGCGCTTAAAGCAGGTAAAAAGACGGGAAGATGGCTACGCAATTTATCATCCGGAAAATTGATGTCGCCTCGCGACACGAATGTTTGTACGTTTCTCGTTTTCAGTTCCTCATTTTTCTCGCGCGTTTAACGTAATCGTATAGACACTTAAGAGGCCATATTCGCGAATTGAATAAGGTAACGCTAAGCGAAAAGCGCCGCTGTTAATCAAAACGGAGCGTCGCCGCGGGAGATAATTATCGGACGTCGTAGTCGCTTTTGAGCGACCCCGAAACCACCGGTCTTTTCCCACACGTAGGTAATCCTTTCCCTGCCTCTCTTTCCCGTTCCCTTTCGTACCCTTTCCCCCCATCGTATCACGATCGTCCCCTTTAATCACTCGCTAGTATTCGGTCGGCGAATTCGCGAGCAACTTTGGCCGGGTGAAAAGCTGGCGACGCGTCGAAATGAAAATGGACGTAAACTCTCGGACGAGAGAATCGTTTCCACGTGACTCCGTGCGTCCTCTCTCTCCCGTTTTCGTGCTTTCCGCCTCTCATTCCTCACACTCCTCGACGTCCCTTCCTGTCTGTCTTCCTACGTGCGTTCACCAAGTGTGACGTGTGCATCAACCCGCCATCGCCAAATCCGATACACCGTATCCGCGACTGGAAGCTGGCGCGAGCATCCTCTCTCTTTCTCTCCCCCATCTCTTTTCGCTGGAGAGAAATTGAAATTTTTCTTCCAGACACCTGGGATTTTAGCCTCAATTTCACCCCCATCTGTGCTCGTTATTCTAGCGGTCGAAAAAAAAAGAGAAAAGAAAAACAAGCAATTGAATTTGGAAAATAAGAGAAGAAAGAATTGAATTCTTTTCTTCTCGCGTGTGCGTAAAGCAACTTATTTTTGGAACGCGTACGTGCATTCCCGCGTATTTTGAAACGCAAGCACCTGATATTATTTTCGTTTTTAAATGGGCGTTGGTGTATTAAAGCGCGAAAATATTGCATGTATATGCACGGACGTTGTAATGACAGAGAGCGGATAATTTTGTCTCTCGCGTTTTGAGTATACATAATTAGACTGACGTCATACGTGACATAATGTGCGGCGCGCTAACGTTGTAGCCGCACATGAGCACATAAGCTCGGTAAACTCTGCCGTGGTATATTCATCAGCGAAACTCGCGTCCAACAGCTTCTCCGCGTGCCAAGTTAAATTGTAGCGAAGAACCGCCGCTTGTGTTGCTAGACCGCATTGACCGACCGTCACATAACCCTCGCTCGTGCATGTTACTCGTGTTTCTTCGGATATTCGAGAGTTCCTGTAGGACCGTGTTTCACAGAACTACTACTCGCTCGATGACGCTTTCTCGATTAGTCGGGATTCTGCCCGATTCCATTCCACTATAAACGTTTGGGGGGTAGGTAGAGAAAGACTAATATGTATAAGACTTCTATGTCAATAACGGACTGACAGAATACATCGAATGTGTAACAAAAATTTCGAATTGTTTCGAATATTATTAAGAACTTTTTTTAACAGAAAATGTGTAATTAATAAAAAAAATAGTAAAGGTACCCAACTGTCACTCACGGATTTTAATGAAACTTTGCACACTTGTAAAACTATGCAAAATAATAGACACGTATTTTTTTTTATGTGCGGAGAAGCGATTTTAAGGGCAGAAACAACCCCTTGTATATATGGGGTGGTTTTCACGTTATAAATACATTCTTGACAATTTTTTTGAAAACTGAGGTATGGGGTTTGCGGGGTCGCAGAATTCGAATCTGTCATTATAATTTAAAAATACAAAATGGCTGATTAAATATAACGCCCATACTTTGTGAGTACTTTGTGGCGAAAATCATATTTTTTCTTATTTGTAGTATTATTGGTCGACAATTTTTAAAGGTACATGAAGTGTCTTGTTAAACAAGTTATTTGGAATTAATTTTTATTAAATTTAACAGTGCATACAATAATAGTTTCTTCAATAACAATTAGTATATTGAATTTAATTCATTAATTGTTTCTTTTGTTTTATCCCTACTACTTGTGGTCTGCCCTTAAAATCGCTTCTCCGCACATAAAAAAAAATACGTGTCTATTATTTTGCATAGTTTTACAAGTGTGCAAAGTTTCATTAAAATCCGTGAGTGACAGTTGGGTACCTTTCCGTAAGTAATGCAAATTTAAATAGATTTTATATAAGTTTTTTTCTAAATCTTAAACGTTTCAGTTATTCGATATTCCATATTGTATAAGAAGAGATTTTCTAGACATTCAAGACTCTTTTAAAATTTTCAGAGATATTTTCAAGACTTTCAAACCTTCTACTTTCAGATAATATCGAAGCAATTTGAATCTTTATATGATTGAAGCGCTTGAAAATGTTTAAAAACAAAATTCGACCTACATATGCGACATATATATCTACATACATATTTTTCTCATTTACTTTCTCATTATTTTTTAAGTCTTTAGCTCTTTTTCGGAATTTTATGATATATATTGCTCAATTGCGATATATAATTTAAAGTTTATAAAAGTTTACATATATTCAAGTTTATTCTGTAACTTATATTCATATATAAGTTACAGATTTAATGAGCTCCCCAATTTCATTCAGCAATAGACACGATAACAATCTCGCGCGAATGCCTCACGATACATTAAGATTATTGTAATACGAGAGTGCTTACGTCGTAAATACCTGGGTCGTATGTGTCCGAATCTGCTCGCTCGCATCCGTCGAATTCGGATTTTACGAGCGAGGGTTGCGCCCGATCTCGGGTCGCAGTTCGATGCGCGCTGGATTTCGCCATCGACACACCGATCCTCTTCTTTACGAGCCGACAAAGCAACGGGGCGCTTGTCCGCCTCTCGCGACACGATTTTATCGGCGACATTCTACGTGCCGGGTCGTGTTCCTGCGGAAACGGAATAAAAAGCTCCGCGACGGGATGAAAATTACGAAAGGAGCGACTCGGACGGAGTAAATATCCGACGCGCCTGTGGCTCTTTGATAATTTGTCGAAAATTACGTGCGTAAAAGTTTTTCGTTCGTTGGACGTCTGACGTTGACTAAATATCGTAAAATTTCACGATGAGACACAATTTGGCTGAAACAAAAACATAAATCGAATGAGCTAAGGAACATCTCGATATGTTTGTAAACGTAAAAATAATAATTCTATATTAACTTATTTGTATTTTAATATTTTACAAATTGAAATTTTTAATTTTTATTTTTTGTACATTATTGAAAATAATTAAAAATCAATTTAATAGATATGAAAACAAATTGTTTTAGTACATTAAGAGAGATCTAGATTCATGAGAGAGAGAGAGAGAAATTTGAATATTTTATGTAATACTAGAAAATATATTTTTTTCAAAATAAAATTTTCTAAATATAATTGTTTCGCATATAAAAAAATACCGCGCATAATTTGCGAGAGTAGAGTCATTTTCGAAATTCTCCACGATATTGGATCCAATTATTATATTCACATTATCATAATAAAACCATTCTACAGTTATCAACGTTTTTGAGATCTTAGCTTTTACAAGTTGCTAAATTAATGTTTCGAGATATGTCCCACATGGCTCAAATGTTTTTAATTTACTTTACACGTTCAATTTTGTTGTTTTTTTTTTTTTTCGTGAAAGGCGTTTATGACACCATTAGCTCGCCACGTCTTTGTTACGTGTTACCTATAGGTTATAGACTAACCGATAAAGCATAATAATACCTCGCCGAGCGGCAGCTTTTCGATAAGCTCACGAGGCGCGACGTAATTAAAATCCGTAAGTAACGAGAGCTTACACGCGGATCGACTCGAGCGATCTGCATAATGCGACGCGCGACCCAAATCCGCGTAATAGAGTTTCCACGACGGAGGATAAGTGCGCTCGAAAAGGAACACCTATGTTCTTTCTGCCTCTATCTTCATTTCTCTCTCTCTTTCTCCATCTTTTCCCTTCTCAAAGAGAGAACGCGAATCTCGTTTCGCTCCCTTTTATGCACATCGCGAGCCTACTTTCGATCTCGTTCTCGAGGATCGTCTTCCATCATGCGTCTTACATACTTCAGCCTTCGAGTGCAATTCCGTCGTATACGAAACCGGGGATGGGAGCCGCGAAAGAGAGGAAGATCGAGGGCGCGAGTGCAAAAGGATACGCGCGAGGAAGGAGAGGGGATGATATCGTAATGCAGTATTGAAGACGTGGCCCGAGGCTCGCGAGACAAGTGATGCCTCCGATGTGCAATTGTGTGCGCGCCAAGATAGGCTTTTTCTCAAACTCTCTTTCTTAGATGTAAATTAATATATAAGAACCTTTAATTTATATATCAAAAATATCAAGAAAAAAAAATATATAAATTATACATATTATATATGTTATGACGTGTAAAATTAACGTAAATGATGGAATATTTTTCCTCACGTACCCTCTTGGAGCGCCCCACTTTGAGAGGAGATGCCGCTAGCTAGTGTTGGCGAAAAAAGGTGATGCGACAGCTACGAGCGAATTTTCGCGGCTTGTTTGACGTGGAAAATCGCTCGCACGACGAATGACGTGGTCTCCGGGCTCGGTCGAGCGGAAATTGGTAATCCGATTTTGAACGGGCGAACGTTACGGCGGGACCGATAGATTTTAGTGTGTCGATGAATTTCGATTCTGCACCCTCTGCGGAAGAGACGCGCGCGTTCTTTTTAAATGCGCCCAGAATCAGACGATTTCGGGTGATCTGGAGCGGAATAAAAGATTGCATCTAAATCTTCTTTCCTTCGGACGCCTTCTTTAGTCTTCTTCGATCAGCTGATCATATATATGATCGCTGAACGCTTGCGATCGGGTTTTAATTGCGATAACGAAAACTGCGAAAATAGTTAATATGGTAACTCGTTGTCAGACAAAAGCGCGTGTACTTGTTTGTATCTGTCTATTTTTTGCATTTTTTGTGTGGATTGTTGGGATAACACAGCAATAACTCACTTAGAGTATCAGCTGCAATACTGTACCATTTAAATCGATACTGCCTCCGCATTCATTTGCAATCCTCTATTTCTATTTTAAATTGAGTTTATTAAAAAATCGTTCCCAGATTTTTTTTAAATAGTTATTTTTTCTCTGAAAACGAATATACCTTGTATTTTCAGTAGATAAATGAAATAGACGCGATTTTTTGATGAGAAAAAGATTGTATAGATTTTATAGAAGAAACATCTGTAACATCCCAATATCATAGCAAAAAGACGGAATCATTTGCGAGCTTTTATTTCGAAATCATTTCCCATGATATTTCCTCTTAAAGGCGAAAATTGCGAGTTTCCGCGAGATTCTAGCGAGCCTCGTAGCCATATCCTATACGTTTCCTCGACGCCCGGAAATGCACTCCGAATATCCCGGTTATGTATCCTGCAGGCGAAGTACCTATCGCACTACAGCAAAATGTACGAAGGAGAAGAAGAGATAGAAAGATAGATAATAGATAGATAGAGAGAGAACGAGAGACATATACTTGGTATCAAGAATATCTCGCATGACCGCAGGGTAGAAACACGTGAGAAAGAGTTTCCATGGGATTACGTCGCCCTCGTCTCTTCTGCGTTCTACTTAAGGATCGATCGTGTCCCGGCATTAGCTTACCGATGTCCGACGGCGACAAAAGTAACCCCGCAACATCTTCGAGACATGGGCTTATCGGTTTACCGCAACGATGTCGCGTCGGGACGTGTCTCTTCCTCTCGAGAAAGTGTCCGCGAAAATACGAGGAGCGAATTCTAATTTCGATCTATCGTATCGCTCGCTCGAATCGCTCCTCGAATGAACGATGCGCTAGGCAACGATATATTCTATGAACATTGTAGAATAGATAAACGTTGACTCTAGCAATATTTTCGAGATATTTTCGGCGACGTAATTTACATTTTGACACGTGGAAAATCTCGATTTTTTTTTTTATTTAGCAATTTCGTGGAATTCGCGATTTTAAAATGGGATGTTTTTAGTATAATGGCATGAATACATAAAATTGAATACAATGTTAAGAGGAAAGTCAAAAGTAGTTTCAACGTGTGAAAGATAAGACGAAAAATGTAATAGATGCAAGAGAACTGTGCGAAAATTGTGTTTAAGTAGCTTTATTCATGAGATTTTATTTTCATTTTAAGAGAGACATTTTTTTAAAAAGTATCATTATATTTCAACTGTATACAAAATGTCAAAATTTATTTTTAAAAGAAGAGTATCCAAACCTTCTTTAAAGTAATATAAAGAGAGCGGTTTATATTTTATTTTTATACTTATCACAAGTGAAATTATTTTCAAATGATTGTTTCTTGAACCTCTCTTTTTTTATTTATATATAATATATAAACAAATAACTATCTATTAAAAAATAAGTATCTATTAAAGATATGATTTTTAAAAAAGTATCTTAACTGTATATAAAACTTTGTAAGATTCCGCGATTGACGTGGCGATATTTCACGAAAGAGAGAATCGATCTAGTGACAGTTCTCCAAAGCCGTTCGTCTCTCTTTCTCTCTCTCTCTTCTACCAATGAAGGGGTTGCGACGCGCAATTCCTCCTCGTCGACGAGCGGCGCGGTGATTTAGGGGAATCCATCACATGCTGCGGCCGTCTAGATCTATTATTGGACGGCGGGACGTAAGTTAGCGGCCTGCGGGGTTGGTCGGAGGGTGGGTGGTCGGATGGTCGATGGATAGCACACGGGGCGAGAGGGAGGTAGAGGGTGGTTCGCGCCGATGGTGTCTAGGGATAACGCGGCGGACGTATTAGGTAATTGCAGGGGCAAGTTCTCTGCCGAGGAGGAATCGACGGGGTTGCGGGATAGAGAGCGGAGGAAGCGGGGAAAGAGGGATGTGATTTATATCGCCGGCACGTGACGCCTAGGCTAGAAATTATCGTTAGCCACCTTACCGCGAATCGTCGAGTCTTTACGTAAGTTACGGTGGCCACTTACGACACACGCGCTCGCTGCAGTTCATAAACTGGTTTTCCCCTACGCGGGGGAGAGAATGCAGCGGTTGTGTAACGTTACCCCGTATTTTCGACACCCACTCTGTGCATGTGTCGTCGGTCACTCCGTGGTGTATTTCCGTGGGCGACGTATGTTTACGTCGGTTTGTACGCGGCTCGCACTTTTGCCGTTACATGGGACTATCTGCTGCTAATCCGTGCTTTATTTATGCAACGCGATGTGTTTATTTGGTACGTCGAAAATAGCGAGAAGAGAAAGTGTACACTATGGCGATACCGGATGTGGAAGATTATTTCACGTTATTTCGTGTGGAATTTTCATTTCTCAAGCTCTGCGAGAAGAGGAGAAACCCTTTTTTTCGCGGAGAGTATAATGATGATAAGAATAATGATATTAATCTTTCTCAAAATATTATATTTCTTGCTTATTCCGATATCGCTATTATCGTCATTTTAAAACTGCACGAATGATCGTGTGCATGTTATTGCGTTTCGATCGATAGAATCTGCTCGAAGGCGATACCGGAAAGAGGGGTATCTTCTTTCGGAGCAAAAAAAAAGGCGCTATTACGGCCGTAGGGAAATATTGTGCAATTGCTTTGAATGTAACCGAAGGACGTAGCAATTTTCTACTGGCGATCGATAAAGCGAAAAGTGTCGATTATAACCAACCTACCTCCGCATTATTTTTACATCCTACATTTTTACATCCTACATTTCCAAATCCATTATAAGGTTGTTATTCTGCAATTTTTTATATAAACACAAATTATTGCACTTCTCAAATGGTTATTATATTAGATTTTATATCTCATATTTTCAAATTTATTATAATTTTTCTTTTTTGCAAAATCTTTCTGCTACACGCTCGGTGGTTACACACACGTTTTAATCGATAAATGTCGTATTAGTTCAGGTAATTCACGGTATAAAACAGTTTTTTTTTCTTCCCAGTATAAAGAACTGTCTTTTCCGAGCTTGCGAGATATTGCGTAATACCGTATTCTCCGCGGTTCGTTGTCACCATTTTTTTTTTTTTTTTTTTTTTTTTTTTTTCGAGACAAGGACAAATTTAATCTCAATGTTAATTAATTCGCTTTAATTTATGAATTAATTCGCCAAAGCCACTGACACAACAGTGACAGCGTCTGCACGTGGCATGCTCGTTTCGAAAGTATCTCTCGCAGCGTTATACATCCAACGTCTCATTAATTACTCAACGCGCATTGCCGATGATTGTCCATCGCGAACAAAGTTTCCTTTTCCATCGTCGCTCTCTTGCCGGAATGTAACACTCGCTCGCACACGCAACTTCAAGAGGCATGCGGTCTACGTATCTAATTACCTAATGACGTTAGTTAGAGTCGGATGGCTGAGGATTTACCTTTATCCTCGCCACGGGCGGTTTCGTCTCGTTCTCTTTCGTATCTCCTTCACTGTCTCATATACACACACATATACATATATTTCATATAGCTTGCAACACATTCCTGCTATATTCTAGCTTATATATAGATTGACACAGCAATGTTGAACGACAAAGAAAGTAGAGTCACTTATTACTTTCATTTAATTTATCACAAGAAGATGTTCAGTGACGTATTGAGGCCAGATTCATATGTAGATATTAGATAGGGCTTTTACAATTATAAAGATCATACATATGTGTTCTATATATATATATATATATATATATATATATATATATATTTTGCGAGTTTTTTATCACGTAAATTCAGCCTTTTTACAAAAAGGCTAAAAGCTAGCTTTTTATAAAATGTCGATCTGTATAGAGATCTGGCATTTTATAAAAAGATTGATTTTGCAAAAAGCTTGCAACATAAACGTACATGTAGGTACAGATATATATTGAAAGTTTTATATATATATATATATAATTCTAATTAATAAATATTATATATATATATTTATATAAATTTATATATAATGACGTCTTTTATAAAAAAAAGTTTTCGTTAATGTGTTCGTCAATAATGATTATATCTCTGTTACATCACCATCACCTCGAACTTGTTAATTGCGTAACCCATTTAACAAACGTACTTACACACTTATACCCTCGTGTTCTACAAGTGACTTTCCGCGCCTGACCGCAGCTCTTCTGCTGAATAGAGCCGGCGCGATAGAAAGCGAAATGTCTAATTCCCGCCGCTCTCACAGATGATAATTAACCGCGTTCCAATTTAACGCCAGCGTTGTAAACGATGCGGAAAAACGACAGAGGGGAAGGGGAGGAAACTGGAAGTCGCGATATTGAAGGTAATTGCAAGGCGCGCGGGACTGTAATTTCGCGCTAACGAGTGGTTGTACCGAATAAGCGCGTTTTAAGCTGCTGTTTTTCTCGAACGATTGCGGCATCGATCGCGATTTGAATTTCTTTTTACCTCTTTAAATCATGACGCATCCACGCCCGCGCAAACTTGTGGAACTTTAAAACTCTCTGTTCGCAGAAAATTGATTTGATTCAAGAGTCTTGCGATTTATTTATTCGCGACCCTTCATTTCTTTAATTGATCGATCTCTTCAATTTTTTATTCCCATTATATATCCACCTTATTCGAATGACAAGCAGTATTATCGCGCCGTAAATCGATACGCGCGTTTATTTACTTGGGGGGGGTCGCATGCGCTCGCGATATATCTTGCGGGGTCGTCTCGACGAGAGAGCGACGGTTAATGACGAGGGTGAGGTAACCGAGTCAGCGGGGGTTGGCGCAGCAACGGGAGACAGTGACAGAAACCGATGGGCGAGGGGGCCGCGACGGTGAGGCCCTGCGGTTTGTCGGTACGTTACTGCGGTGCGGGATGCGGTACCGAGCCGTCAAGTTCATATTGCCGGTTTCCTGTCATTAACGCGCCGCATCGGGCGCCGGCAGCTTTCCCCCGATATTTCTCTCTCTCTCTCTCTCTCTCTCTCTCTCTCTCTCGAATATTCCCGAAATACGCGCTACGTGCACCGCGTATATGCTTAACGTAGTTACCCAGCGACTCTGACGTGCGTAGTCTCGCGCTGACACGCGACGTTTCTTTTCACGGTGGGACAGACGATGACGAAATGTTAGGTTTTGGGCCTTTCTTATTACGTACGTTTCTACACGAAAATTTATTGAAGATTTTTTTTAAGAGACAATGCGATATAAAATTTTATATGGGGAAAGAAAGAAGAGAATTTTTTTTCGGTAAATATTCTCTCCCGCGTAAGAGAATATGCGGATTGTTTTTGCAGCCTTGATATTGCAAATTGTTTAATGTACGGAGCTTCGTTGAAACGTTGTCCGGAAACGTATTTGAATGGAAAGAAATTATCGACGATAAATTGAGAAAGAATGCAAGTTGAAATAACCGTCTGGCAGAATTCGAGGCGAAATTATTGCTTCCAATCTAACGCGAATTTTGCGCGAAAATTTCATTCATTTATATGTCGTTATATATCTATTTGTTAAGCGAACCAGCTGGAAAACATCGCTCGCACGCCGCCGAATATGCGCGGGCTGATGTATCCGTTGTAAAGTCGGCGCTTCGTGGAAAACAAAAAAAAGAAAACAGAAAAAAATAAAATAAAATAATCGAGATAGGAATGCATTCGTTGATGTTGTCCATTGTACGAGCGAGCTGTCGTGTCGATCCTAAATCAAAAGTGCACGCTGAAAAATGGGACGTGGATAGGAGTCGATGACGCGTACCATGAGTTATTTTTGACCTTTGCGAGAGCGCTATTAGAAGAAATCACGAGCGATCATAAAACTATAGCGATAGTCGTTAAAGAAATTAGTGTTCTTTTTTTTCAAAAATTCTTTTAAAATGTTTTTGAAATTATATCAAAAGAAACCACTTGGAGCGGTTTGAAACACATAGAATATCGCGATTGCACGAAAGATGAGCTTACATGCGTATCTATCGTTTCAGCGTTTTATCTACTGTAATGGAATGTCAGGTCGAGTATGGTTGCGAGGAGTGGGAAAACAGGTGGCCCGTTTGAAACCTCGATAACTGGAACTTGTCACCTTGTCGACGTGACGACGGCCTCTGAATTCGTAATCACACTTCTGCGGTCTCTCTCTCTCTCTCTCTCTCTCTCTCTCTCGCTGTTAATCATCAGAATCTTCGGATTAGCATGTAACTAGAGTGCCGGCCGAAATATCGAATTCCGAGCCAGCTTGCCAAACCTGCATCCGTGAAAAATGCAAGCGATGCAAAATTTGACATTGCTAGAGATTTTCATGTTACAAGGGTAAAGGTTGATGCATTAAGCCAGTTTGATTGTATTGCAATTTTATTGTCAGAACAGTCGTGATATTTTCTTAATATATTTTGTTCTTTTTTATGATGATGATATAAAATGGGCTTTTACGAGTGCAAAGACAATTCGAGTGTAGGGGATACACTTGAACGTTCCGCTTTTATTCTCCATCAATTTTCGCAGTCATTGTGAATTCATATACTTGGTTCGTCTCTAACGCATTTCGCTTTGTAAGCGACGGGGTACGTCGGCATCGTAGATAAATCCCGATTTTCTTCTCCGGCCGACGTAGAGTTTCGAAACGAGCGGCATCTTTACGCGGGAACAACATGGGAGCGAAATCTGTCATCTTCCTTGGATACACCATTTCGCGGCTTGCTACACGACAAAGAAGTTCGGCTCAAGTAAATTCCTTTTAAGCCAGCCCGCGTGCGTCTGTACATGGCAGCGTGTCGCGAAAGAAGAAGAGGGGATTGCGTCGCAAACTCCATCTCCTCCGCCCTTTGTCTTTATACCAGCTTTCCATTTCCCCCTCTTTTCTTTTTTTTTTCACCCGCGACATTTTCGCATCCACGCTTTCGCGTTTCTGTCTTCCCTTCCTGTTTTGCACGCAAAGTACAGAGGGAGAGAGAAAGATAAAAAATACAGCTCGCATCGTTATAAGAGAATTCGTCAAACTTGGAGTTAACTTTTCGCCAATTTTCATCGAGCATCGTATCAATACTAGGGCGATTTAATTTCTCTATCCCGGACCGTCTTCGCCGCTCAAGAAGTCGCCGGTTTAACGTCCGACGTATAGTCGAGCGTAATTACACCACACCTTTCACTGTAACTACTCAGAAACGGTCTGTAAGAGGATTACATTTGTTGGAGCTTGACGGGAGCGAGAACGGGTCGGACGGACGTTCGCGGAATGATTCCCGCTGGAATTTCAGTGACCCGCGCGTTTGCAACCGTTTCGGCTATTCGCCCCTCTGTGTGACGAATTACTATTGTGCGCATTTCGACCCCGTCATGCCGGAAACGCCTGTCTGCCGGCAGGATAGCGGTGGATGCCACTTTATCGCGAGGCTCGGTCGTTCCTTTGTACGAGTCGATCGCACGAGATCCTCGAGGATCTCCATTTCCGGCGTGATGTCACGATTTTTCCCGCGATGCGCCACTCGGACTTTGCGCGAGAGACGTGTCGCTTTAATAAGAAATTTATCCGAAAGTTTATTTTGTTAAAGTATAACAAGATAAGAGATTGGTACGCCCAATATTAGATCTATAATTCTGGTCTAGATATTTCAGATTTTTCTAGATCTATAATATTTTTCAATCTTTGATTTTGCTATATTTATTTCGAGCGAGGGAGAGAGAGAGATAGGGAGAGATAGAGTGACGTGTTTATTCTGAGCAATGCATATTACAGTTTTTGCATAATAATGGTAGACCATCGTGGCAGTCTATCGATGGCGCATTCGTCGTGTTAGTTCATCGAGGTGTAAACGCTACCTCCGAGATAATGCGAGCGCGATAATTTCGCATGCAGGTGACTATAAAGCATACCGGCTATAGTTACAAGGGCCGCGCTCTCGTATAGCGTTCGCGTACACCGCGATAAAGCTTAAATCTACGCTTACATCTGACGTTATATATGCAGCGAGGTAAATATTATTTCTCCGTTGCTCTACGAATAACAACGAAAGCACTTTCCGCGCGATATGACATGGATGAAACTCGCCTCGCGAGATATCGTTTCCTATCGTTTCTCCTCGTGCATTCCACGCGGGAAGATGTATTTTCTTTATTTTGGCATGATTGCACCATCTCGAAAGTGTCTGCCAATCGTACGAGCTATATACGTAGGAGGAGGAGTGTTCGGGAACGAATAAATTGAGGCGGGTGGTAAAGGAATTCGTGTTGCTTTATGAAAGAGTTTCGTCATTTTTCGCGAGAGAGAGAGAGAGGTGTTGTAGAAGAGAAGAGGGAGAGAGGAGACGAGCAGCGTTTTTTAAAAGGCCGTATAAAATTACGACCCGCGAAAAATCTTTTATGTGTACAAACGAGATATGCAAGATTAAATTTTCTTATTTAAAACATGTAAGAACACAGCACACACAACACTCTCCCTTTACCGGCATGATATTAAATAGCGTCCTGTGTGGCATGCTGTCGAGCACGTTAACGTTAAAGTCACCGGCAGACACGGACTATGATCCACGACCCATTTTCTTTACCACCCTCAAAAAGAGTTGCAGTTTCCTCTATTATTATATACGACAATCCGGTTTCGCGCGCTGTCTTTTATCGGACACACAGACTTCCTCTGTCGGGATTTAGCCATGCAAATGGATGTCCCGTGGATTAAAGGGCGTCAGGCCGAGTCGAATCCGTCATCCATCTTCTCTTTCTCTCGTCGTTCACTTTTTCTCCCCCCTTTATACCTCTCGTCGTGTCGAGAGCTATTTCTGGATATTCTTGGGCAGGATTATTGCGAGGCCGCAGTAGACTCTTCTAATTGTAAGTCTACTTAATGCTCGAGTTGCCGGCAAATCGTTTAATTATTTCGCGTCGCGACGCTTCCTGGTCTCCGCGAGCGATTCTTTTCAGTTACGAAATTTGTGAAAATTATTATCAAAGTATCGAAACTACTAGAAATTATGATTGACTTTGGTTTGTCTTTGCATTTCAATTTATTTGTCTTATATTTTTTCCATTTTTTCAGTCGTTATAAATTTGCCTGTAATCTAACATTGACAATTTATTTTCCTTCTCCATCTGTATTATAATATTAATTGTCACGAATAGAGAGTACGCTGAGAAATCACAGAATCACAGAATTACGGAGAGGGAAAGGTTGCAAGAGTACATCCGACTAATTTCATCGAGAGTTAACGCGTCTCGTTTCCAGGAGACTCCCTTGCTAAGGAGAACATATTTTACGCGTCGTCGGAAATTCCTCTTCTCGCAACGACGAGAATACATATTTTCTCTTCGACGAACATCCTGCGCGCGTGCACATCTTGACGAAGTCGTCCAGCTTCGCTGCTCCTCTTCCTTTCCTTTCTGCGACGGAGGTTTCCATAGCGCTTCCCCGCTTCGATCCTATCGCGCGTCATCCTCTATCCGTGAATATCTGCAGAAGGAATATGTAAATAAGCCGACTGAGATATTCATGCTGCTCCTGTTGTATCCCCGTCCTCCATCGTCGTCTCGATCGTCGTCATCCGCCCCGTGGATAAGCATGTTTGCGCGATGCACATGCGACGGTGCACTCTCGTCTATAGGATCTTTGAGAATTTTCGCGCTTGCGAGTTTCCCGACAATTCTGAAATAGATATCCCTTTATCGATAATTTTACAAATCATCGTAACAGGCGTGATTTTTTAACGATTTAATATTTTTTCGTCAGACATATTTGTGAACGTCGATTGTAAATTAAATATAATACACACGGAAAAAAATTAGTAATTAATATTTTTTAGCTATAGTTTAGCGGAGAATTCTTATAGTTAAAACTATTAACTATCACAGCTAAAATTTAGGCATGATAACTAAATTTCAGGTATAATATAGAGACAGCTAAAATATATTTAACTATAGTGGCTATAAATTTTTTTTGTGTAATTGCGCTTAAAATTTCACGCGATTTCACCGTCAAATAATCTACAGTTTCCATCGAAGGAGAAAATATTGCTTCTCTTCAGGTTTACAGGCGGATAAATCTTCCGACGCTGTGTGAAAAAGCTTATCTCTTATTATTTTTCAAGATTCCAGTGCAGCGTCGGAGGCGCACGATCGTTACTCGACGAGAGGAGGAAATGCCTTTATTTCTTCTCCGCGGAGCTTTTCGAAGTGTATATAAGGGGAAACGGGGAAAAAGTTTTTCCCCTCGATCCGCGACGCGAGATTTCGTCAGGTTGTTTCGTTCGGCACCTTCTATCCGCGCCCGATACGGATGTATCTCTCCCTCTCTTTTCTCGCTGGTTTTACTCGTCATGAAATCGGGCGGCCAAATAAAGCACAAACTGTCGTACCTTTCTCGCCGACTGACGCCGACGACGCGAAAACGAGGGCGTCGCGACGCCGCTAAGGGCTTTCGCGTGTTTCTCGGCTGTCACATTACCGTGACAGTCCACGGGAACGCGTTGTTGCTACAGATGTCAGGATATCCTTCGCCCTCGGGCGCTTTCCGGCCGTTCATCCTCCACGTCCGAGTTTCCCGGGCTTTATCCCACGATCGTTATCGTCGAACGAAACAGATACGCTTCGCTGTCTAATGACGAATATCGCGCCGCATCGTGTCATAGAGACATCGCGAGCGAATACATCTCGATCCAACAAGATCTTCGAGAAGATCGATTTCCGCTCGAAGAAAAATTCTATCCCGAAAATATTTATTTTAATCACGAAGCAGACTCTTTTAAATTGCCGGATTGGAGTTCGATATTATCAGAATTTAACGAATTGAATTGAATTGAAAAGAACGAATCATTTTTTTTTCGAGATCAAATTTTCACGAATGATGTTTCGCGTGCTGTTCTATCTGTGCGGAGAGAGAGAGAGAGAGAGAGAACCTGTTTACTTTCAAAGGACGTCATAGGCACGCTCATGATTACAGACTCGGTTACTCCATGGTGGTCAACCGCCATTGTGTACCGCTTCGAAAGCTCGATGAACATGCAAGAGCCGGGTAGCATGCACCGATGCAATAATGTAATAACGCGTCCTGACCTTCATATAGGCTTACGAAGTTCGGATATTGGTTACCGTGTTAGGATGCGGCGTTACTGTTATACACGTCGCTCCATTTAATCCTTTTCGTCATGAGCACTTTGCGAACTCCGTTATTGTTGGCGTGGAAACGTTTCATATCCATTAATGAAACGAGATACGTAAAGCAGAAATAGACATCAAACAAACCCATCGATGGAGAAGGAGAGATGGAGAGTGAGAGAGAGAGATGGACGTTTTGTCCATTTTTTAAAAATATTTTATATCGTATTATCTGAATTTTATAGACAAAATATAATTGTCGCGAATTTGACGGTGATTTTCTCTACGCGCGCTCTTTGGAAACGTGAAAAGTTATCGGTCGTCCCTTCCCTCGCTCGTATTTCAAAAATACTTTGGAATTCACGCGAGCTGTTTCGACTGCAGTTTATAGCAGGCGCGTCGCTTTGAAAGTAAAATTCGGGAGATGGGAGCCGTAAGTCTTTTATGGCATATATTGCGCGAGTCAAGGAGAGGGATATTCCGCCCTGCCGCCCGTTTCTCTCTCCCGATTTCCACAACCGACGTCGTTTCCTCGGAAAATCAGAAAAAGATTACTTATGCTATCCTTAGCTCGGAGTGCACTCTCAGCGAGAGAGTACCCAGGAGTCACAATTCCGAAAGACTAAGAGGATGTATGCTATATATACATATATAAAGGGACATGGGAGATCAGATTGCTACTTTGACACGCGAGCCTTTTGATTTAGAATTATTTCTCTCCATTGCTCCGCTCGTATACTTTTTATTATCTTACGGGCAGATTTCTTCACCTATAACCTTTTACTGCATCCTCGGAATACTCTCGGTGCGTAATGCACGGCGAGAAAGGACGTAAATGAGAATCTGTTCACATATCTTTCCATATATTTTTCAGTTTTTTATATATCGTAAAATATTAAAATCAAGATATAAATATTAAGATATTTTTTGAGATATATATAAAGATGCAAGAAAGAAATGAGATTATATATATGAAGAGTCGCGCGAATTAAAAGCATTGCGATTTAAAAAAAATCTCACTTTATTATTTTCTTTATTTCGTCTGTACAAGCTCTACTGTATTTTCTTTCAATTCAGCTTATCTGAACGAGACTATAATCTGGAAAGAAGCGAAATAAGTTTACTCTATTGCGACGACTCAGTATCTTCAACATTTTTACAAGTGGTTGAGCATACAAGAATAAATAATAATAAGAAGCTATATTCTAATCATCCTAAAAAAGGATGAAAGCGAGGAAGGATAAATCGGTGATTAACTTTTGCCTTCGTAAGGTTCTCACGATTTAATAAAATAATATGTAGACTTATCTCGACGGGAGCGAGTGACAACTCTCGTGCGGTTATTTGATTATTGTCAGGATGGAGGAATCGGGTGCCAACGTGTTTTAAATTAAAAGTATATCACAAGTGATATATCTATGTATGTTTATTGCGAGTTCTTCGATGTAGAGAGTGAGCCTTTCGATGTGTTGCCTATCTATCGATCCGAGAATATCCGTCTCTCTCAGAAAGTCGCGATTCTTATATCCGGACTTCTCGAGTGCGCCCTACTCCTAAGTGGTGAACCAATCAAATCATTTTTTACAATCCACGGCAGAGATAGGGATCGTGTCGCTTTTACCTTCGAAGGTTCTCCCGATTTCACGGTCGTAGGAATAAATAACAATTGAAAACAAAGACCAAAATAATACAAAATAAAGTCACCTAATAAAACATCGGCTAACGTCTCTCTCTCTTTGAATATATAATATCTCAAGTGATACCAAATATAATACATGAATAATAAAATATGAAAAATGCCTACAAATAGGCTTTAACAAAATAATTTTACAATTTATGAAAATTAAATATGTATAACAATAAAAATTTTGATTCTAAATTTTTTAAGAATTTAAGAATATCTTTTTTTAGAAATATAATTCTTCCCTGAAACGTTACGGCGATACTTTCTTTTTACTTTTTATTTTACTACTACAGAGAACTTTTAGAAAGAAAAAAAAAAGCGAAGTTACGTCGTTGATAAAAATTAGTTGATGATTTTATGGCTACTTTCCAACCGCCGTTGAGTTCCTTAGCGCGCTTTAGAGAGTAAGAAAATTTCTTCCTTAACACGCACAGGACTAACTTATATTTTAATTTAAATTTATCGCGTGCTAATAACTATTTTTTTTTTTTAGAAAATACACAGGAATATTTTAAGAGGATATATCTTAAGAGGAATCTTGTATACGAAAAATTTAAGAGAAGAAATTCGATTGGACGGAAATCTCGAAACTTTAAGTTAGATATATTTTTTAAGCCTGATATCAAAACTTTTTTTCGTTTAAAATCTGTATTTACATATGCACGTAATATACATATGTATGCGCGTCTTCCTCGTCTTTTCCCAAAACTTTTATTCTCTCCGATGTCTTTCAACGCGAGAGGTAGAATCGAATGTCCGATATCCTCTTTAAACCTCTCTCGTATTTTTTTTATTGAGAACTTTGACAATAATTCGAGCAGTTTAAATCTGACGGAAGAAGAAGAAGAAGAAGAAGAAGGCTTCGTAGATCTTCTACTTATTCTGTGAAATTATTTTCGGTGTTCGCGAAAAATCTTTAACGCACCGACCAAGTGAAGAGCTTAAAGATACGAATGCAAATTATCATCTTAGCACACATTCCCTTTTTACAAACTTTATTCTTTTCTGAATTTCTTGTTACCTTACAGTATTACTGTTTTTGAAATTCTTTTTTCTTCCAACAATTGCTCGAGATATATACTCTATATGCTTCAATGTGTGCCACGCAATAATAATCTAATACTAATCTAATTTAATATTACGTTATTGAAATATTGGATCGCGTTATTGCATTTGCATCGAAATGACAATCCGATAATGTATCGAGGCGAGGAATTCTCTTCTCCGGATAACATCTCTGGACGCGAAACTAGAATCGCCGCGGCAAAATTGACAGATAAAACACACGTGCAAGAGCGCCGCATGAATTGCGGTAGTTTCTACTTCTCCGAGCCCATCGATTCCTGCAACTCATCGCACGTGCAACCGCAATCCTGCAGTCCTCGTCGAGGAATTACAATTGCGTAGCCCATAATTCTTACGCGCGTATGTGTGTGAAGACCGGTCCACCTTCTAACTTCCCAATCTGTTTTCCTCGCGTTTTGCGCGCGCGTGACCGCCACGCGGATATATCTTTCGTGTGTCGTAAAAAAAAGACTCGCATCGAAAGCAACCACCGTGAAACGGCTGTACAACAGATCTCTATCGCATCCGGCCGGAAGCGGACGTCGAGGTCGAAACAAGAGCGTCGACCGACGACGATGACGTTCGGGCGGGCTATATCGTGCATAACGTATGTTATGTCAATCTTATTTAGATACGTCTTATCAGTCTTACCAGTCGCGGTTTTAAACGAACGTTCTCAAAATATCAATTAAAGTTTTAATCGCCGAATAAATATGCCACGACCGAAAAATTGTCCACAAGAGTTCTGCAATTTTTAGATAAAAAAACGTATCTTCGATATTGAAAGTATGTTTTTTTATCTCTATAAAAATTGCAAAACTCTTTCAAAAAATAATCAGCAACTATGTAACTATTAAACGATTTAAATTTACTCACCTCACGGTTGCTCCTTTGTTGCCCGATGTCTCCCCGGGCGGGCCTCCTTCTCGTACAAGTTTCGAAACACTTGCACTCGCTTTTTTTTTTTTTCGTTCGCAACGTGCGGCGACGCCCTGGTTTTAGCTATCACAATCTTCGACGCGTTTCGGTAAAACGCGAGACTCGCGAGAGCTTATTCGCGCGCGAATAAAACCGAAGCTCTATTTTCGCGTCGCCGTTTTTTCCAAGACCCACTTTTCGCAGGGGCTTATCGAACGAAGATGATCAAGAGAGCGACTTCGCGACGTACTATGAAGTCGCCGAAGGACGCAAGCGAGACGAATATTGAGCGAGATTCACGGCCGACGAGATCAATCTACGTGCGATCGCGATTACGATATTGGTACGTGCGACGCGATCGGATTTATACGATAATTAATCACCAAAGACGCTAATTAATACACTCGTCCTTTCGCGGACCGGCAAGAAGCGCGCGACCGTTGATCATGAACAACCGAAGAAGATCACTGGAGGTGGAGCTAGACTGGCACTGCCAGGTTCGGAACGCGCAACGATACGTCGCGCCGAGTCGTAGTGGTGGGGCATTGTAGGGATCGCGACGTGGGAGCTCGGCGAATCACGTCGCGACTACATACCGCCACCACTACGACCTGGTAGAGGCATGTAGTCGCGACGTGATTCGCCGAGCTCCCACGTCGCGAGCCCTACAATGCCCCACCACTACGACTCGGCGCGACGTATCGTTGCGCGTTCCGAACCTGGCAGTGCCAGTCTAGCTCCACCTCCAGTGCTCTTCTTCGGTCGCGCGCTTCTTGCTGGTCCGCGAAAGGACGAGTGTATTAATTAGCGTCTTTGGTGGTTAATTATCGTATAAATCCGATCGCATCGCACGTACCAATATCGTAATCGCGCGCGTGAGATTGATCTCGTCGGCCGTGAATCTCGCTCAATGTTCGTCTCGCTGCATCCTTCGGCGACTTCAATGCGTCGCGGCGAAGTCGCTCTCTTGATCATCTTCGTTCGATAAGCCCCTGCGAAAAGTGGGTCTTGGAAAAAACGGCGATGCGAAAATGGAGTTTCGGTTTTATTCGCGCGCGAATAAGCTCTCGCGAGTCTCGCGTTTTACCGAAACGCGTCGAAGATTGTGATAGCTAAAAACCGTGAGGTGAGTAAATTTAAATTGTTTAATAGTTACATAGTTCCTGATTATTTTTTGAAAGAGTTTTGCAATTTTTATAGAGATGAAAAAACATACTTTCAATATCGAAGATACGTTTTTTTATCTAAAAATTGCAGAACTTCTTTCAAAAAATAATCAGGAACTATATAACTATTTAAAAGAACCTTAAAACTCTGCTCAAAACTATTGGAACTCGATGTGTAAAAAATGTGAAGTTGGCATCCCTATTTTTTGAAACTGATTTTCGTTACTCTTCTTAATTTTTTCGATTATTAATTTTCAAAGTTGTTTTGTTTTTACTATTCGAGATAAAACTTTAACGCAAATAGATTCACTTAATCACGAGAGAATGCACGGTCACGTGCATGCTGAAGTTTCCGCGCCTTCGTAGAATTCGGAACTTGAGACGATGGACACTTAGGTGTACCTTGACCTCAACCTTGAAGCCGCGGAATGCACAAGAGTGGCTCGCCTCGCCTCGCCTCGTTGCAACGTGACGTTCCCGACTTTATGCGCTTCGCGGCCACGTGCAAGTTGGTCGTTGCACTTTTCTCCTCTCTCTTCCCTCGTCTCTTGAGAGTCTTCTATCCTTTTCCAACCTTTTTATTCAATCTAATATTCTCGTAAACTCTTCTCGTAGAGCTTCCTCCCATCTTCTCGATCGACGGATGCAGGTCCTCGCGAAAACCTTTCAGATTAATTGGCCGAAACGAAGATTTTGATTCGGTGGATGAGCGTGTATTTATTCGAGCGGCTAGTTCTCGAGTGTATGAAAGATTTTAATTAGAAATCTTTTTCAGCTACGAGAATATCGCGCGATATAGAGAATGAAAGCTGGAAGGATATTATTTTAGCAGCACGCGCGATGCAATTAATGCCCCCGGATGGAGAGATCTCCTTGGCAATATAAGATAGCTCGAGGTAGCGCATTTAATCGAGACGGGAGTTTTCTCCGTCTCTCGGTGAGAGAAGAATGCGTCCTCGGGATACAGAGAGAGAGAGAGAGAGAGAGAAAGAAAGAATGACTGACTATAGTCGGACTATTCGTTTGTCCGATGTAAGAAGTACGACGGAGGAACGCATGGTAAAAGAAACTGGCTGCCCTTGTCCTTGCTTGGCCACTCTTGGCATTCAGACACATTCTCTCTCTCGGCGAGCGATTATTCCGTGATACACCGTACTTTCTCTACTAGTGTGAGAAAGAGAATTACGCGATTCTCGCGAAAGGATATGCGAAAAATATGCGTTCGCGTTTTTGAAAATAAAAATTGCGCAATGTTTGTGAATTATCGGTGCGATCAAACGATTGATTTATGTGACAGGAATACATCGCGGTCTCACTTTTGGAGTTTCAGTTAACTGAAACTCCAACTGACACGTTGCGATAAATTCCGATGAATCGCGATGTATGTACATTCATTATAAAAATTCACGTCATGTATACATATACGAAGATCTGGGTCATCCCTCTCTTTCTGCATAACATTTGGAAACATTTGTTTGAATATAAAATATAAAATATATAAAAGTTTCCGCAATTCAAGTTTTGAATAAATAATCGATTCAAAAGTGTTTATTTCTCTTTTTTTGTTGTTCGTATATACCAATAAACAACGCAGGCAAAATACTGAATATAATTCATTTCAACATTTTTATACATCTATTCCATATATTTTTTTATCTCTTCCACGCGTGTTCTGAGAACGATTGTTGCAAACTATGTCGTAATGCTAATCCATCGTCAATTTTTACGCGATTTAACGATATTTTTCGGCTCGAAACGAATCTCTGGTAATTAGATCTCGGACGAGATTCGGACAAGCAGGCATCGTAACGAAAATGGCGGGTGCGGAGTAATAAAACAATTTCATAGTAATCCAAAGTTGCCGAATGGACGGTGCCTGTGATTCCCTGTCTCTCGGTATCTCCGAATTCAACAGGTTGCAGCTGGTGGCTGGAGGTGCCGCCTCCTCGTTCTTCTTTTGCTCGCTCTTGCCTTCGTTCCTTCCTTCCTTCCTTCCTGCTTACTTTCGGTTCTTTGCTCGTTACCTTTCCTCGTTTTCAATTAAGCGACCTATTTTTCTGCAGTTTTCTTCGCGTCGCAGGCGGCACGCATGTTAATTGCGCAATCGCGTGCAATCGCACGCACGTGCCTGCAAAAGTGAGATTGCGAAAATTGCGATAATAATGGCCGTAATTTTATTGTAAATTTACGACGGCGAGTCCGAGAGTGTTTTACAATTTCTTCGCGAAGAGTCAGACTCATGATTATTATCGCGATGAGTTTCTTGCGAACACTATTCGCGGTCGCGGAACCGACCGGAAGGGGAATAAAAGCGGAGATGGAAGAATGAAGAATCGGGTTGCACTTCCTGCCGACCTGCAGCGGACCGTGATGGTCAGAGCTTAAGTCGACGCGCGCGGCGAATTATATCCCTTTTATTTCTATCCTTTTATTTTTCATCACGGTTTTATTCCACTTGGCTCTCTTTCAGAGAGTCGCATCTCGGCTGCAATTATCGAGACGATAATTTATCGAATGTAATACTCGATTTTGAAACAATTTCAGGAGTGAATCAATCCGATCTCGAAATACCGATTTCGACGCTAAAGTGTGTTAAGTACGTCTAAGGTGTTATTATATCGCATTAACTCCTTATCTTTCTGTTGCAGGTAAGAATTCCAGACCTTTCGAATTTTCGTCCGTTCCCTACAGCACCGTTTCCGGTGGTAAGTTCGACTCACATCATATATACACTCATGAAATATTAGGATATTATATAAATTTATTCGCATATATAAGAGTCACGCAATTGTGTTCTGTACATTAACTCGATTTATTACGCACACAATTGTGAATTATGGTATACATATAATACATGAGAGGAGAAAGTTGTTGAAAATCTTCAACCACTGTCGATTAATCGGCGGGCCAATTATACGATCCGCGGCCGGAAAGTCCTTAAGTCGAATCGAGACTCTCGAGAAACGTTATCGAGCTATGCAAATTTTATCGCGCGCTTCCATTTCTCACGCGGCGGCAACGACGAAACAAATGTCGCCCCGTTACGTGCTTCCGTTCCGACTACGTGACCATCTTATTGCTACGTTACATTTATTTTATTGTTCTCTCACACGCGCACCGTAGCCGAATAAGTAGTGCTTTCGCGATCGTAAAAGTACGACTGGGAAAGAAATAGGTTGTGAGGCCTTCGACAACCGGCGATAACTGTTATCTCGTCTCTTAAACGAAGGCGAAGCCTTTTATTTCTATTCGTTATCGAGTGTTTGCGCACTGCGTCGACTTAAAAAATTTTTATATAATTTTATATAATAAATATTGCATTTTTTTTATTAATCGTGATATTGCAATTGGAAGTGAGAGTTTTTCGAGATCAGATTCTTTTCCCGATGCTTATCGCCTTTAATGTTTTTTCCGCTCGATTTTGTATGACTTGTGGAAAGATGCCAAGATGCACGGCGAGTTATGTGGGGAATTGGTGGACCACGAGAGAAAGAGAGAAAGAGGAGGCGAGCTGACGGATAATTGCTCACGATCTCCGGATCGCGCGAGGGTCGTCGTTGCAATTTAAACGGATTTATGGTACTCCCGGTACCTTTAACTTAGCCGATCCCGTGGGCATCGAATTTTCGTAACCCCGTGCTTGTATGTATTTGTGTGTGGGGCTGCACTAGAACCCTCACACGAACTTTTCTATCACGGTCGATCGTGTAGCTTCACGCTTTGGTAGAGCGAAGGAGGCCTCGCAAAGAGAGAAGGAGGGAGAATCGGAGAATTTTCGGGCCGTTTATCACGATTCTCCGGCTCCACCATTTTCGATATTGTAGGCAGGCCGCCCCGCACCAAGTTAAATTGCACTCGAACGACACGCAAGAAGCGTTTCATGGACTCAGGAGTCTTCCCAAAAGAGCGATATCGCGCTGCAAGAAACAGGAGGGTAACGATTACGAGAACCTCAATGAACCTCCTCGATCTTTTCTCTCTCTTCAAGCGGAATTTTAATAATTAACCGTGAACGCGTTCTAAGTACGTCTGGCACGATCTATTTTTCTTGCGGGTCGAATTAACTGTCAATTATTGAAGCAGCCAACTGTTTGAAAAGATAATAGGCCCTTCAGGTATTCTTTCCACGCGATTATTTTTAGAAACGTTCTAATTCTACGGACCTAGCGTGCACTTGAAAAGAAATGGCCTTGGAAATGGCATAATTATTAATTCAAGTCAGTCATACTATTGCTCAACTCTTGTTATCGTAATCATTTCCGAGCAATTAATCGCGTATCATCGCAAACATTTTCTTCCGTCGCGTTGAAAACTACGACTTGTCGCGTGTCGGAATTACATACTTGCCAACTTCTAATCACTTTAACGACGTTAAATTTGAAATCGGAGAACTGTTGAGAGCACTGGCAGATCCGGGCGCTGTTTTAGTAGAATAAAGCGTTCGCTCGCTCTTCGCCAGCAGTTTCAGCTTCGTCAGGAAAGGAGCAACTCGAAGACGACGGGTCATTGTTCTGCATTCGATAATCGTCTTCGGAGTACCGTCGAAGCTTCGTGTTTACCCATGCCTCGAAAGTCCGTAGCGATCTTTTCTTTAGACTAAAGCGAAGTCCGTTAGAGCGGCACTAATCTGACGGCGATGGAGAAGCGAAGTTTCCGATTCTCATTCAACTTGAATCGCAACTCTTCGCTTTGCTCGTCAAAACTCCCAAGCATCACTTTCATCGGACCGGTTATTTCAGTCTATCAATATCGATAATATTGAACCTGATATTACGGAACTTGATGTACAGACGGGGCTAGAATTATCTCGCCATCGATTTTTCTTCTTCCTCGTCAATTTTTTTGCTTCACTCTCGAAATTTTAGATCGATCGCATAATAATGATTTATCCAACATTTATTAACTGCATAAATATTAATTCTAAAGTCGACACTCGTCTTACGCCGGATATCCGTCTATTATCGTGGCATAATCTCGAGAGATAAATCTGCGGCCCTTTCTCGCGAGATTTCGAGCGCGAACGTCGTCGACGGGACGCAAACAGTTTCCGCTTCTCCGTGAGAAATTCGCGGCATTATCATGAGCAAATTTGACTTTCCGCTCTTCCGCCCCCGAAGATTCGCCACCGTCGCCGCTTTCCGTCCCCTCGAGGGGCTCTCGCGTCCGCATAACCGACGGCGGGTGGTCCTTGGAGAAACCAAACCGCCACGCACATCCTGCTCTTCAGCATCCGCCTGGTAACCCGCCGCGAGATCGTGAGACGAATTCCGGCGGTCTGAGCCTGAATTCCCGAGAATTCCGCGGCGACGGTTGAATGCATGATACTCTTCGGCTCTCCGCGATTCTTACGAGTTGTTTAAAAACCGAGATTTTTTTTCTTATATAGGACGCAAAAACGTCTCGTAGCGTGCGTCTTTTAAACGAGTACCGCGAAGCTTGCGTTTCGCGATAAATTTTTCGTCGACATTTTTTCACGACGCGCGGGGAAAAATTCCAGGCTTTCCCGGTAGTCAATTTTTATCATTCATCACATGCATGAGATATGGTAAACCGTGTTTCTATTCAAGCCGATGCCATTCGGCGCATATTCAACGCGCCATACCTTTCGTGTCGTCCACCGGAAGACAAGCGCAATCTCTCGTAGTCGATTCAACGATGAAGGGATAAAGGGGGGAAGAGAAGTTGCCTCTCTTCGGTGCTTTTATTCACGCGTTTCGAGATGCCGAGGCGCTTTTCTTTTCTCTCTTTCTCCCCCCTCCCCTTTTCTGCCTCGATACCTTGCATGTCGCGAGAGCCGAGGAAATTCACGCTCGAAGGTGCATCCTCGAACAGAGTTTCCCGGAGAACCGTCTCCGCCTACCGTTTCTCGCGTTCTCCATCCCCCAAGCGGGCGCGCAGTGGATCGGAGGGTTGGAAATTTACGCGCCACGGATTTCGCTCCTCGTTTGCCCCTCGGTCCTACGGAAGTCGAAGGTCGTTCGAGCGTACGGCGCGGATCGAGATATCTCGATTAGATACTTCGACCTCCGTTATTCCGGCCGAGCGGAAAGCGAGTCTTCTTTCCAGGGATCTATCTGTCGTCTTGATAACGCCCTCCTTGCGCCGCATCTCTCTCTCTCTCTCTCTCTCTCTCTCTCTGCGCCAAACTTTTCACGTCTATATTGATCTCATTTATGAAAAGTCGAGTCTTCTTAATATCTTTTTCTTCTCTCTTCATGTCGCGTTGTATCTCGTTTTGTTTTATAATCTTTTTATTAAAAAGAAAGAAAGAAAAATTGTCTTTGATTATGTAATAAAATCAACCGATAAAGATTATAGAGAAATAAACATAGTTGTGCACACAAAATCCAGTTTTTTTATACAAAAATTTTCTGAATAAACTCTAGTTTATTCAGAAAATTCTCATGTAATTTTCAATATTTGTCTATAATGTAGCTAAAAAAGAAAGACATTTTCGAGGTTTATTTAAATGTGCGGATAGATAATTCAAGCATCTCTTTACGTCACATAAACTGCGAGACATTTGATCACGTTTGATCGAATGGCACTTTCGTCTATCTCATTTTCGATTCGTTTCTCCCTTTCGGAGCATCACGTAGAATCGCCCTCTCCTCTCCCCGCGGGACACATCCGACGTAATTTCGAGAATGGAACGCGGCGGCGCGTTGTTAAAAATTAAACGGATGACGCGGGACTGCGCACGTTTGCCGGACCAACACCAAGATCCGTGTGTACATGAGAGAGAGAAGGAAGAGAAATAGACGACACTGCTCTATCGGGTGGTTTAAGGGTCGGGGATTTGGTCGTGCAAACGCGATTAGGCCTCCTAGGCCCCACTGTCCATTCTCCAGGCCTATCCGGCTGGAAGTGATTCCCGGTCCGAATGGGGCAACATGGAACGTCTCTCGAGGGATAAACTCTCCACTGGCGTGGTTACGCCGTACCACCACCCACCCTTCGCTCTTCTCCCTTACTCTCGTTTCCCTTGACCAGACTACTGTGGGATTTCAAGAATCATCGTGAAACGTGCGCGGAAGTCCGAAGTAATTCGGCAACGAGTGCTTCTGCGCCCGCGACGGCACAAATATAGGATGGAGATCCTTAATCGTCGTCGAGAAAATTCCCCTTTCCTAGAAAATAACGCGCGGATCATCCCGGCGCGGTAATTGAAGATTATGGTCGGCGATCCGCGGCAAGCGTGATCGGATGGTCGAAATTGCAGGATAGTAGCGTAATTTGATTCATATTTATATCTCGGATAAATTTGTCTTTTTAAAATAAAAATTGCAAGGATAAAGAATTTTATTTTTAGAGATGTCTCTCGAGAGAGAGCTTGCTGTTATTATTTAATTTGTGCTGCAAATTCCATTTATCTCGAATTTAATTATTATACGTTATTCTTGCTCTTATATATCGCTGTTATATATTGCCGTAAAGTAACGATAAAACTTTTCTTCGTTTATGTTTTACTCGAGCAACTAATTTGCGTTAGTTTGCGGGAGTTGGTCGGATTTTCTAAAATCTACGTTGGTCGCCGTACTTTTGGTTAATCTACATTTCGGTTCGAACAATAGTTTTCCCCGATGTCCCTGGACCATTTCGTGCTTTCTCTAATGGACTTTTAGAGAATTGGAGCATGCGTCACGTAGAAAGCCCATATTAATATCGCTCCTCCGTCTCCGTCTCTCGACCTTTTCTAAGGAAGTCCCGAGGGTGTCCGAAAGAGAGTACCGTAAGTGCGATATTTACTTTAGAGTCTTGTTCTAGAAATTTCCCCTGCGTGGCGGTCTTATTTACCAAATTGATCTTTTAATTTCGTAATTGCCGGCAATCGCGTAACACTTTCAAGTTTCGCCATTTCTCTATGGACAATTTATTTTGACTCAACATGCAGACTATTTATTTCTCGACGCTATAAGAGGAAGTTTCAATTATATGTCAGGCTAAGTTTATTATGAGAAAATTATGGTACAATAACTTGTTTTCAGAAACTTAAACATGATATTTAAGAACAAACTCAAAAATTGAGCCGCGCAACGCGGGCAAATTACGAAAATATATAATCTCAACTTATTATTTATCAAAGTGTTTTTATAAATTCGCGCAAGTTTATCATATTCGCACGTAATATCCGCTTCCTTTGTAATTACGATTGATATCGCGCATTATTAGTGTCAGAGATCGGTCGAGCGGCGATTGCATTCCTCGCTGCTGAAATCTTCTCGTGCCGCTCTCCTCGAATGCTCCGGAACTCGCAAAATAGCGTGTGGAAATGCCGCGGATACATTGTTTCGAGCCTGCGAGCTTGGTCATTAACCCTCCCGAACGAGGTTCCGCACATTCTCTATCTCTCTCTCCCTCCGACACAACAAAACACGAGGCCTGACACTCGCCGCGTCTATCCTCCCTCGGTTCTTGTCGGCGCGCTTGTCCCTTCGGCAAGAGAGATGCATGAAATGCTCGCATGAAATCTCGTTGAATACTTGGGCAACGCTATATCGCGTCTGTCTATATGTCCGACCCGCAACTACTTTGGCTTGTCGCTCAAACTACGGATTTGATACGAGTTTACGCGATAATAATTTAATAGATGCAGGTTGACTCGAAATTTGTAATCTCTCGTCGAAATAATTTATTTATAAAGCGTGCAATTTTTTTTTATAAATTGTGCGTAACATAACTGTACGATATATTGTTGCAATAACGATTTTCTCGCGTTTCGGCAAAATTCCTCTACGCACCGATGGTATAGTGATTTAATATCGCGGACTATATTAAACGCGCCGGAGAAATTTCGGAGCTCGCTACAATTTATTTCACGAGACTAGGATTACTTTCGGCAAGTAAATGCGTGGTCGTATAACCGTCGGAGCGTCATCGCGTCCGGGAGTATCGTATAAACTTATAAACGTTCATCTTGACCAATAGGTATTTGTCCCTCTCTCTCTCTCCCTCTGGCTAAGTTACACGGTGATAAACCGGGGATTGTGCGGGACAATGGCCGTCCTTTATGACGACCCCGAATCGCGAGATATACGCGCGTTGTTGGAGGGTATCGTGCGTACTTGTAGCAGTTTGAGATTGGCCGAGAAACTCGTATAACGGCAGAAATTACACGTCCAGCTTTACGAAGCGCGACGTCTGCATCAATACTCGGGTGACAAAATTGTTTTTATATGTACATTATTTATCCTCTCGTCAAGACTGATGCAGCGGATCCGATTAACAATTTAACAAAACGTATTACGTTGTCTATGCGTGTCATTACGTGTGCATAGGTGTGGGCGTTACTAATCTGTTGCATATTATATGACTTACACAAATTGAATAAAATCTCGTATGTTTCGCGCGCGCGAATTTATAATATTCATTACGGACGCATCCCGCAAACGCTGGCCATTAAATTTTCAATACTTATTATTATTACGTTCATTATTCATTTGTAATATAGTTTACGTTATATTTATCATGCAGATTCATTATCGCTTTGATGTACAACACTACGCGAAAATACGAAAATACATGAGAAATGTGTTGAATTTTATTATAACACGTAAAGCAAGAAGAGGGCAACTCTTTGCGCATCCATCAGACTTTCGAGTTTTCTCCTGCAAGATTTATTCGACGCACGGTGCGATTCGACCCTGTGCATTCCGATGACAAAGCTACCGAAAACGAAACGGAAGATAAATAGTCGCGCAGACTCGTCTTCGCGGAAAGTGTAACATCGTGTAACGAGAGAATTAAAATAAAGCGAAACAGACGGCGGGGCGATTTTCACGATATGGGGCCCTTTCACCGCACCAAGTGGACATCGTGATTCTCTTTATTTTCCTCGGGACCGAAACCACAAGTACCACAAGAGCGCGAGAATGTGCTGCGCGCGTTTGTATGCGTACTTGCGTGTGCTTGCGAACATATATACACACACACACATACATGAGCGCAGGTCGGTTTTAATTAGAGAGCCTGCGCCCCGTATTCGAGGACCGAAGCAGGCTCTCTTCGATTAAATTATTAATTAACGTTCTCCTAGAAATACCGCATCATGCCGGCACATGTACACACGCGCGTATAGGCTCGCACGCGATTCCTAACCGAGAGAGTGATAAAGGAGCGTCGCTCGGCTGATGGGCGAGAGACGGTGTAATTTTACGTACGTGTGTATGTGTGTGTATGTGAGCGCACATAATCTATGTCGCGCCGTACATCAACGGCCGTGACTATGTGTCACGGGCGTGTGCGATCACAAGCCGATCTCAGGCCGTTATAATACTGCATTCATGATGGACACGAGGGTGAGCGAAGGACACATGTTTCACGTGGATTCTCCTTTGTACGTCGCTTTACTTTGTAGCGGTTCTAAGGAAAATCATTCAGGAATAGCTCGACACGGCTAACGTAATAATTCTGAAGTAACTGATTAATGTTTTTTTTAATATTTGATAAAATTGAGACGTAAAGATACGCTTAGGAGTAAATTTGCTTAATAATCATAAAAATAAACTGTTTTCTTCTCAATGAAGAATTGGAAATTTTTTTACAAAAATATATAATATGTTGAAGTAATATATTTTGTCGGAAATATAAATCTTGAAATGCAAAAAATAAAAAAACGATATTATATGAATATTTTCGCAAATCGAAAAGAAAACAAACTCTTCGCGTTTTATTATTATATCGCAATAGACTAAATAATAAAATACACGACTCATTCTTGATACGCAACTCTTGAACGGACGAGAGTATAGCCGGACGGAGAAAGCAAAGAACGACTACCCCAGGGATGTGTAAAGGGGGAAGGGAAGAGGACAGAAAGGGTTAATGCATGAAAGTGCCCGTAGCGGTTGTCAAACCAATTAAGCTTGTCTCATTATAAAGGCTGCTTTTAGGACGGGGAGCGGAGAGGAGGGGAAAAGATAGACGGGAGGAGGGGAAGCGAGCGGCTTTGTTGCGGCGGTTATGGCCGCGCAACCATAGAACTGCGTCTGTAATGGATCAGTTTTATGGGCGCGCGTAGGACGATGCCGACGCGCTCTTCCGCAAAGCCGGCCGCAAAGTTCGTCAAAGTGCATTGTGTCGCGGGACACGGACGGATGGGCGCGTCGGGATCCTGAGGACCGCAGAGCGCGTTCCACGGAATTATCGGTGCGTCGTTCCGAATGGATTTCGGAGGAAATCGAAGGGAATCTCGTGCGGTCGAGCGTTGATCGACAATCTCGGTCAATTGACTCGCTCGAGCAATTTACGCGGTAATTTTGGATTTAATGTGGATGAAAGAAACGGTTAAATCGGCAGGACGATTAATGTAATGATACGATAATCGCGAAATGATGAGAGAGAGTCCTGATCAGCGGAATATCGCATTTCGAGCGCGTTTCATCATCGATTTGCCCCGATTGAATGTGGCAGGCGGCGCCATGATGAATAATAAATGCTAATTAATGTCTGTAACGCTCGTTTACAACTCCCTGCCATAAATGTCTAATCAAGGGGCAAACTTCGGCCATCTCCGGCAGCCTAGAACCCCGCTTTTCTTAAGCCGTCGAGTTAGTTTCCGGGGTAGTTTCCAGCATTCTGCGTTCAGGTTCTCCGCCCCTCTCGTTGCCTCTCTTTCCCCGGCCTGCTTCATCAGAATCTTCTCCCTTCTCTTTCTCCTCTCTCGTCCCTTACTTTACTCGACCCTCCAGTTTCGTCGGCTTTTCCCGTCGCGTCCTTCCCTTTCGTCATATTTCTAAGTAAATTTCGTAGTATAATTAACGTTTAATAGTCGCCATCCCTTGTCGACCGCTGTGCGATTTACGTCACGAGTGGGAAACAATCCCTTCAAACTCAAGTCCGACCCCCGTCTTTACGCATGACGGATTAGCCGACCCGAGCAACAACAGTTTCGCGTTTAATGATTTGTCACTGGCAAGCCGTGCGAAATGGCGGCAGCGAGTTTTTCAGTCGCAGATGACGACAACATGACGTTGAATCTTCCGCGGCGAAAAAAAAAATCTTAATCGCGGAGAAAGCCTCTTTCGCGCCGAATCTCTTGCTCTCTCGCTCATCGTGGCTTCGCTTCGTCTCGCGTTCGACGAGAATTTCCTTCGATCTAGCGCAATTGTAACAAATGTACAGCGTCACGGAAAGCGGAAGGGAAGATCCTTTCTTTCGTCGCTCTCGAAAAATGCGGCGCACGTTTCCGCCGCGAGATAGAAAATATATCTCGCGACCCAGCTAGTCGGGGTGAGATGAGGAGACATCTGCCGCTTCCGCTGTCCGTTCGCGTCGCCGACAGGGATCACACACGAGTTTCCTTCGCGGAAGCTCCATTTTTTCGCCACCTCCTCTCTCCTTCCTTCATTTTTTTTGCCTCTTCTCTTTCATTTTTTTTCTCGCCCACCTCCCGTTTCTTCTCTCCGGCCTGTGTACGCACAAATCTCGCGGAGATATCCCCGCAAATCCGGAGATGTATGCCGAGTGTGACGTATTCGAGGCGCTTTGCCGCGACACGATCGGGGATCCCCCGCTGTTTGTTCGCGTTTATCGAATCCATCGGGCGTTCTCGTCGCCCTTTACGTAACCGACTTATAACCGTGAGATATATATCTCTCTCGGTGCTTTTGACGTCGAGCAAGATTTTTTTTTTTTTTTTTTCCAATAGCGATTCTCTCAATGGCAAAACTTATGACGTAAATACATAAATCAATATATACATCTCTCGATTTTTTAATGCTATTTATATAAAATTTATATAAAGTGTGATGGAGAAAAATATGTTTTTTAAGTCGTATATATATTTCATATAATATATAATATATATAATAAATGCGAGCAAAATAATTTTGCCTTTCACGAGGAAGAAAAATCCATTCGCCAATAAGATATTAAAATAAAAATGTGTATTGCGATCTGAAAATTGCAAGATTCTTTATAAATTCCATTCATTTCGCGAGCCTATTTCCGCTACAAATCCCGCACGTGGAATATATCGAAAGAGGGCCGCAGAGGATTAGGTGTTCCTGCTGTGCTACGAGCTACTTTTTCTCCAGCCGCGAAATTCTCTCGCCTTCTCCGCAGGCATCTCGGGCCCGGTATCGGGTAATCGACCCCGGTGGATCCCACGGGACCAGCCCGACCATCCAATAAGGATCCGCTTATCGTCGAAATAGGAGGAGAGAGGACCATTTGTAAATCGAGACGACGCCCCGGCGCCGTTCGTGGTTCGCTTTTGATTAATCGACGCCCGCGTCGACGTCGATTAACCGTTTAACCGCCCTCGGATACCTCGCGCCAGGGGTATCTCGTTTCACCTCCCCCGATTTTTTCGACTCCGGTCTCCTCTACCGACCCCGGGACTTGTATCTCTCCTCGCTCGTATCCCGCACGTTCCCGCGGGGAATATCCCATCGGGGCGCGGAAAAAGAAGGAAGAGAAAGAGAAAAAGATAGAGGCTGCGTAGGGACAAGCCAGAGGAGCTTCTATTATTTTTCAATTGCCCGGCCGAGCGCGCACGAGGTGGGATTCCGGTATCCCGGGTGTAATTGGAGTCGGCTTTGTGCGGCGGCGAGCGTAACCGCGGCGAAATAAGACGGAGAAACGGAGAGATAAAGAATGGAATACTGTGTCCCGGATCGGACACGGGTCCCAGCTGGACGGACGAGAGGATTTCCAGGAGGAATGGCCAGAACGCGACGTGAGTGGCGTAATGTAAGGCGCGCGCGGAGAGAAAGGGAGAGCCAATCGGTGAGGGAAAGGGCGGATGAAATACGAAATATGCATGTGTGGTGATACACGCTGGAGACGAGACAAGACGCCGGACAGCGCGTCCGCGAACACCGGATGCGACGCGTTCGACGGATCTCGAGGATACCTCCTAGTAGGTCTCGGTCGATGGCGCGAAATTATTCACGACTCACCGCGCGTTCTCTTGCCATTCCCTTTACGTCCCTTCGCTCGTCGTTCTGTATTATTTAGCGTTTAATTTTATGCCACTGCGCGTCCGGTTGAACCGAACCGTGTCACGGTCTACGGACCGATAAATCTGCCGAATCTCTCGAGAGGAGGAGGGGAAATTGAAAATCCAAACCCGGTGATGAAAAATGAAGAGCGATCTAAATGACTCGAACGAGATGTAAAAAAAAAACAACCTTCTCTCGAAAGATGGAAACGCAATTCCATTAGGCCGCCGCCGAGGCGCGTTCCCGATTCCGAGGGGATAGTCGCGGTCGCGGCCGACTTTCGCCGCGAGTTTAATTAAACTCTCCGTTACCTACATTTTGCACGCCACGCGGATGCGAAAGCGCATTGTTAGTGCAACATCGTCGGCGCGGCGGTGGAGACAATTGGCGATCGTGTATCGCCATTGCCAACCAGTCCGGGGAAGTCGATTTCCTGGCGCTGGAGTTTCTCCCCTCAACCCTCCTCTCTCTGTCATTCTCTCTCTCTCTTTCTCTCCCTCGTTGTGCACAGCTGTCCCTCCTTCTCTTTCTCTCTCCCGCTATACGCTCATTCTTCCCTTTATCTGGCGAAGCCGTGTAGGGAAGTGACGTCGGCTGTTTCTCTCTCACTCTCTCTCTCTCTCTCTCTCCCGTTTCAACTCCCTCTCGTACCTCTTTCTCTCGTTAGTGATACGAGGCCAGATTCGAGATGCCGCCATTGTAAGCGAGGACTCCAACCCCGCGTTTAAAGCTCGATTCAAGTTACAAGAGGATGGTTGCGGCTCGTATTCGTTACGACGCAGTTAAATATTCGATTGAGCTTTCGATTGATAAGAGATCTCGCGGGCTTGGCAGAATTAAATCGATCGCGCGTCACCTTCTCGAGACACATTTAGCGTCGAGTTTTTCGATTTTTTGTAAGACATTGAGGATGCAAGAGGATAAGTCACACGATAGATTAACTGCGCAGTAAAAATTCAGGTTTTATGTCGTGACGCGAGATATATATATTTTTTAATGAAAAAGCTCACATATATATAATGCAGCCAGAGTGAACTTTCTTTCACATGACAAAACTGCATGTTCATAATAACAATCGCTGTCATGAATAATTGAACATCTAATACGTCATTTTGATTAAATTTCATTCGGGGCGGTATGAAATTGCGTTTCGTAAACACTGAATTAAATAGCAACATTACTATTATAACATTACGTAGTAATGGCCTTACCATATAATAATGCCCGCTCTGCGTGCAATTTATAATGCAAAATTTCTCGTTTACCGCGCCTGCTTTGTAGTTTGTTGACCCGTGCAGTGGCGCTCATCCTCGTAATATTCATTACACGCGGACTGCACTCTCGAAGAATAAAACGCAATGCCCCGAAAAATTGCATTTTGTTACCTCGATCGACATCTTTGTGTTTCTAAACATTGCTAATCATTAATTTCCCATTAATTTTGTTCTCTGTCTCGTATGTCGCTTTTACTATCGACACGTGTTCAATTTATTATCTCGCTCGAGAAGCGAACGATAACGAAATGTGAGAAAACAAGGTACAGGGAAATCAAATTAAAATGCTAATTGAAGTGTCAGTGGTATAAAAATTAATTAAACCAACAAAAAGAGGAAATATTTTGGTTCGCGTGAATGGAGGATTTAAAAATACAGTTTAAGTGAGCCTAGAGAAATCCACAAGAAATAATACATTTCAATAATCTTGGCGCACAAAAATTTACTATCTCGATCATGTTTCGTTTCCCCAGTTCCAACAAGTCGGCCGAGACACAATTCCAATAACGAGCTTTTACCCAGTTTCGATCGGAAGCTGTATATACTATAATACTAATATCGAGGCGGGAGAGAGAGAAAGACGATCGGTCCTTTCTAAGCGATACTAACTACTACGCGGCCGCAATCATCGGTATTGTTATACCTTCGATCCGCCGCTGGTGGCCAAGTTGCGTCTCATATTTCGGGAAATTCGTTTCCAGCTTTTACCCGCGGAAGCCATTCCTCATCGTTCTCGAGGCCCGCCGAAACGAAATTCCGCTGTTTCGCCGTCGCGCCGTCGATCATTCGATTTCGAGCTGCCGATATGTAAATAATAGACCCCGGGAGAAACATATACGCGGCGTCGCGTCGTCTCGAATCGATGAGAATTCGCGATTGATCTCGTATCGGCTTCCATTTATCGACGTCGCCGATTGCAACCTCGCGATGAATCTGCATTATCTCCTTGTGTATGTCTGTGCGTCGCTCTTTCGTTTCCATATTCTCATCGCAAGTATACGCATGTCAGATGATACTCTATGTGTTGTAAAAAGTTATCATTGCATTTATTCGCGTTTATGAAAAAATATCTCTTGTCTATCTTTTTATGGATGCAGCAACATGTTAGTTTATAGGTTCGTACGTATGAATCATATAATTTATTAATTAGCATAAAGAGAGAGAGAGAGAGAAATTTTAACGCGATATAATCTATCCAAAATGTATAAACGCGCGATTGTTCAGTTCGCTGAAAAATGTGAAATTTTTGTTTCACATTCGCACGATTAGTCGTAAGCGAAGCGATATCAAGCGCAGTCGCGATCTCGAGAGTCGCCGATTATATCGACTGGCTGCGCGATCGGATTCCCTTTGAGTGCCGGGCTGACCAGACGCGGGGATTTCCACTTGAGATTTACTTTGCTCGCGCGCAGCGAACTTCTCTCGCCGGTGAAGACGCGAACGCCGGCGAAAACGGAATATTGATGAGTCCGTTATAGTAATCGCCCGCCGGTTATCGCTATTAGCGAGCATCGCACAAAGCGCGTCGCACTAATTAAAACGGATCCTATATCGGTTCGTATAGAACAACGAGACGGTAATTGGGCGTGGTTACGGGGAGTTCGTGCCCCATTATTATTAATTATCTCGTTAATAGGGCATCGCTCGAGAGTAGAATCTCTCCGGCCGAATGTAATTCTTCTTTGTAATAACTTAGGTATCCGATATCGATACACGAGATCAAACGTAGCGTTTGCGAGTTTAGATTATTCGTTTCTTCACAAGTATAATTTGTTTTTTTTCTTTTTTTATTAAATATATAATTTCTCTATCTTACGTTTGCAACGCGTTACTAATATATGCGAAAAGAAAATCAGTGGGGGAGGAAAGGAGACGATCTTTAAATGTCCTACCTTCAAAAGTTCGATTTCCGCCGAATCCCTCGACAAACCCTTCGACGATTAACACCGCGATTACCAGCGCCATCGGCGTTATCGGCCGCGTTTATCAGCCGGCACTACGTTTCCTGGTGATCCCATTTTTAGAAGCGATGGCCTCCCCCTCATTCTTTCCTTTCCTCACGCGCTTACGATCGTACGTTTACGTGGGGGAAGTTTGTAGATTAGTTCGATCAGGACGATCGTATGCTTGATGCGATTGAACGTTATCGTCGTCGCGATAGGAATTACATTCCGAGGTGAAGGGATGACTCGAAGAGGCAACCATCCCCATCCTTCCTCTTTCTTTTCCCCTCAATACTGTCGCGTTATAAACCGATGACTCCTCCCTCGTCGAGTAGAATCGACGACTTGTCCCTTTTACGACGCGATATACTCGCGGAAACGGTCATTCGACAAAGTTTACATCGTAAAGTACGCTTAGTTCGGGACTGACTGCCGGAAGCGATTTCGCCCAGGTTGAGTAATAAAGTCACCGTCCGGATCTCAATCGCGGAACATTTGGCAGAAAAAAGAGAATTGATTTAGTTCGTAAGCTTCACAGTATTAATGTCGTAAATTGCTTTCGACGAGTCTCGTTACTAGTCGATCAATATAAAAATCACGTCTCTTCCGGAGAAATAACATATCCCAAAGTCGGTCACAGATACAACGTCGGTGAAATGAGATCGATCATGACAACAGCTGAGGTATATTGTCGAAAAATATTTAAAAGTCCAGAGTTATTTTCTCGTACAAACTTGACTCGGGATGAAGCGGATCAAATTATCTCAAGATTTTAACAAGGCGGGAGAGAGACCCGTGAATTTATATAAAGGAAATAGTTTCAGATCAAGGTGCTTGGTGAATCCCGCATTTGGCAGTCAAATGTAAAGTAACAGCTACGAAAAGTGGCTTTAATTTCAGCGATAGTTAATGAGGTATCAGACTTTTAATGAGTAATGTGAAGTTGTTCAAAGGTCGGGACAGTTTTGAAAACGTGTTCGACCAGAGTGCCTGCCAGGCAATCTCACGGTTTCTGAAAGACATCAAAGGAGATTCGTTTTGCGTACTGAACGAGATTGGCAATAACTCTTACAACATCGCCCGATGGAAAACGGAGAAAAAGTTGGGTGAGAGAAAAAGGGGGAAGATGGGAGAGAGGGAGAGAGAGAGATATTTTATCTTCCCTTCGTTTACTTAAGACGTACGCCGAGATGATTACATCCGCGATGACAACCCTTGCCAGCGGTTGTGTAATTTATTTATGTATCTTGTGATAGCAATTCCTTTGACGCTTTACTGTTTTTACTTCTCAAAGTATAATTGCACTCGGATTTTCTTTACGTTGTAATATAGAAGATAGCTAATAGCGTTTTTTCATTTTTACTTTTCCAAGATCGTATTTTTATATAAGTCAATTTTTATTTTCCAAGACTTTGGCGAAATAAATGATATACTTTTCGCGAAAGAGAATCAATTTGAAATTACTTTTTCATCCATGAGTAACTTTATTTCTAATCCAACAGCTTGTGCGCTATTTCCGAATATAACGAGCCGAAGTCGAGCATTCTTTCTACGAAACAAAATCGAGAATAGCTTTCGGCTAAAAGGCCGCGTTTGCGGCACTTGAAAAATATTCCATTTCGACGAGAAAGATTGCTCGTGTCAGAAAGGAAGGCGTCAAAATAAAGGCGTGGGAGACGCGCACCTCGCGACGAAATCCTTGGTGAATTTCCGCAATTTTCGCATCGGATTTTTCTTTCTTTTTTTTTTTTGTTATTTTTTTTGCCTTTCTCTATATTTTTATTTATTTATTTGTTGTATCGCGCGCCGCAAATCTCAAAGCGTGTTTGTTTCACGCGGCCACGGTCGGAATGGAAAGACGCGTTTTGTTTTTCCACGACTGTATTTTTATATCGCACACTCCTCCCCGTGTAACGTCCATCGCATGTCCGTTTAGTACATCCGCGTACATTATGGAATAACGGGGGCCCTTTGTATGAAATCCATCCGCTCTTTCCTTCCTCGGAACACGGTCTTCTTTTGACGTGTTTCTCCTTTTTTCCCTTCGTTTCCCCGCACCGTTTAACCGTGCTTCGTCGAGGAAATAAAAAGTATCACGCCGGCAGTTTTATATCTGACGTGTGTATGCATGAAGTGCTCCAGAAATGCGTGTAACTGGCGAGATTTTTTTTTTAGAAAGTAAATTATTTTTTTCAGTAAAGTAAATTAAAAATGTCCATTTTTGGAGGAAACTGTAATTTAGAGCTTATTCTGCGAGATTTTCTAATTCTCCGTCTCTCGATGAAGAGATCCCGGTTGAATTTTTAAGGGAAATTTTTTTTTATTTTTCCCATTTGCACTAAGACTTTGATATAATTTACTCATATGTATTCTTGGACGTTTAATATATGTATACTGTTGTACAATTGGTTTTCGTAATCGCGAAAATGAGAGAAGAATCTTAATCGCGCTGGTCAACCGACATTGTCGATCCAATTTTCTTAAATTCTCGCGGAGCCGTTCTTTCGTATACGTATGTAAACGAAAGTCGAAAACGAGTAAATAAACCATTGGGGAAGATGGTTACCATCATCTGTACAGGAAGAAAGAGAGGCAGCCCCTTGGAAACCGCCTAGTCAGCTGATACTTAAATCTCTTCGTATCGCTGTCTACAATCAGCCGGCGCTATCTCGCATTAATGGTCGCTACGTGTTCTTGAATAAATCGGCCCACTAAACAGTTTTTAGGCCGGCTATTATTAACCGGCGAGGGAACGCGGATTACACCCCCAAGTTCTTTCGAGAGTAGAAATTTTGTTAAACGCCATCGGCGATTTCAACAACTGCAAATAAGAGCGAGCGAAGAAACTCGTTTTAGGAAATTGCGTCGCAGCAAGAACAAGAAAGGAAAAGCACGACCCACGATCGTAATAAATTTCGAAAATCTCTTCCAAAGTATGCTCTACTGCTGTATCGCGAATTGAACTTGGCTTGTTTCAAGAGAGTGCGCTTATTTTCTTATAACTGTATTATTACTATTAATTTAACAAAAATATCTTACTATACTACTATAATGGAAAGTCCGTCTGATTATCAATCGGGAAATGTACAATGCGTATTATATGCGTTAGAGATTCTCTTTCTCTCTCTCTCTCTCTCTCTCTCTCTCTCTCTCTCTCTCTTGAAAATAAATTCGATAATAAGCTTCGGAACACAGAATTTAGGCTATTGGCCTTAGTTGGTTGTCCTTGGTAGTCGAGCGAAAAGATTCAAGAGAAAGAGAGAGAAAGAGAGAGACGACGGATACCGGAGACCCATTGAAGTGACACGTCTTTTGTGATTTTCTCATTACTGGAGTGGAAGGTCGATCCTGGAAGCCCATCTAGCTGCCGGAGCGACTTCCGTCCTCTCGCTTCTTGCTCTGATCCTTTTTCTCTCCGTCGTTTCTTCCGCCATCCCACGCGCGAGCGTGCGCGCACCTTAATGCCTCGCAGATAACTTGGCACTGTAAGGACTGCCTTAGTGCGACGTAGTCGTGTAAGTGGAATTACTTCTTTCATGCCGTCCTGTACGATACGTAATTCGCGTGGCCGCGTCTAACTTCCGATCGGCGACAGATCGGAAAATTATATTTCCCTCGCGCGCAATCGCCTTACGGCCGCCCTTGTAAGTCAACTCTTATCGATCCCTCATTCCCGGCTATTACCTGTCCATTGTGTCCCCTACACGTGTCTCTCCGTGCGGTCCGCTGAATGGTTCCCTGGTCTCTCTGGCTGCCTCTTTTTCTGCGCGCTACATTGGTTTCGCGTGAGAGGAGGCGAAATCGGAAATGGGAAATTCGAAGCCGCAAAGGCGGTCCAATCGAGACTCGATACTTAATTCCTGCTCGTTTTCCGCCGATCGGCTTCGTTAGAGTCTGCGAAAGATTGAACGACGAAGAATACATTGCGTAATCAAAAAATTACCCGCGCAAATAATATCTTGTTAATTCAGAATCTCTAGAAATTGCTTGGCATTTGAAATTAATATTGAATCGTTCTATTATTCGACATTTCGGCAAATTTTTTTGTTTTAGACGACTTTAAAGGAAACTGCTCTCATCTTTTATTACGTTAAGAGATCTGAGCATTCGTGAAAGAAACTCGAACATTTTGAATAATGCTGAAATAATATAACTTTTTGAAAATATACTGAAAATAGATCTTTGTGTTATTTTTTGAAAATGAAATGAAAATATTATCTTATGAATAAGTAAAGAGATACCTAAATACGCAGATGAATTCCAGTTCTTCCGCATGTACGAAAATGATCACGCATAAATATCGTACAAAACTACTCTTGACATTTTTTACTTATATTTAACATTATTCGTTATAATAAAACGTCTCACAACATTTATCAGCAATCAATTTTTTTTGAGATCGCTGTTTTCACAATATTGCTAAAAGTGTCGAGATTTCTTTTCATATGTCGAGATGCAAAATTTTCTTTCACACATTAAGTAAAAAAATGTAGACACAATTTTTTAAACCGTCGAACACTTTGGTATCTCGAGAGGAGCGCGACGTGAATCGCTTATCAAGCCGACGACTGCGAGAATAGTCGCACCTAAACGCGAAACAAGTTTGCATCGAGTCGACGTCGTCTTTCGCGTGACGTCAATTTGCGCCCTCGCGAAAGCGCCGAGTCGTTACGCGGCATTGTTCGCGCATTGTTGCCACAGCATGCGCCGACATTCTTCCTCGTGTCCATTGTCGAGCATACCCCGGGCGAGTTTCCTTCGTGGGCGGAAGGGCGAGAAAGATGAGAGGAGGAGAGGGTCGAAAGAGCTTCTGCGAGGCGGAAGAGTCCGCTCTTCCATCCAGCTGATCCGGTCCGTCGCAGCTCTCTGTCCGTCCACCGACCGACATCAATTAGTATCACAAGGCGTCCGTAACTATGTACACATTCTCCTGCGAACGGGCACACTCGACGGAAACACGCATTAACAACCCTCTCGCCCTGCGCCTGTAAATACGGGGTTGCCTCGAGCCGGACGCCGCGAAATTCTCGCAATTTCCGCGCGAGAAGATAGGTCGACGGCTAGATCGACGGCAACTTTCCAATTTTCAGCATTAAATAACTCTCTCTTCGAGTCTGTCGGAAATTAAAATACTCTGTTAAAGTCCGCTTGGAATTACACGAGTTGGACACGATTCCGATGAAAGGTAGTCTTAACGGAAGAATAAGAATTTGTTATCTGTGTTTGCAACCGTTTACAGCTCAATTAACCGAAACGTCTTTATTTATCTTCGATTTACGTAGCGATTATATAGTTATAGATTTTTACGAATATATATTTTTCTCGCTATACCAACTATTATCGACAATTGAAGATATTTTCGCGTGTTACCCACACATCAGATCGTTTATCTATACATCGGCGCAAGCGGACGAGCTTAATCCTACAAAGACATTCACGCAACACGCACACTTGCGTGTATACGTGTGGATCGCTCGATTGCTCGTAAATACGCGTAAACATCGACAGGACGTTTTCGTTGATTCCATTGACGTCCTTTTCTCCATTATTATCATCCATTTGCTAATACAAGACAAATTGCTCTCTCCCCTCTCGTCATCTGACAGGTCTTTATCCTAAAACGTTCGGAAGGACCGAGTATTGAATTTCGTTCAGAAAAAAAAGTTTTATTAGCTAAAATCTAATAGGACGTTGTATTATTTCCTTATTAATACGCGGCGGATGAAATTCTTCTAGCAAAGTCGCGTGTCCAAGATGGTACCAACTTCGCGAGAAAATGGAAAAGCTTCCTCTCCCTCTTCTTTCGCGCTCGTGAAAATATACCTCGCACAACACGCGCGTTAATTAATTCTAGATTATCGACACGCCGAGAAGCGTGGAGAAAGAATCTCGTGTCAATCGAGAGATTAGCGCTAACGAATGTCAACGAGCAAGGTGGTATCGATCGGCGATATCGGTCGACACGCGACGCGTGTAATTAAAAATTCCCGTCCCGTTTTCCGAATACTTCCGCCGCCTTTTGTATCGATTCGCGCCTTCGGGAGCGTGCGAAGAGAAAAAGAAAAAAAAAAAAATTGCGGCCGATCGTCAAAGTTGCGTGTCGAGAACGGTAAAACCGTATGGCTATCGATCTGATATTTACGTAAACATGCCCAAGTTCAGCGGGATTTCTTTCCATCCGGCGCGCCTCCTTCATTTTTTTCTTCTTCCTTTTTTATTTCGTTACCGCATTTATCATTCTTTACGATATTCAAGGTTTCACTCTTTTATTAGTTTTTGAAATTCCCATGCAGTTTTATCTTTATATACGCGAGCTCGTAAACTTGTTTTTAATGCACACTTACCGTTGCGCCACGCAACGTCTCTGTGAAAAAAAGAAACTTTGATAATTATACGAATTATTAAAAAACAAATTATTAAAAAAAAAGAAGGGAAAACGATGTTCCATTTATCTTCTCGCGTGCCAGTAAAAAATGTTTGCGCGACGCGGATGCTCTAATGACAAGAAGACCGACTAAAATGACATGACGCAGAAATACATAAGAATTCTCGAGCGAGACGACGACGCGACGGGACGAATTTTCATCGGGAAACGGGGAAATTAGGCTGTCCATTAGGATGCGATTCGAGCGAACCGTAGATACGCTGTATGTGTGATTCGGTCGATAGGTTCGCTTGTCGACGTGTTAATCTGGCTATTAGGTGGCGCGACCGAGATATCTCGCGAACTCAGAACGTGTGTGCCAGATGGCACGATCGAGATATCTCGCCGGGTGCATCGCATCGTCGATATTTGCCCCGAGTCTGCGCTTTTAGCCTCCTGCGAATTAATTTGCGGCTAGGGAGAAACCGCTTTACTCCAATAAAGATTCCTGTAACGGGCCTGTAACAGAGATACTCGCGACTGTTGTCGAGAGCGAAAGTCGACGAGAGATAGTCTGTGAAGAATAAAAAATTTCCACACTTTTAGTTTACGCTCTCAATAATTCTTCAAACGTCAAACGTAATTGGATCTGTGCCGTCGTGATGCCGCTTTATTTCCGCAGCATCGCGTCTCCGCGCATACGATGAACCTACAATATCGCTGCGAAGTGATTAGAACTATATAACTCGATAACTGTCATTAATCAAGTCTAACGGAAATGTTATTGTCGCTGTCGATGAGCAATGGCGAATTTGTCCGCAAAATCGCACGTTTTGACGTGTCGTATAATTTCGACAGAGCGAAATTGCAGGCCGATAAAGCGGAGAAAGGGTAGAATTTAACGCCGTAAATAAAGGAAGCTAAGTAAATGGAACCAATACTCTAGAACCTACTCTACCCTCGGTAAATATCGTTATGACTCGACTATACAATCAGCTCGAAATTGCTCACGCAATGCAAACGAAGTGACAGCTTTGTAAAGAGCTCTAAATTGTGTGTGTAATAATATCGAACGCGCAAAATTTGTCACATGAATTGTTTCGATTGCATTTTAATTATGCTATCATCTATACATATTATAATTAGACGTTGACGCAATTGGTGCCTCTATTTTCTTATATAAACTCCAATAGATCTTTGATGTGTATTTGACAGCACATTGATTTTTATTACTTATATTAGACAGATCGAATCGATCGCTTGGATTCTCACGAAGGTACTAACCCTCTCCTCTTTTCGTTTGTTTTCAGGTGAGTGTCCAGGAATTCCAGTACGCGCGCGGGACGGGCGCGTCCCTGACGATGGTAAGCCATAAAGCAATATATACCGTCGTTTTATCCGTGCATTATCATCCAAAAGGCTCTTCCCCGGGACGATGTAGCTTGTGAAGGATATGGGAAGAGGTCCTAATATCTCGCAGGCACACATCCGTCTTAATTAACGTCGCGATATATCTCGACTTCCGCCTGTGTGCCGCCGCTCGCAGCGCATTCGGTTTAATATGCAGTCGGCTTTACTCCTACTAATAATCTCGTTGTAGGACAAAAATTACCACGCAGAATTTAGCTCGTTTCCCTTCTGCCTTAATTATTGTCTTACAATGGAAATGTCTTTCGGAAACCGTGAAAAATTATACATGTAAATGAGAATTTATAGCTCATTCTCATTTTACTCTATTGATAATATAAACACTAATTATATATATTTAAAAAAAACATAAATAATTATTATAATATATATAATATTTCCGTTATATTTGTGCTTCAATTATTCTTGGAATTTTTAACTTGCAATTATCTTGCAATTCGCGACATGAATTATCACGAAATATTGTTGAATGCATACTTTATAGGATCCGCGACCTGCTTGTTCCGGTTGCGCGCGATATACATATAGGTACGTTTCGTAATTTAGTAAATGTGATATGGATTCGGTCGTGCAGCTCTCTTTAGCTCGCATTAAATATAAATGGCGATTCCGCCGTGACGCATAATCACACGCGAATCAATCATTTCAACGCGATAATAAATATTGACGTCAATGTTTTACGTATTGAAAACAATAGTCGGCCAATGCCAATATTTTCCATATTTGCTTCCATATTATATAGCCCGTACACATATTAAGGTGATCTAACGTGACTGCGGCTCTGATGCATTCATTCCGTTGATGATGCTTTTATTAAGTACGTTTCTCCGGCACGCTATAACACGACGAATTTGTCACTCGCGCGTTCGCGTAATTTTCGTGAAAGATTCCGCGGCGTTGTTATTAATCAAACACGGCGGCTTAATTAATTAAACTTTTACGGAAATAGCCGTGCCCGCAAGGGATGGTTGGAACATACCTGTTTCCGTTTCGCGTCGCGTCCAAAGACGGTCGTTGAATGAAAAAATAAAATGAGGAACCATTTTCCCCGGGTTAGCGTCTCTTTCTATGCATTTTCAAGAGTGCCATTTCGGTTATTGCGACTTGGATTTCCTGAACGAGTCCGGATAAGATCTTCTCTTAGCATACTTTTTTAATATTCCACGAAATATCTTGCGCGATGAAAAGATGAAGCTTGGATTTTCCGCAGAAAATCGTCGAAATGTCGCGCGAGCTGAGAGCGAACGAGTTGCAGATTTCGATGGCGAAACGCGAAATTCGCACGCATTCTCCGTAATACAGAAATGATTACGAGTCCCGCGAGGGGAAGCTGTTCTCGGAAGAGAGAGATCGACCTCTGTTCGATCGCGGTCTTTACTGGCGTGAAATAAGAGGGGTCCCGCGGGCGACAGTGACGAATGTGTTTGTATATCGTCAACCTGGTGGTCGTTCAGGGATGTCACCCGAGAATGCGTAACGCACGGAAGAGTGTCGCAAGGGGGTTGAAACGGTCGGTTATGACATACACACACACACTCACATCAAACAAGGGAATTCACGTTAATATCGAGAGGGAAAGACGGGATCAGGTTTTTCGTCGACGCGTGGATTAAATTTTTTATTTTCTCTACCCCTATACGCTTTATACAGGTTCAGTCGCTCAGGGTGCAGGCCGCGATCTCTCGTCTTTCCTTTCAATATTCGGAAGACTTTATCGCGTCTAAATATCACGTCATGAACCCTCGTGAAATACCTTTGCATATTTATGCGGAGCAAATTGAAAAAGAAATAGGGATAGCTTTTATTTCTATTACGAGATAGAATGTATTATTAATTAAGTATTGATAATATTTCGCGTGCGACCGTGAAAGATTTTATCGCTCGATTTTTGACACGTAATGACATTTGGAGTGAACCGATTTCTCTCTCGCGTAATTACGAACACTGATCTAAAAAAAAGTGATTACTCACAAAGTCCAAAAAAATATAACTCCCGAATTTATATTCAAAGTTCTTAGTAGAACCTCTAAAATTTTTATATCGTCCCAGACGGTTTCGTGTTTTCGCCATATCGTTGCATGCACGGTACATTACGCAATAGGCTTAACGACCGTGATTGTTTCAGAAAAACGCACCTCTGCGACTCACGACATCGACGTCGTGACGCGTCGGCTTATCTTTATTCCGCGCGTAAAACCTTGCCGGGGTAGGCGCAGGTCTTATCACTGCCGTGCGTGCCTCCGGGTATCGTTAGAGCGTAACATGCTCCCGGCACATTGGCGAACAAGCTGACCATTAGCATTTGTTTCCTCATTACGGGATTCAGCGCTCTCTCTTTCTCTCTCTCTCTCTCCCCATCTCATTACCGGAAGTTTCTTCGTATCTCGCGAATGACTTCGGGCGTTTTCACCTTTGACGCAACATGTTGCTCGTTTTTTTATTTACTTCTTCGATATTATTTGTTGTCAACTTCTTGAATCTTTACTTATTATTAAGAGAAATTTTAATTACCATAAACATTTTAATTTCTCTACTTAATCTGTGTATTAAAAAAAAAGATTGTGCGAGCTTAATTACGGTGGCAATGTTACAAATTCTAATGCATGTTACAAATGAAGAGTTTAACGCTTCAAATGTAGCGTATACTGCAATAGTAATTACTCGTTGATATGAATCATTAATAGTATTGGTTAAAATCCGAATTAGGCCGTAGGATGATCTGAATTAACGTTTCCAGTTGACAGCGACACGTTTGCACAATATCCTGCGATGGAATATTCACGCGATAACTCCCGCGCCCGAAATTCATATCTGATCGCGAGATGAGTGCGCTCATCTTCGGGCCATTTCCTGCGCGAGAACGCTTCTTCGCAAAGTGTTTCCTCCGTTGTGAACGCCCTCCTTCTCCCGAAGAGACTTTCGCCTTTGTGTCGCGAGTTTACGTTGTTCGCCGGGACATCAAAGCGGAGCGGTTTCTCGTCCTCGTGATTCCTTGACCGGCGAATTTCCAAGGATGCGACATACCTGAAGACCATGGTTCCTCCGGGCGAATCTTTGAGAGGGACTCAGACCCTTTAACCGACTCGCTACTTTCGAGCTATACTTCGATAGAAAATATATCGCAATAACTCTTATTGCATTATAGATTTCACATGTGCACAGAGATGCGCGATTATAAACAGTTTCTGTGAAATAACTTTGTTTTATCTTACAAGTAATGCGAAATTTATTTATATATATTATATATACACTAGAAATTAGCAAAATTGACGTAAATTCAAATGCACAGTAGTTGTCTTTGGATGACGTCTGACTAGAAATGTCTTCATTCACTGCGCTAACTTTGGTCGTGATTCCACTCATCGCAGGAATGAAGTATTATATATAAGTCGTTCTTAATCCTGACGCATGAGAAAAGGATCTTTTGAAAAAAATTCCGAGGCATTTATTTTCCGCTTTTAAATGATTCTTAAAAAATAATCTCAAAGTTCTCCCCTTTTTTACGAAAAATATTCAAATTAGAAGCTTTTTGGTTTTAATTTAAATACGCCAAGATCGCGCCTCTCTCTCTCTCTCTCTCTTTCTATGTTTGTCGCGAAATATCGCGGAGGCAGAGAACGCTACACGTCGCATGATGGATTACTCCCACTCGCGCGCCGGCTGCCGTCGCCATTGAGCGGCTCAGCCGCGAATATGTCACTCCGTCGCGAAAATAGATTCCGCGCGATTCACCGTGCGGAAATACCATTCGTACGTCGGCATCGGAAGCGCATTTGGAGCACCGGAAGTGGGAAGGGGAGAGCGAAGACGGGAGATCGCGAGAACCGTCGTCTTTGGGAAACTGTCGATGTAGAGATCGATGTAGCATACTCGCCGGCAGTAAGTCTCGGAGATCGATATTAGAGAATACTCGTCTTCTCGGGTTACTTGCGGTTTAAAAGATTCAAAACCCCTCGCGTATTTTTAAAACGTATAAAATTGTTTTTAAAGCAGCTAAAACTTAATTCCAGAATAATTCAGATAATAATTAGGATTCTAAGATTGTGCCGCTGGGATATGTTTGTAACATCGTCGGGAATTCAAAGAGAAAGAGAAAGAGAGAGAGATCGCATTTTTTGTCGCAACATCTTCAAATATTTAACAAGGGAGATTTTATTCCGAACCTGGTTTTCGCATTGAACGTTTCCATCGATAACTCCTCGTATATATGTGCGTACGTGGTGTCGCTCCGAATCTCTTCCTTCGTGTCTCAGTCAATCGAGGGGTATGACTCGATCTTTCGAGCGACGCGATTCAATTACCATCTCTATGACGCGTGAAAATAGCTCTCTCTCTCTCTCTCTCTCTCCTTCCAGCTCTTTCCCGCTCGCTTTTCCACGCGAAGCTACGAAGCACGCCCTATTACGCTCGTTGCATTCGATTCGGAGTGCTTGGTCGATTCACATTTTTCACTATCAAGGAATCAAAGCTTTGACCCCGTCGCTTTCCACGCCCGCCGACAGCTGATCCGGTTCTCTCTTCCTTTGTAACGCAAATTAACAATCGGTGTGATTTATGGTTATCGTTTGGTACTTTTATACGGAGCTCGACACGGGCGCGTAAATGTTAACGCTAAATTAATGTTTTCTCCATTGTAATGCGAGCCAACAAGTCGTGATTTATCGTTAACGTCCATCGATTCTACAGATAATTTGACGTAGCCGTATTTGCGTAATACGGTTTCACTATTTTCCCCTTTGTAACGCAAATTAACAACGTTATTAATTATTACCCGCATTGCATTAATGACAATATTAATACGCTCCGATCTGCAATTATTATATTACGGCTAAACTGTCACAAATGTTACATTATTTTTATAAAACGCCGGTCAATATTGGCGAGATTAAATTTATCGTACGAAAAGCTCTCATTTTTATTCCCTTTTATGCGCGAGACAGTTCTGTGAAGCTTTCATTCGAGAAATAAAAAGCAAATCAGACGTTTCGCATTAATTGTGAAATATAATGAGAGAGAAAAATAAAATAATATGAGAAATAAAAAATAGCGGTCACGATTGCTAAAAGAGCCATATTTTTTTGTTGCATTACGAATCGAGTTTAACACATTCTCAGATAATTATCCTCTTCTATTTTCTAAGTTTGAATCTGTGGTAAATTTTATATGTTACTTTTTATATGAGAGAAGATTAAATTGAAAAACTCTTAAATTATTCTTTTACATACCTACGATTATTACATTTCTTTAGAGAAAAGAGCTATTTTTTTTTTTAAATTTAATTCGATTTATCATCTATTCTCTCACTTGCTATAAGGATGATGACTCTTATTCTTTGCGATCCACCGGTTAGACTCGGATCTTCGTTTCTGAGAGGACGCAGCAGAGGGGGCCCGCATGGAGTTACGCGCATCCGGTATGTCGAATCTCGAAATTCAGGGGGTAAATCCGGGATTGCGGGATCGAGAGACTGCATAGTATCGCTCGCCGATCGAGACAGATAAAGTGAATTTCTCCGAAGTTGGAGGGCACGACGGCGAAGCGCAGCGAGGGTAGAAACGGGATGAAGCGAAGGGATGGCGAGGGGGAGCGGCTGAGGTGGGATAAGGGTAGGGCGGCCGTGCGCCGATCGAGGCTCGAACACGTAACCGCCGTGTTATCTATTAGCTCTCCGCGTGATAAACGATTCGCTTCCTTCCACGCGAACTTCGCACGTAAATCGCCTGGAAAAGGATAAGCCCCGCCACCCTGGTGTACCCTCGTCCTGACCCCGCAATGTCGATTTTCCGATCTGCTTTTTTAAACGCCGTGCTCTTTTTTTGAACCATCCGATCTCGCACTACTCTTTGCGCTCTCTGTCCCCTTTCTCTCTTTCCCCAAAGTTTATCCACATAAAGTAGAAGCGACGTGTCATCTATGTTTCTCGTAGAATAGAATTTATGTCACTACAGAGAGATGTGAGATAAAAAAAATGTTTTATATTTCGTAATTCGTGCTTCTCAATTTATGTTATACAAACATATATTCCGAATTATATATATTGTAATATCATTTCTCATTAATTATCGCGAAGATCGCAAAACGGACTTTTCTATTTTGAATATTAAATTATACAAATATTAATTAATTATAAAGATTAATTATTTATTAGATGACTAATCTACCACAAAAATCGTTCTTATTTTATTTACTGAATCCAGCGATTCGATTTTGTTTTATTGCGCCTTCTCAATCCGAATTATATTTAGATCGTCGAACGAAATATATTTGACTCAAAGTATATCTTTAAAAAAATAATTATTGTCCGGAAAGATCGAAACGATAATTTATAATTTGGATTCCTATTACTTCGATTCTTGATTAAATGAATAAATTACATATGAAAAATGCATTTCGAGAACTATACGATACATGTAGTTACATATTAATTATAGAAGTCAATTATACTCATTAATCATATATTATTATAGCAAATATTACAGTTTTCCGATATTGATCGCGTTTAGAAAAAGAAAACGTAATGTAGTCTCGATTATTTTCATATTCGATGCCAGCGCGCGAATGATAATAAATCCGAAGGGTGTCAACAATAGCGCGCCAGATGACACCAAGGCCGAATACCATGCTATTGATAATTCGTTACCGAAATATTTTATGCGCTAATGGGGGATATACATAGTCTGCGCGCTACATTCCACAGCTCTGTCATCATTCGCCCAGTGAGACTCGAGCGAAAAGCTAGCAACATAGTCACGTTCCATATATTTTCGTATTATCATGCGTATAATATCATGCGATCATTCTGCATAATTATTATAATTAGCAATTATCATCCCGCGCGCGATTGATTAGTTTAAAATGTTTGTATAATTTAATATTCCAGGGTATATATACAAAGTGTCCTGTAATAATCGTGTGCAGATAGAGGGGGCTAAATCGAGTAAAAAAATTCGTTTTGCGATCTTTGAAATAATTAATGAGAAATTAGTTATAATTACTAATTATAATATTGTATATATAATTCGTAATATTTCTGTAATATAAATTGAGAAGCACGAATTACGAAACACGCTATAGTCACGCATGGTAATTTCTGGGAACCATGTGCCGTGTCGAATTTGTCTTCGCACAACATTCCGCAAACATTCCTTGCGAGTGAATCCTCCCGCACGAAGCGGAAAAGAGAGGCGAATGGCTCTTTGAGTTTTCGCTTCAAAGAGGATCAGAAGTACGACTAGATGATGTCACGACGCGGGCAATCCACTTCCGGCCTCATTTAATAAATCGACTGGCCAACCAAAGGAACGAGTTCGAGAAGAGCCGGGCAATAAATATATCCGTTTATAGGCGTCTGGAGGAGTTTCGCGAGTCATCGGAAACTCGGGACCTCGAACTTCGGGCCAAGTCCAATGAAATAGGGCTTGCGGAGCTCGTCCCCGAGGAGACGTACATATGTACGTACGTACACATCGCTGTCTTTGTCTAGGGAATCGAAAGAAAGGGAGGGGAAGGGAAACGGACGAAAACGGGTAGAAGGAGAAAACTAAGCAGTGCCTTCAGGTTTATTAATCATCCTAAGATTCGTTTGCCATCTTCGTATCCTGCGTCGGATATTTCGTAATGTTCCGATATTACGCTGTATCTGTCGCTCACTTTAGAAACTCGTCCACGTCATCTACTTACTTATAGGTATGTAAATTGCTCTTGATCTTCCCGCGATATTTGCCAAGTAACGTGTTTGCTAATCGAGGAACGAGTTGGCGTTTGGAAAATCGAGATATATTCAATCAACGCGAGATGTTTATATATAAATATCTTTAGAGATAGATCTTTCATCATCACGCGCGATGGAGTTGTTTCCTTATTAAATGCGAAAATCTACTTTAAAGTGCGGCGCAACCACATCCGTCTGACCGTAGCTCGTTAATAGAAACTTCCAAGTGTCTCGTGCAATATTCATTTTTGCGGCCGATTGGTAAAGCAGCTTTCGTCAGAGCTTAGTTCCGCGCGCGCTCTTCGTTTATAGCGATAAATCTTTTATCGCGCTGCGGTATTTGGAATCCTTATATATATATATGTTCGTGGAGAAGCGGAAAACAGCATCAATTATTTAAGTTCGAACTTGGTTCGGGTGGGATATTATATGGAATATAGGATGGAAAGATGTGCGCGTGTGCGGTACAAAATTGAAACGAATTAAATAAATATCTAATTTCCCGAAAGGATCGGGGAAAAAGTAACAATAAAATTATTAATATATAATTATTTTTGCGAGTTGGATGCGTTGTACTGTATATAACACGCTGTAAAAAGTAGATACATTTTTTTTCCACGAAAACAAGCTTTTCTCATCAAAATCACTCTCTGGCGAGGAATTGTTTATTTTTCGATCTCTCCAATTACCTACCGAACTTACAAGGATCATCACACCCCGCTATCTTTCGCGCGGCAGATTCGAGAGGGATCATGGATCAGATTCGAGGGGTCGAATTCTCCATTTAGAGAGGGATTCGAACCGACAAAAGGGTCACCGGATGCCCCTTAAGACTCGTGCTTTACTGTACGTAGCGAATCCTCTTCCCTCCCGGTTGCGCGGAAAGTATTTATTATCCAAGAAAGATAAAAGTTACTTTGCACCGAGCACCCTCTCCGCACCATGTTGGCATTGTCCGCCCTCCGAGCACTTTAGCTTCGACTTCAAAAGCGAGCACAGCGATCTTTACAGCCGTAAAATCAACTCTGTATCCCTTCTAAACCGTTACGAGAGACATTTGCCCGAAAACGCGATGAGACGTAACATTCATGTTTAGAAACTGTTTCGAAAAAAATAGAGGAAGCCCGTGACGAAAGTTTTGTGAAAGGATTTCGCGAATTTTAACGAAAATTAATCGCGAAGCCTCGGCTCATCGTTTTTAAAATCTTTAATTTTAATTATTTAATTAATTTATATTAGAAAAAGAATGATTAAAAAAAGAAAAATTAAATTCTCCGTTATTGATACACTTGAGAATTTCAATCGTTTTGATTCAGTCGGTCGTCGTGAAGGATACTTGGCGCAGACGAGCATCCCAATCTGGTTTCCTCCCGTTCTACCTCGATTCCTCTGGCATTCACTCTCGCCAGGCGCGAAGTGTGCCCCAAAAAGATAACCGTACACATTCAGTTTCTGGTTAACTATAGGAGTCATGTGGAAACGGAGCTAGCTCGACATTATAACTCTGTCAGATAAGGAGACAATGATAGCGAGAAAGAGAGGGGGGAGGGGAAGAGAGAAAGAGAGGAAGAGCCAGGCATGTGAAGACTTTTATATATTGAATATATGTATATAAATAAAAATATATTAGAATTTGAATATCGAACCGACAAGAAATATAAGCTCGGGAAATATTCCGTTGATGTACAAATATGAATTTTATCACATAATCATAATATAACAATGTAAATCGCGCGTAATACTTTTACCATTAAGGTAGAGACTATAAAAGGGAGCGAAAATGATGATGGGGTTAAAGAGAAGGGAAGAAAGGAAGGCTGCTGCCGTCGTGTTTCACGTGCTTCGAGAAAGGTCGAGTGGCTCCTCGCGCTTTTACCTTGGTGACATCGTTTGTCAAGCGTTAAAACAGCCGCTTTTAAACGCCAATGAAAGCGGGCACGTCGGGGTCCGCTTGCTGTGTTAATTGCGTCAGAATCGACTGTAAAATGGCGAATGCACACAAGATTGTTGTTACGACGTCATTATACATCAGTTACACTCGACGAGTCGTTGTGTGTCCTCGCGATTTCATTCGAGTACTGTTTACGACTCTTCATTAAGTAACAGCTGCGAACGATTATGACTTTAAACAGTGTGATTTGAACTTTTACAAGGCGTGCGCATTTAGGTCGTTGAAAGGATGGTGTAACTTCCAGATTCGTTTTTCATTTGATTTTTTTTTAAAATATATATTTTATCATTATTAGTTCGCAACTCTTTTCAATTCTTCGATTTAAATATTTCGATTCTTTGATGAGTTCAATATCTCTCTTTATGTATTTTTAATTAAATCTCGTCTTCGTTCTCTCTATCAACGTCGCATTATCATCAATTTCGACCGATTTGTGTACGATGTGTAGCGATCGATTTTTCTTCAATGGATTGGCACTCCTATTTATCCGCGATCTGGTTTGAAGGATACCTCGGTTCGGGTTCATTCGTCTTCCCGATCCCATTACAGCTGCCAGTTAGTCATTCTCGTTTCTCTTCAATCTCCGTGTGACATACATAAGTCCTGTGCTCCTGTGCAGTATTTTACAAATCGCTCGTAAATCTCTTTCCAACAGTAGTATCCCGAGCCTTTACATGGCACACTTGTTGCCGTATGCATAATGGACGTCATTGCGAATCTAATGCGCTTTTTATCCCACGCTATAAAACCACGATTATTATATATATTTATAAAATTAGATATACCATCTGCGTGTAGGAATTTTTCGCTAAACTTCGGGGAACGAAAATAAAGTTTAAAACGTTTCGCGAGAGATAACTTTCTTTTTACAGCTGACAATTTCATTCAGGGTTTTAAGCTTCACTAAGGATGTAAGTGTATCGTTTATCGTCGTTAATTTAAAAAAAAAAAGTTTACCCTCCCGTTTAAACGCTTCGTCAGCCTCCCCTGGGAACCGCATGCCACAATTTAATTCCGTGTAAAAAGCGAAGGAAAAAATTTATCGAAGACATGCGCGATGTCCTTTTAACGTCGCGATGACGATATTTAAATACCTTCGATTGTTATATACGAATAAACAATTGATGACAGCACCATGACAATCTATATTATGTTTAAACTATTCCCGAGTGTTTTCCATTCCGCATTTTCAACGTCGTTTTGTCCACGGGCGACCTTTTTAAACGACATGAATCTTTAATCGACCACGCAGGATTAATTTCCATATGACGAGGCGTCGCGATAATAGCGTGTAATATTGCTCTTACGTAGAATGATTGATATGAATTACTGAATTACCATGATAATTCTTCCCTGCCTAAAGAGAATATGACGCGCGATTATATACGTTTGAATAATGGATTATCCGTTGTGAATAATACGTTCGGAAGAAGCTTGACGCTTCTTCGGCAGAGTATCGCGCGCGGGAGAGAGAATATTATTATTATTATTATTATTATTATCAAAGTATAATGATAATCGGAAGATTAACGCGAGGGAGAACGGTACATGTATGTGCGCGTCCTGCGCGCAATAATTCCGGTTATTTCCGCGCCGCGTTACGTTAGATTAATTAAATCCCCGCGATTAATTGGTGTTCATCCATACATTCAGATAGGTGTAATAAAATTTACCGGCACGATAAATTGTCCGCCATTGTTGCTGCCGGCTCTGTAATTGCGCTCTGTTCGCGGAATAAAGTTTCGGCGCGCGGAATTTATCGCGTTAAGGAAGCTCGCCCGGAAACGGCGATGATCCGCGAGAGATAAACGCGCGCGCGAGAATCTGTATTCGAGTGTCTCCGCAATTTTTTCGTCCTAGACAAAGATCTATTCTTCTTGGGGTTATACATGCGCCAAAATCGTGATTTACGCAACGTTTCGCTTGATTCCGATGTAGACCGCAATGCGGAAGGGAATAAGGACGGGGGGGGGGGGGGAAATATTAATGCTCTCATTAGCCGTGCTTCATATTCATGGCATGAAAATTCGTCGTTAATTATGTAACGAGCTGCTCACTCGCGAAATCGGACAAAACGATCGGCCGGCCGTTATTATCATAAACGGTAATCGACTATTTCCGGCCCTTCGATGAATCGGATATTGTATCGGTTGTTTTCACCATTCTCGTGCATGGAAGTATTTTTAAAAACGTCAAAGTATACTTCCATTATTTCGCTAAATGTGTTAAATCGATATGAGAGTCCTCGTTACGCGATATATTCTCAATAGTTACTCAATAATCGAGAGGTGTAACTTGATAAAGATATCCGTAATATAAATCAAGTCTCGAAATTCTGTCATTATCTCAGAGTAATACATAAAATCTTGCCGCAGTTCCTTCGCGACTCGCAAAAGGACTGTCGCGTTTAAATCGGTTCGCAATTAAACGAGCGCCTGGCGCTCTCAACAATTGTAACGAAATGCGGATTTTCGTCGGCCGTCCTGTATGATGCCCCATCTAAAAGAAGAACGAGAGAGAGGGAGAGAAAAAGAGAAAGAGAGAAAACAACAGGCTAAAGCTGCACTTTGCGCCCCAGATTTGTTGTTTCTTTTCTCCATCATTCCATCCCCCTCCCTTCCCGCCACGCTTACTGTTCTTGTGTTCTTTTTTTTTTTCATTTCTTCATCCATTCACATTAATCACTCTGGCGAGAAAAAGAGAGAGACAGAGAGAACGAGAGAGGAATCCTCTCTCGCTCTCGCCTTCTCGTTTTGTTCTCACGCTCGCCGTGTTGCAACTGCTACCTTAATGGGTTTCCCCAGCTTGAAACGAAGCAGTGGATTATGGGGCAAACCTATCAGAGAATCGCCGCGATAAACTTCGATAAGGTCGACTTAAATTACCGAGATAGGGGAAACTTGCTTTTCTTCCTCCCTGTCCCGCGCGACCCGCATTTTTTTTCTTCCTTTTTCTCTCGCGTATTACGTGGAAAGAGGAAAAAATTTAGTCTCTCGATGCCATTTTTTTTCTCCCTTCCCCGATTGCACGCAACGATGGATGTTTTAACTTCTTATTATATACATTTTATATTTATATTAAGGGCGAAAAGTATTTTATAATTGTAGATATAATAAAAAAAAAATCGAACGAAAGAATAACTTTATTATGCTAAGAGTAATTGCAAGAGTTTGAAATTGAAACATTTTATCGGAAAATAGAGATAGAAAATAAACGTTAGTCTTGTAATATCATATTTAAAATATCACATAGAATAAGAATCACGTATACGCTGTGTGATTTTCCGAAAATTTTCCTTCGAGCTAGAATGTGACGTCGACAGGATTTAATGCGGCAAACAGAAACACGTCTCGGTTGAAACGGGATATTGATAGGCAGCAGTAACAGCGACGTGCTACCTCGCCACTGACAAACTATTTCGTCAATAGCACTGACGTGTCATTGTATCGGCGACGAACGTTTCGCCAGGTTGGCCGAAACGCGTTAAACGCTGATCAAAACAACCGCACTCAATCGCTGAGGTTAACATTTATATTACAGTCGTTCTTCGATTAACACTCGAATATTTTTGTGGAAAGTTCGGCTAATATGCATTGCCGATCGATAATTAATATAATTTATTTTTTAATATAATTATAATTTCCGGATCGAGAGTTTGTTGCGTGAAAAAATAGTTTCGCAAACTTTCGCACAATTATATATTCTCTAATATTTTTGCTTTTTTCTATTTTGTGCATTATAAAGCTAAAATAATGTATCGCGCGAAGATGTCGAATGCAGCGAAATAATCGTATTTATCGGCCGCGATTATTTTTGTATATCTTTATCTTTTTCTCGCTATTCTTTCGCGAAAAGTCCTGCCGATCCCCTTGACCTCGCGAATAATTGCACCCCGGAGAGGCGCGGAAGCGTGGCCGGCGAGAAATTTAAATTGTCCGTCTGACTACCGCCTTAAATTGCCGCCGCCGGTCTCTTTTCACCTGTCTTTCATCCATCTTGCTGTCATCCCGAAATTTATCTGCACTATCTACATGCAACCACGCGGGGATGTGAGAAAAACGGTCGAGAGAAAGACGGGGAATAGTCCGAAGGAGAGAATTATCTCGCCGTAAAAATTGAACACGACATACAAATTAAGGGACGTGTAAGGCACGCGTGCATGTCTAGGATGCTGCGTGAAATTATCGGGGAGGAACAAGAGTATCTTCTTGAGATCGAAGCATCTTCGGTAATCTCTATAGTGCTTACTGGCGTGAAAAATTATATTCGGATGAATGATATAATAAGAGTGCTAAATTATTGTTAACTTTTTACTTTTATCCGCTTTAATGTTATATGATTATAGTGTTATATGATTTTGTGTTGATACATCTACATATAATTAATTAAGTGCTAATGTATTGCTAATTTGTTGCAATAATGGAATTTATTGCTCCTATCAATTAACAGAAAATTGATGTAATGCAAATTAATTGATAAAAAAAATGACATACATAGCAAAAATAGATTTCAATAATATTGAACTCTTCTGCATCTCGAATGTCTATAATTATATAATAATAAAATTGTCAAAAATAAGAAATATATTGACAATAAATTAGTACTTACATATCTGAATTTGATTTTTCATGATAAAACTGCCAAATTAAGGATTTGAAATCGTATTCTCAAAAACGAATATTATAAGTTTAATATTTTAAGTATTGAGATTATAAGCAAGTGACTAATTATTAGGAAATTTGTGAGATGCAAAATTTATTGTTTAGGGGGTTAATGATTAGAATAGAAATTATCAATAAATAATATGGTGAATGCACTTACATGTTTGTGTGAAATTATAATTTACAATCGTTTTCTTGTCTAATAAATGCTTAATGAATTGTAAACCTCTTTTACATTTGGATATGATTGCGAAATGTAACATCCGACAGGATCGATTGGAGAATCTCATGAGAGCATTTCTGTGTACCGGGTAGAATGTTCAGTAAAACGAAATGTCGTGTCGGATATCATTTCCGCGATGCACTGGATATTGCATATCAAACCTGACGTTGTTTCAATGAAGCGGAAACTGCTTTTTCAAGTTGTCGCGGCGAAAATCTAAAACGTATTCCGCTTTTATCATATGAATGATAAAGACTGCGCGCCCTTTCCGATATTAATTCAGTCAGAGAATTGTAACGTCATGAGAAATCACGTCTCGTTGTTGGCGAACTGAGTGAAATGTTATACCGAGCAGATTAAATCTCATCTTTTTTATAGAATATATGTTCCAGCTATATTCGAATTATCGTTTGTGTGTGTTTATATGAAAAAACTTCAAGTATTTTTTTTATCGGATCGTATGAACAATAAATTGGACGTGCAAGAAACGATTCAATTAACGGTGGAATTAGCGTGACCGACGAAAAGGATACATACAGACGCGGATAGGGAAGTCGTAAAAAGGAGAAACTCGGAGTGTTTCGGGGTGAGAGAAACAACGTCGTGCAAGTTTCACGAGTCGACGCGCACAGGTGCCGTTCTCGAAAAACTCGGCAAATAAATCCTATCGTTGTGTATATATGTGTGCAACCGTTGGAAAGAGAGAGAGATGAAAAAAGCCTCAGAGAGGAGATGAAACGTAAGAAAGAAATCGGTGTGCGAAAATGCATTCTTTTCCACATTATTTTTTAACAGATTTCTTTTTTGAACAGATCTTTTGCTCTTTTCACGACCTACATATCTCCCTGTGCTCTACCTCATTCTAATATCGTTGAAAAATATAAATCGCCGCAGCAAACGTGACGATTAAACGGCGAAATTTGTATTCGACGGTGCAAAAAATTTTAAAAACGAAAAAATTAACGCGCACATGTGCATACACATACGCGTATAATAATTGATTATGTTTTTAATCGGCTTCGATTCGAAATTCGCTCTCGCGAGCGACGTCATTCTGCCAGTGCCAAATTGCGTCGTCAATATTTAATGATCAGCCGGGGAATCGATAGTACTTCTCGATGAAACGCTGGAAACGAGTCGCTTATCGGTGCTCTACCGCCATCGAAATAACCGCTTTCATAACGCATGATGTTGGGTGCAGGGATGAGAAGATATACCGTGGGACCGAGAATATAAGCCAAGATCCTCTTTTCATCATTGGTCGCTGTGGACCATTCTTGGATCCGATCTCGAGTATCGAATAGTATCATCTCATTGTCGTAGAAACGACCGATCGGAACGATTCATAGTACGACTTCGTAGGGAGTTATCGATGCCCGGGTGGCTTTATTAATTGATACATCTATTAGCGGCTTTATTCAAGCATATTCCAACTCCAGTGAATCGAATTAATTAATCAATTATTGTTAAAATTATCGGCCGGCTCATCGGTCCGTAATGTTCTCGTATATGCCCGCGTTCTTTGATCGAGATACATTTTCGAGCGCCACTTTTATGCGCCGCAAATTGCTCCATAGTTTTCACGTTAATAATTCCGATAGCACGAACGAAGCCGCTAATTATCACGCCAAGTGGATTGCATCGTTACTCTAGCGAGAGACTATCGATGATATTAATTATATTTATGTATAACATTGCGATATGCAAAACTGATAAAAACAATACGCTTGTTGCAACGTGTGTTACACATTTTACGTATATTGGTAAAGTCAGAATGCGCAGACAGACGCTAAGTTTAACACGTTATCTGGTATATTTAGTATCTAAAAATATCAATTCGCTAATATTTAACAACGTTCGATACATCGTTATTTAGTTAAAATCCTTGTCTCTATCGCTGATGAGAAAATTCTCTCTCGAGTCCAAAGATCAATGCTGTTTTCGGCGCAATTGATTCGAACGAGGCACAAACGAAACGAGATTCTCGTCTTGGTCCTATCGAATCGATCCATGGCCAGGCATCTTGATTAAATCCAGGTCGAACGAATTAAATTCGCGGTTTTCGGCTACCGAATTCAGCTTCTTCCCTGAGGAGAGGTTCGCGCATACTCTTTTTAATCCGCCGCAACTTGCCTGAAGAAATTGCGTTAACTCTGTTCCATGCATGAGATCTTCCTCCCCTAGGTATTTTCTCAAGTAGAATAACGCGTTAGCTTGCTTTGAAAAATAATGCATTCTCGCCGTACAGTTTGTTAAACTTGTCAATATTTTTATTTTGCCTGAGAAACATTTATATATTCGATTACATTTTGATGCGTTACATTATATATATATATATATATATATTAATTTTCTCTCAGGCGTTTTTATTTACGGCAATTTGTTTTATGAGTAACTGACATGACTTCGTTTTAAAAATAATATCTTCCATATTTCAAACTCAGCTGAAAAAAGGTATGACTATATATTCGAATTTCTTTTGTTCTTTGTTTTTTTTTATTCGCACACATCGATCAAAAAACGACCGTTTTCAAAAAAGGTACTGCGAATTGTACGGGGTGTAAAATAATAATAATACGACGAGCACAAAACACGAGAGGAAGATACTTAAATTCGCAACGAAAATGAAAGATATGTTACACTAACCTAGAGCAGTAACGAGACCATATTGATCTTGGAAACTGGGTTAACTGCGGCGCGAATAAAGATCATGCGGTTTCGTTCGACAATTTCTTCGCCACGATATTTCCGTCGCGTTCTAATTAAGCGTCGCACGCGTCCTCGCGAGTGATTTCACTAGCATCTGGATCGTAGCATCTCTCGCGTAGCTCTGGTCTTCATTATCTTTAAAACCATCATCGGTGCCTCGTAAAAATTGTGTATATGAAACATCATTCGGCAAAGTTCTTTATATAATTATTTATGTTGATTTTTACGTGGGATGAAAAATTTTGTAGAAATATTAATATATGATGTGACGTGTCGAGGATAACAAATTTGGAAAAATCGTGAAAATTTCAAATTTTATCGGCACAACAAGATGAGGCAGATCGTTGCAGGGTGCAACGAACGTCTTGTCTGATCCTGCGATCGTGCCGACATTTTGTCATCGCAGGTGAAACACACGGGGACGCAAAGACGATACATGTTTGATGCGGTTAAAAGCAGTCTCCCTCTTACGAGATCGACTTTCGTTCCGCGAGAATGACCCGCGACCGTCCGTGTCCGCGGCCGGACGCGGTCGGTTGCAATCGCATGCAATATTAATTCGGGTGTTCTCAGATGGGGCGAAAATTCGATACCGCCTAGAAGCGAGACTCTGCTCGCCGTTGGTTCTCCAGTCGGTATCTCGATGCGATAATTTTTTATTATTTTAAATATCACATTTTATTTAATTCTCCGCTCCTTTATATTGAAATGAAGAGAGATCAGAGTATCTCTGTTTGCGAAACACACTAATAAAATACCGGTTGATCCGGAATTATTATTTTCATGTCAGATTATCTCTTGAGAGACTTCTAAATTATCTTACATATAAGTTGTAATGTTTATTGGGAGAAAAATCGGTGATATACACCCTATATACACACGAGAAATGCCGAGTGACGCCACGACGAGGGGCATTACGTCATGCTGCGAATGTATTGCTAGGAGGGAATATTCAATGGTCTGGTCAGGTAAATATTGGACGAGCCCGCACGATGGACGGACGCGCGCACGCGCGTGTTCACGTTTCAAATGCATATATAGGCATGCATATACATCTCGATGTCTCTCGCTTTGGATATTTTTTCGATAGACGCGACGATATTTCGACGGAGGGGGACACGCGGATGAGGTCTACCCTCGGCGCCAGAAAGTGTATTTGCGATTTTATGTTTGAGAAACGCGAGAAGCTCGGGAAAATATACGGCGTACGTAATATCGCGCGCGAATGTGTACCATTCGATACGATAAACCGACGGGCGAAATTCAGTATCCCGTCCGCTTAAATTAGAATGCAGTTTCGGCGGAAACCCCGTAGTTTCCGTTTGTGTAAGCACGAAATAGAAAATATATTCTAAAAAAGGAAAAACTCTCTCTCTCTCTCTAGAAATAAGAAAGATGTATATTAAATAAAAAGAGAGAGAGAGAGGAGGAAGAGTCTCGCGAGAAGTTTGTTTACTCAGCTCGGCTTCATGCTAATGTCGCACTCCATTTCACACGAACGACCTATAATCTTCCACATGATTGAGAGATTAAGAGGGCGGTGATTTTCTCGTCGGCTGAATTTCCCGCCACGAGACGAGAGACGCGCCAAGATTTATCAGGTAACGAGAAGGGAACGATCCGCCTCGTGTTTTCTTTCCACTTTTCTATCCGACGATCTCGCGGGGGATACCGGAAAGAATTGCGCTGAAATTGAATAAAATCGCGAGATGGCCAAAGGTCTTCGTTAAAACTTCTGGGACACTCGCAAAGTGTCTCTTTTGCATTATATATATAAAGAAAAAAAAATGACAGATTCGGTTAATTTAATCCTATATCCGTGACTCAAATTTCTAACGCGACAGGTTCTTATCTGAGCATTAAAATTAACGTTGTCCCAATATGAGATTACTGTTTTTAACTACCGTCACGTCGTATCGTTGATTTCGGGCAGCGTCCTCATATCCGGCGAAACACCGTGTCGACATGAATTATGCAGCGCTTTCATCAATTTCCCCGAATATGCAAACGGATTCCCGGGCAACGTTGGCATCTTTTTCCCGGGGTGTCAACGCAATTTCGGGGTACGGAAGGGAGCGGGCGAGCGGCGACGATCCCCATGTTTTCCCGATATTTCGTACATGGCCGAAAAGCGATTGAGGATCAGAGGCGCTTTTTCGCGCTCGCGCGTTTAAATTAATCATGGACGAGAGAATATATATATATCTCACTCTCCCGTCTCCCTATCGAATTCCTCCCTCGGGCGATTCTGGCGAGAGAAACGGGCGCGAGGGGGCCAGGTCAGGGGATCGCCGGTATATATACGACACGAGTGGATAGATGGCGAGTGGGTGTTTGGTTGGGGTCGTCCGCATAAATATGGAAATTTCGTAAATCAAGTTAGTTGGCGAAGTGTCGTCGAGTTTTTCAGGGAGATAGAGGGCAACGTTATTTCTCAATTTTCTACCGCACAGGTCTTTTTTATATATATATACATATATGTATATATATGTATATATATGTCGCTTTTTTTTACGTGAAGATACAGCACCTGCGATTTGGCGGTCAATTAACCGCCGGTTTATACTGTACCTTGTGTGCTTTTCCCTTTTACACACGATTTAATTAATTAATAAAAAATGTTTACCGCGTGTCTGCGTCGCGTTATTTTCTAGCCGCAGAAAAACTGTGAAATCGTTAACAGAGATAGAGAGAGAGAGATGGGCAAAAAACTAATGTATCTAAAATAGAAAATATAAATCTTTATATAAGCTGCTTTTTTTCTACTATAGATTATAAATATGGAATAAAATAATTTATTATATTAATAAGTAAAGTAACTTGTTATTAAATGTGAAATAAAATTAAATGAATATTTTTTTACATTTGCAATTCTCTCGTTTTCATAAAAAAATGAATTTTTAAATGTCACTTTATTTAATGAAAATTTTAAATGTTTTTTTTTTCGAATTTGTGCGTTTGAAATATATTTACTTACTGAAATGGAAAATAAAGCAGTGACATCAACCTATTTGATCAAAGTCAAATTAATAAACTGTTATATATATATATATATATATTAAATAATATATTACAATTTTATTTATATTAAACCCAAAATTTAGTCTCTTTCTGATCATTTAATCCCATCTTCCACGATACGAAATTAATCATTTTAAACTGTTAACGCGATACGTACATTTATATATGTATATGTGTGTGTGTATTAAGATTGATTATTCAAAAACGCGGATGGAAAGTTACGGCGGAGCAGCAAGATATATTTTATCACCGAATACATGATATTTTCACGCTTTTCTCGTCGTCGCAGACGAGACGATCTCGCAGTTTCACGCGGCTATAGACGCACCGTACGCTGGCAGGATACACGGTCGCAGTTAATTTCAAAAGTGGATAGTATTGGATTAATCCGCGACCGGGCCGAGCTCGAAACAGCGTCGGTTTAACCACCGGGACTACATTTGCCGATTTAAGCCGCTGCTTAAATATTAGTTCAAGCGCGGCTGCGGCTTCTCCGACGCCCCGCGGATAAAATCGCGGTGCCTTCACTGCCGTTTCCAAATGACCACCGTGTGCGTGGATACGCTCTGAAAACAGTGACGCATTAAACGCGAATTAAAAGCTTCGCGGAATAATCGAATGTTTGGAACGAAAACACGTGCAAAAAATATGAGATTAAAGGGAAAAAAATTCGCATTATTCGCGAAAGATATCATTTGTCTCGCAATCTTGTAAAAAGAGTTAAATAATTTCTTCCTCCATATATTTTTCATATATATATTATTAATATTTTAAATGCCTCGTGCATGCGTCCTTTGACTTGTATTGATTTCAGCATCCTGAAATTACCGCAATTAAACGTGGAAAAAAAATTATTCGACTAGTAGTATTAAATGAAATAATTAAATTCGCTTTATTCGCCACTTGACGTCGCACACGATAACGGATTTTCCCGTAAAAACCCAGAATTATCGCAAATGGACAAACGGAATCGGTCGTTTCGTCCGACATCATAATTGAATCCCGTTTTAATTCCGCGATCGATTAAATAATAAAGCCCTGTCCTTTTGCGAGAGAAGGACCCGTAATCCAATCTTGCCGCCAGAAACTCGGGGTCATAGGGAGTAACTGTAACTCGGAAACTATCCATGTGCTCGTCACGGGTTATCGGGAAAAGCAGAATAGATGGATAGACAGAGAGAGAGAAAGAGAGAAGAGAAATGTAAGCGGAAGAAAGCGCACACGATGCAACAACGAGACAAGGAAACAAGAGAGGACGAAGGGGACGAGGAAAGGAATCGAATTAAAATCCAATTGTCTTCGGTTGCAGCTTTTCGTAGCTCGCGCGACGGCATTGATTCGATTTGGGAGCAAAAAGGACGAGAGGGAAAAGGGAAAGAGTGAGAAACGCGGAGGACTCTCGGCAGGGTCCGTTGAAAAAAAACGGCACCCGGGAGGATTTTCTGTCGCTCCGTTCTTCCGCGGTATTTCACCTCGTGTATTTACGTGCCTCATCTCGTCGCGACTAGAACACGCGAACGCACGCGGGACACTCGAATTTGATTTACGCCTCGCCCGATGCTCGTACGTTCTCGCCGTCGCGTTGTGAATCTCTCTCCTCCCTCGCGAGCCTATGGAATTTTTTCGAAAAATAATATGCGACCGAATATTTCGGGAATACCATCGGGAAATCTGCGCGCCCCGTCGTTTATTCCAGTGATTTATCCGTTGATTTCCGGCCTTTAAAATATTTACAAAGACATCTCTCTGGACGCTGGGACTCCATAGTAGTCAAATGAGAGTTTCATCGAAATGAGAAGAGAAACGCGTAGCGTCCGTGAATTTAAAAATAAAATTGCGCGAACGGGAAACTCTTGTGCGATTGCGACATTATCTCACATTTTGTCCCCGTAGAATCCCCGCAAAATTCACTTTCCCGGGATTCGTCGTCGCTTTCAATGTGCAATTTATTCAGATTGTTAACTCGTACTTTTTTCGGCATGCGCGCGCTCTACTTTCCAAAGCATTTTCGTCGACGTATCGTTACGGAATAATTTACGGGACAAGTACTCTCGGTGGAAACTTGTCGCGCGTCTTTCAGCTATCGAACTGGAATATAGTCTCGCGAAATTCAGAGAAATACGCTTATTGCAACTGCTACTGAGTGACTAGACCATTTCCTTGTCCTATGTTCTTTGTTACTTGACAACTTTTATCCATAATTATCGTTCGCTTGTTTAATTCTTACGGATACGTTTGCATCAAATAAACAAATAATTAAATCAAAACAAAAATGTATTTGTGAGATAATAAGAGAAGACAGAGAATTGATGATGCTATTTTCTCTCGAATGTCTCTAGAGAAGGAAAGGGAAGAGTGTTTATTTGTACATATTAAAAAATGATAAGGAGCGCGGTAATGTTGAACCGTTCCCCTATTATTCAACATAATTTGATCCAACGGCTGTTATTCCGTGTTTTATTACATCTGGAAGTTCAGTTAAAGTTTTTTTTTTTTTCTTGAAATCGTACCTTAATTGTCTCGCCGTGCGGTCGCAATCTGCGGCGGACTTAACCGAGACGTAAATTATCTTTCCGCTTCGTGCGACACGAGCGTGCTTTATTACTGACGACGAGCGAAGGAAGGGGATATCGTTCGCCGCGAGAGATGAATCTGAGCGAGCCGGGAAAGAGAGAATTGAGTTTTTGAGTTCAACGCGATGAATGATTAAAATCGAATTCCGCGACTCGGAAGTCGGGGAAACGCCCTGACATAGTTAGGAACTCCCCGATTGCGAGAAAACCGGTCGGACCCTTCCCGAATCGCCCAATGGAATTACTTAACTCATCCATCCATCGCCCGAGGGACGCGAAGAACGAGGGTAGAAAGTTAGTCCACTGCGAAGGGAACGAGGTAGATAGGTTTCTATCATATTCATAGAGAGGCTGTTGCAGTCGCAGTTATAACCTTTTTTGATCGTTAAATTCGATTTGCGTCGATCTCGAGAAGACCGGCGTCATAAAAAAATCATCGAATTTTCACTCTGACGCCAGCTTCTCGATATTATAGAAATGATCTATATTTCTTATCCTCTTAATTATTATACTTAAATTTAAGTAACTATTTTTTCGACCCGATTTAACTGTAACAAATAAATGATGTGCGTTTTATGTTAAAGATTTAAAAGTAGCATTAAGTAGCATATATTCTTCACACAGCTGATCTTTAATCTTTTAACACAATCTCTTTCTCAAATAAATTTTTTAGATAAATTAGAAAATTGTAGAGGTAGTGAGATACGATTTAAATAGTTTACTCGCAAATTTTTAAATTGTTTATGCAAACTTACACGTTTGAATAATTATTATCGCGAATTCTCGAGTGTCTATTCGCTTTGGAGAGAAGTGACAACGAATTTCTCAAGGCGGTAAAATTTTTCGCCGACACGGTTCAAACTCCTTTTGATATCCCGCGGACGATCTATCCGAGATTACTTTGCAAACTTCAGGAAATAACCAGTGTAACTACGTACATGCGGCGTATGTGACGAAAATAGATTCGCTTTCGCGCAAATGTATACATTGCATCACGAGCCGATGGATAAAGGATTGTTTTTAATTACGGGATCTCTCGTTCCGTTCTCTGTTTTTCGTCGGAAAAAGTTTCGCGTAACGATACTCTCGTCCCCGATACGTTCCTCCCTTTTCCGACGAAGTTGGAAAAGTATCGAAGTTCGCACGACCATCTGTTGATCTCCGCAATCGTCAGCTGAAGATAAAATGGTTCACGTCGAGTCGCGAGATAAAGTGGGAAACGTGTCCCGGGATTAAATGGAAATGTCTGTTGTCCCTCGAGATAATAGATAATAAATGAACTTCGAACTCTTATACGCGAGCATAGTGGCAAAAAAATGATGATTACACGGTTATCATTTTTATCTATATTTCTTTCCATTAAACTGATTAAACTCTCTTATTATATAAAAAAATAAATAAATAAATAAAATGATCACCGCAAAATTAATCTACATATATAGTATATATAATTGAAATTGTACAGCATTTTGTCATGCATATTTTTATGTCGCTTTAATTTATAAAATATAATTTTCTATTTCTTGAATAAAAAGGACGAAATTTTACGGCAGATACTCTATACCTTTTTTTTTCATCTTAAACTTATCCGTTTGCATAAAATTGCGCAAAAATAGCAACGCGGGTCTAACAAGTCTAAGGGCCAATAAACGCGCATTTTCGAAATCGCGTCTTCGCCGGAATTTCGGAAAGGAGCTTATCGTGACGGATTCTCTCGTCGCGTTCCTCTTTTACGCGAGATGTGCGTTGAAAAATCCGAAATTCAGATGTAGCTTTCGTCGCGCGTCGTCGCGAGCGTTCTCTCGGTGCGAAAAAAGGAAAACCAACCGGAGAAAATCGGCGGGGTTTGCTTCGCGTTTCGCGGGGGTTGTCGGGGGGGTTGGGGGGCGAACCGAGAATAGCAGGCGTGGCCCGAAAACTTTTGATAACACTTGCAAATTGCTTTCGAAAATAGAATAACAATCCAATTTCGCCGCTCGCGGCGGTCGACTGAGGCTGCTGCCGGTTCTCGGCGAGCTCCACCAAGGGGATGAATTCGTGCGTGGGAGGAGGGGATATGAATTCGCGTATACGCTCTCGTATGACGGTTGAATTCGACAGACGGTCCTCGAAGACCTCGAAATTGAAACGACGTTAACGTTTTAACTACCGGAGGTAGGTTTTTTAACGCTCGGCCAGTTTTAAATGATGTACCCTGCTGAAGGGTTGTTTGAATAAGAGTGAACGTAGATAGAATAATCCATTGGAGTGAATTGGGGGCTCGAACTGAATCGGATTGAAATATATGCGACGAATTGACTCTTTAACATTAATGCCGAAACAATATTCTTTTTAAGTACTTATTTTTAGGAAGTTAAGTACTGTATTGAAAATTTTACTGCACATTCAAAATTCTTATAGTTTAACTAATTAATTATTCGAAGGAATTTTAATGTGAAATATTAATATATATATAATTTCGTAAAATAATAGAGCAATAATTCTCTCCCCCGCTTAGGTTAACATCACTAATTTTCGTATGTCTGTCGAGTTTTATCAGTTTGTCGATAGTGAGACCTGTGAAAGAAATTTGTTCGAAAAGCATCGAGTTAGGAATGACATTATGGAACGAGGTGACTTTTAGACAAGAGAGTTGAATGGCTAAGAAAAGACGAAAATCGGCTTCGTGAAACGAGCTGGCGACGGCAATCTTCACCGTTTTCCGGACAATCGGGCGACGTTCTTTCCGCTTCCGGAATTCATCTGTCATTTCTGCCCTGATATAATTGCCGTTATATATATTTCGAGGAAAATGTTCCGCAAAACTGTAATTTTTTTCGATCAACCTCATTTTTATTATTACATTAAAAAATTTCGTGATTAATTAGATAATTTATCCCTTTCGCTTAATTTTCGTTAATAAATCAATTTCGCGATTTTTCAATCTTGCGACAAATGTTTCTTTCCATCAAATGTACATAATCATTTTTTGTTCTTCTTTTTATGAATCTTTTAGTTTTCTTTTGCAATCCATTAAATTTTTATTTTTATGAAAAGCGTGATATTATATGTTCGATTTCTTGAAGCGATTTGGAATTTAAGAGGACTTGAGAGATCGCGTACTGTTTTAGGGTTAAACGAACAACAGTTTTCCTCGAAGAAAACGAGCTTCTTTCTCGCGCGTGTTCTTTCTGGGCTGTGTTTGGATAAGGTCCGTCGAAGGCGGGACTATAAAACCAACTTTTACGATCAAGCCGGCGATGTTGGACGGCGGTAGCATTACTTTACACAAGTTTCTGCTCGCAAAATCCGCTATACCATGACACGCATGATCAATTTTTCAGCAGCGCTTCGTCATTCATTTCAACACTCCTCCCTCTCTTCAATTCTTTCGCTTTGAAAGTATTGTCTACTTGAAAATATTCTTTTTCTTCTAAAAGAAGTTTGAAAGTGCAAAAATACAAAAGTGCGAGGATAAAAATATACACAGGAAATGTTTGCAATCCAATGCAAGGATCATGTAACGAAGGTTAAGTACACTAAGGTGGAAAATAGAGCGTTATCGCGAGATCAATCGAGCGTTTCTATCTCTTTTCGCAATTAGAGACCTTTCGTTAATCGATGATATAATTATCCCTTCGTTTCACCCTTTCGTTATATCGTTTGAATCATGCTCTTTTCCGAGATTAGTCTACCTTCATCTTCAGATTTTCTCCATCTTATTTGCCAATGATTTCTAATCAATAATCCTTTTCTTATTGAGTAAAATTGAATATGAGAAAATAATATAGCGCAAAATATAATTTTTTATAATTTATATATGTTATTTTGTCCTAAGTATAGAATAGCTGATAAAAATTCCGAGGGAATAACTGTTATTAGATGAAGCGATTCTGAAATAAAAATATTACGAGTTCAAGAGAGATTGTTATTAAAAGATAAATGGATTCTTGAAAGTTAAAATATAAAAATAAAAAAATATATATTTAATTAAATTAATTGCAAGTTTTACGTAGAGATGATTATTTTAGTTAAATAAATCTGGCAGATCTTCTTAAATAAGATTTATCTACTGCAGAGAGTTCGCGAACGTTGAAATCGGCTTGTCGAGGAAGATTCGTATTTTCAGCGTGAAAGAGTGAAATATCGGTACCGATAGCGACGCGCTTTTGTAGCAAGATCGAGATATCCCGCGCATAAATGGCGAAGCATATCTCAAAGGATCGGCGAGAGTAGCAATACTTTAAATTTCATCTGCGCCACGTCCGACCTTAATCGCATTCGGCCGACTAAATTTCCCATTCAGCTTTTCCTCGCGGGACCGTTTCCCACGGACTTCTTCGCAACGGAATTATAAAGACGATCGCGAAAAATTCAAATTGTATCGCGTCCATGACTTCAGAACGGCATAATAGAATCATAACCGGCGCAATATTCAATCTTTTGACGTCTTAAGCACTGGCGTAGTCGTTTCAACACATTCGAATGAAATGTACATTTAAGAATTTATTGCTCTTCTGTAGGTTAGTTTAGTAGGTACTCTATTTCTTTAATCGCGTGTTTAATTAAAGATGATTAAAAAAAAAGCTTTTTGTTTAAAAAAGAAAGTAGCTCTCAACATTTCTATGTTCAACAATGTTCGAAGCTACGGTCGCGCGGAGCTTACTTGATGGAATTGTCACATGTTTATCCTTTTCTAAAAAAGATATGTAAAGTCGATACTCGCATATGTCGAAGTTTATTATTGTCGCTTTTCCGCGATGCTCATTGGCTATCAAGGCATTCACGTTGTGCGTTATATTCGTAGCATCGAGAGGCTATCATCGCGAGGGTTAGCAGTTTGACAGTTTGTTCAAAATGAAATTAAATAAAATAATATAATATTAGTTTTAAATAATATGTTAATACTTTAAACTCGATTAATATTTTTGACAGTTATCAGCTGATTTCTGTCAAAAAATATTAATTACGGATAAAGTATAGTAACATATTATTTACAACATATTACTATTTTAATAGTTTTAACATATTATTATTTTAAAATTTAATTAGCAAATTAACGCTTTATTAATATTTTTTGATAGAAATCAGCTGATTAAAGCGTTAATTTGCTAATTAAATTTTAAAATAATAATATGTTAAAAATATTAAAATAGTAATATGTTGTAAATAATGTTATGATATGCCTTATCCGCAATTAATATTTTTTGACAGAAATCAGTTGATAACTGTCAAAAATATTAAGCGAGTTTAAAGTATTATAACATATTATTTAAAACATATTATTTTATTTTGAACAAACTGTTAAACTACTAACCCTCGCGATGACAGCCTCTCGATGCTACGAATGTAACGCACAATGAGAATCGAAACAGTTTATCAGCAAAGGTGCAACAATACTTGCGAGAATCGACTTAACGTATCTTTTTTAGAAAGGGATGTTATAATATTTTAAATTCGATTAATATTTTTGACAATTATCAGAGCTGATTTTTGTCAAAATAATATTAATCGCAGATAAGACATTATAACATGTTATTTAAAACATGTTACTATGTTAATATTTTCAACATATTATATATATATCCCCATTATCGCTATAGAAATATTATAAAAAAAACAATTTCTCACTCACCGATACGCGTAATAGAGTTGTAGTACACAGCACATTGATCTGAAAACAAAAGATTTAAATTAGGTATATGTATACATATGTGTGTGTCGAATATCTCAAACAATGCAGTTTAGAAAAAATGTTTTATTTTGCATACCTCATAGTTGCCCCGATGTCGCCCGATGCCTCCCCGGGCCTCCTCCTCCTCTCTTGGCCCTTCGAAGCATTCACGACACTCGCGAAAATACGAATAATTACGATCGCCCGATACTTTACACGGCACTCCCGACACGTGAAATTTTATACGGCACTCCCGACACGACGCATGAATCGCACTGTGTATCACAATGCTACCTGTAACAAATAAAATACATACATATATTAGAATAATCTTATTATTTCGCATTATAACATACATAATATAAATATGTAAGCTAGAATTAACGATAGATATATCCACGGATCGCAACACATTCGCGCGCGCGAAAACAGATTAAGTTGGGTTATGTTGGCAAGAGATTTTACATCCAATTTTTCGCGAAATATGCGTTTCGAACAATTACGACTATATATTAACGTTGAAATTATGATATGCGATTGATAAATATTACAATACAAAGGTTAGAAATGGTTTCTAACGATTATGCTTACTAATTAATCACAGCGGGACGCAGCTCCAACTGCCTGATACTCGCGGCGTTTCGGTAATGGCCGATGGCCGCGGCTACAAACATCGGCAACTTCACTCTAATAACGCGCGCGCGATACTATACATATATATGACTTAATATTAATAATTACTTAAAATTCGAAGGAGATTGTTTCGAAAAGATATAGCTTTAAAAGATATAAAAAGAAAAAATATTAATCGAGAATATGATATTATAACATATTATTTACAACATATTAAATTTTACTATTAAAATTTTTTATTATATTATTATTTTAAAATTTAATTAGCAAATTAATGCTTTAATCAGTTGATTTCTGTGAAAAAATATTAATCAAGTTTAAACAAACTTTATATAAAAATATCATTTTTTTTTATATAAAATCAAGGAATGGCGCGCGTGTAGCACGCGCTTGTGTTGTTCTAGTATTATTTAAAATTTAAACGATCATCGTATTTATGTATTATATAATATGATGATTATTTTTCTCATTATTTCCGATACTACACGTTTACTTTCAGACAATATAAATTCTCAATAAAATTGTAATTTAAATCGTAATCGTAGTTAATTGTTATCGTAACTAATCTAAAATCATAACTCATATAACTTTGCAGGATTATAATTCCAAACAATTGTTAAACGGATAAATATTCAGCGAGGATTTTTTCTAAGATATAAGTTATTTACTGTGCTTTAAAATTTAGTAATATTACGTATATATGTATAATCATTGCGTTCAAATATGATTATATAAAGAATAAGACAATAGCAATCATTTTTTCGAATAGATTAAATTTTTTTCAAAGTACATAAAATATGTGTTTTAAAGAAATCCACAAAACATAGTTTCTTTATACTAAATGTTTGCCGTTTTATTTATATTATCAACTGAATAGAGATCGAGTTTAATCTTGTAAATAAAGACAGAATTAACGAATGATCGGAGTTATAGCGACAATCATAATAGACAGATCGAGGGGCTGTATAATATAAATAATACTTTTCTGTATCGAGTTTAGTATCGAATCGAATGTTGTCAGTGTCGGACGCGTTTCTTTGTTATACTGTGTTTACAAAATACTTATGTGGCTTGAGTTTAACCGAAATTTTAATGTTGACGATATTTAAGAAAATAATAAAAATAATCAAACCCAAGTACAAGAGGAGAAAATTCAAGATGAAGGTACTTATACAAGTGTTTTCTAAATATGCCGATGTAGTTTGAAAGATAAAATGCAAATTCGAGTTTCCAAAAAAAATTAATCATTCACCTCTGGCTCTCAATTCGTTCAGCATATTCGAAAGATGAGCAGGAGAGAAAGGATTACTACGTGTTATCCAAGAAAGTTTTTCTCCAGAAGTTTTATACAAGATTCGACGGACCGTCTTCGCGGTTTATTTGACATGCATTCGCTTTCGAAAGTCACACTATCCTCGGCCGATAGTTCTTCAGTTTTATAAGAAATCCTCTATAGCTTCTCGTTCGGCTCTTTAGACGCTTTTTCGACGCTCTTCTTGCTCAATCGGCGACTCATACTTTTGAAACTCGCAGAATGCAGTGCTCCTCGTGAAGTGCACCTCGTACTTTTCTCTTTGATTTGAAGTCACACTTCCGGCGGAACGGATATTATTTTTACGCCACTACGCTCTCTCATTGTTTCTTGACGTTCGTCGTAGTCATTCGCTTAAGCTTTTTAGCCCGCATGAAGAACTCTTAAGTACCTCTTGAAAAACCGTTGGTAAGTCTACTTTCTTCCGCGATTATGGCTTATTAAGTCTTCGTGCCTTTATTAGGCGAGTTTCCTCTTTTGTTCCCCAAAGATTTCGAGATAATTGTCCATAAAGGTGACTTCGCATCTTCTCGCGACGTTCTCTATTAACGTGGTATATAACTGCTGCTCTATTTCTTCCTTTTGAGACAATCGTGCGCTCGATTAAAAAAAATATACTGTATATATATTATATTCCCCGAAAGTAATTCTATTTTATCATTTACATGTCTCTTATAAAAAATGGCAATGATAAAAGCTCGATTATATCTATAAATTTAGTCTGATAAAGAGCACTCTTTATTTACGCTCTCTAAGAGAAAAGTTAATATCAACCATGTCACCGTCGTTATTGTCGTGTTGTTATTTGAATCTCGTATATTATGTCTCTCATATTTCTTACGCCAAGGGCGTCGAAATTTTTACAAAATTTTACGCATACTACACACACACGCGGCGGAAATTCGCAGAACATAAATTACAATACGCAGGATTTACATGGTGAACTTTTTACGGTAACCTTCGTGTTCTTATCTCACCCTATATATATATATATATATATATATATATATATATATATATATATATATATTTTCCGTCGCGTGTAGCTGGAAGGCAAGGATGATGATATTCGTGATCGCGCGTGGTTGCCGCTGTACTTTCTCCTGTAAGCTTTCTGCGTATTTTTTAAGAACGCGTTATTCTGAAATTCATGAAGCCAAATGACGCAATCGGGATAAAAAAAGTGAAGCGTGAAAGAAAGGTAGGGCTCTCCCTTCCCTGCGAAAAATTTTCGTTAGAAGTGCGCGAGATCGAAAGCTGTTTTTCGAGATTATACTTTGAAATCAAAGATTGAAAAATTGTATAATCGTGTTCTATGATAAATGTATGTTCGAGGAAGAATGCGAATATCGACGGATTGTACGAAGTATATTTTCGAATCTTATGCCTTTGAAAACTGAAAGTCCGCAAATAATAAACAATATCTCAAACGCGCGCGAACAGATTTATTGTTCGTGGAACCGCGGTTACATTGAGCTGAATTATTTATTATAGCTCTCGAAAACTTTCTCTCTTTCTCAGTTTTCTCTTTTTTCAACTCAAAAGTTGCTCTCGAAACTTAATTTACTCCGCGGAATGGCAGTCGGCGAATTTTCTGCGTACGTTTCCCTCATGTTTGGTTTTCGGGAAAGTCGCACTTGTACGCGCGCATACATGTACACACACACACACACACACACAAGATTCTTCGCGAAGATGCTCGCGCGTATTTCCTAGGCAGCGGGCATTATTTTGAAATTCATGAGGTCGAATGGCGTAACCGCGTAAGGGCGAAGTTTGGGGCGGGATGACGAAGTGGCCCGGTTGAAGTAACTTTTGTCGGTATGTACGAAACGACGAAGAAGAGAAAAAAAAAGGAGACACCGCACACGCAAGCTACGTCTCGTCTGCGAGAAGCACGCTCGCTATTTTGCATTTGCGGATAGTGCATATTTCGTCGATATTTGAATATTCACTCTCTCGTTCCCGGAATTAAATATAATTGAAAAAAATTGTTTTTCTTCTTTTTTTTTCCTTATATATATCGGCGACGAATGGCTGCGAAACGTGGCTCACGCCTCTTGTCGAATTTTTTTTCCCCCCCCAGAGATTGCTCGCCTACGGGCTTTATTCATACAAAAGATCTACCTGCGTAGTATAGCGATTTATTCTTTATAAGGAATAAATTATTCTTTCGACGTTTAATAGAAAGGAGACCGTTGAAAAAGCATCCGCGAGATGTTATTTTATTCATCTTTGCTGTATGTCCGTCAATTTTCCAAGACGGGATACCTCGGGCCTTTGTTATATTGTACTTTGAGAGCAGCTTCTTTGCGGGGGCGATTCATATCGGGCTGAGAACAACGCAAAACAAGGCGAACTACTCGTAAATTATCAGCGCATAATACTCCTTTGGACTTGGCGAGAACCTCGCGTTATTCTAGTCTAGGATCGTTTCGTAATTCATGATATATCCATCAAAATTAATGATCACCAATTAGCGCGTGGTGCTTTGTTGTTGAGAAAAAGAAGAAAAATATGCCTTTTCGCACAAGTTTACCGCGTTTCTCGCGCCAACACGATTTATCAATTCAGATCGATGAGAACGCACCAGGCAAGGTTTCTCCCGACCGCAAGATGCAAATTAAATCTTCTGGCTGTACGCGCTAATTAAAGCGAAATCCTCGCGTCGACTTCATTAGCGGACCGCGTGCGAAAGGGAACACTATAATGATGATAGTGTTGGCGAATGTCCTATTGATAACCGCGATCGGCGCCATATTATGCCAAACTTTTCAATACGGCCACTCTTATTCACGAGCATTAGATTAACCGTTCCGTTCGTTGAACCGAGCGAATTTTTATTCGCTAGAGCCCGCATAATACGATGTGTCCTAGAATCACCGACGTCCCTTTCATCCGAGCTTTCTGCGATCGATTAAATTTTATTCCGGTTTTTTTTCTCAATGTAGAATTTTCTGTATTATAAGGTATAAAGGATTAAAATTCGAAGGTTCGGAAACTGAGTATAAAGGATGAAAAAATCGCATTATGTAATTAATTCCTGATGAATGTTTAATTAAGAGAGATTTGTGTGTATATATAAAAATATGTACATATTTTTCCCAGAAATTTTTCATTTTGCTTATTTAAACCGTATATATAAATTGGACGATTATCCCGACCGATAATCCGGTTTCCCGTTTGCCGCCTAACTCGACGAGTTCGCGAAATTCCAACGCGATTCACGAAAAAGAAGACGCGATCCACTTTCGCGGCTCTTTGTGTGTTTCGAATATCGGATCCTCCGTTCCATCCTCTCCGTTCACGGTTGAATGATGTCGAAGCACGACAATCGCAGTAGAAGCGCGTTCCACCCTAACGAGCGGCTTTAATTTCTGCCCTCTTTCCACGTCATTTGTCGTAGAGGAGAGTTTCGACGAGAAACACGACTCGACGCAAAACTTCCTCTCCCGTCGAATTATCCGGCTTGTAGACAAGTCATGGTACAAGCCGTATATAGACTTACCTTATTAATGATATATTTTTGATATCATTAATTCTGTATATTATTAATTAATTTCCATCGCTTATTGCATTCGAGCAAATTGCCGATACAAGGAGAAACTTTTCGTCGAGCTGAGGAATTACGAAGGATTGAGAAACTTATATTAGATTTTAGCAATTGAATAATATTACACTTTTTTTTACAATTTATCGACAATATTAATTGCTCGAGTATTATGCTGTCCCTCGGTTAATTGTGTCGCCTCGTCTTCTACAAGTTATTTTAATAACCGAGCATTTCTTCGCGACGAGACGAGTTTCCGACCGAGGCGTCAATGAAACGAATTGACGTTTATCCCTCATAGGCACCCTTTATTGACAGTATTCGGCCTTTATTGCATGACGATGACCCGCAGTCGCAGGTGCGCGATGCCGATCAATCGTCGATAAATTTGCGTCAGGCGTTATTAATAACGACTACTCCTCTCGCGTGGCTGTCAATTTCGCGGGAGAGACAAAACTTGGTTCATCACACCGCGGGAATATGGGCACATGCAGAAGCGAGGATTGGACGATAGCAGGGTAATAAACTGGAATAGGACTCGTACACATATAATCCCTATGTCCCATAAAACGAAACGATCTCCTCCTCACGAGCCTCTGAAATCTTCGTAATCTCTCGAGTAAAGTTTCGGCCGGTTCGGGACGAGAGAGAACGCGTATCCAGAAGCCATCCATCTCGAAAAGCAATAATGGTCTTCCGCGCGTCCTCGTTTCCTTGGCAGCCTATCACCGCGAACTATCTTCGGCCAATATTATTTTAGTGGCGTTACATCGCGTGTTTCGCATCCCTCCGACGCTCGCCACCATCGTCGTCGTCGTCGTCGTCGTCGTCGTCGTCGTTGTCGTCGTCGTTGTTGTCGTCGTCGTTGTCGTGCGAGAAAATTGACCTACCTATCCAAGGATAGGCAATCGCCGGTTCGTAAACGACGAGTGACCATGCTAGGAGATAACGGGATCGCGTCTAAAATTGCTTCCGGTAGCGACTTTAAAGTCCAGATTTCGATCGCGAATTGCGCCGTAAATTCTATCGCTAATGTCTATCCTTTTTATCGCATCGAGAAGAAAGATGCGTCGATCGCTGTTTTATATTCAATTATAATCGCATCTTTTTTCAATTCAGTCAATAAATATATATACATTTAAATAACATAAAATTAAACTACCAAGGAAAACGAATATTTTTTTTCTCGCTTTCATCTTTCGATTATGATTTAAGACACCTACGAGACGTTTGACGTTTATTCGTCCGATAACCGGTGATCCAGACGCGAACTCGATCGAGCGTGTCGCCGAGTTTTCTTCCTCGACGGCATCCGCGACCGAGAAAGCTTCATCGGGTTCCGCAGCCGGCGCGTGAGATTGGTTTGTCATTCGAGCGAAGCTCCGTCGTTCTATAGCATACTCTACTCTCATGGACGATCTTGAGACAATTCCGTGCGGATCGTCGGGCACGTAAAACGCTCGCGCGGATCGCACGGAAGATTGGTCTTTCGGCGGAAGTGGGAAGGACGAAAGAAGAGAAAACGAAAAGAAAAACAGGTAGCGAGAGACAAGGCTCTCGCTTCCTGGATTTAAGATCTCGACGGGTTCTCGAGAATCGAGAGAAAACAACTCCGCGATCCGCGAAGAACAGGCGGGAGAGGTTTCTCCAAGGGTGGAGAATCGAAAGATGAAAACGGGGACTAGAGCGAGGATAAGAGAGAGAAAGGGAGACCAGGGAGAGAGAGTGTTCGTGAATCCTAAGAGTTACGGGGCTTCGAGGGGCGAAAGGAAGGGGAGGAGAGCGGCCGGGCTATAATCCATACATTCGCGGGAAATAAATAATACACGAGCACCAGGACCGGGCGGTCGGCTCCGCCGTACATTGGTCAGAGGATGAACTTCTATCCCCCATATTCGAGGAAAATATACGAGATCCGAGTCCCTTTCCCTGACTCGCCTCACGGAGTTTTCTCTTTCTCCCTCTCTCTTTCTCTCTCTTTCTCTCTCTTTATCTCTGTGTGATCACAGAGAGAGACTTATGTTTTGTACCTGTTTTCAGAGCTCCTTCTTATTGCTCTTTGAACGATATTCCATCTAATAGCGCACACTCGATACACCGAGAACGTTTGCGATGTACTTTCGACGGATAAACTGCGTACGAAATGTGCGTCATCGCAGAAAAAGCGTTCCTCTAATTGCACTTTCGCTAGATCTTATTTTCTACTTCTTTTTATTTTTCAAGTTAGAAATAAACATTTGCGACTTTTTCTCCATGTGTCGTACACGTGCGCGAGTGGATGTACATAATGTACATTTTTAAACGTTATACATATATATTGCATCTCCATTTTGCACGATACTGCTCCGCATGAAAAGCATCGTTAAACTGAAGAAGCAATATTTTCGTTGAATTTACAGAACAGTAATAAGTGATACATGCCTCTTCGTAAAACGGAGATTGAGGACTTTACTACTTTCATGCAGCTCGGGAGAAAAATATTCAAACATAGATAAAAAAAAAGAAAATAAAATATCGATGCTTCGCGTAAATGATTGTGGATGTAAATGATTTAGATTGATCGCACAGCATCTTCTCAGTCAAAGGATAATGAAGTCCTCGGAGCTTTCTTGTTCTACGATCCGAGGAGAGTGACCGCGGTCGCGAATCCTTCATGCAGCGCTTCCTTCCGCTTCGTCCGGTCGTCTTTTCCGTCTTTGATCTCGCATTCCGTTTCGAGAGTCCCCAGCGATGGGTGGTTTTCCTTACGAATTATGAGTTATCTTCCGCGCGCGCGCGTTTGGCCATGCGAACGCGTCCCAGTGAAGGCCTCCCCTGTCAAAGCTCACCTGCAGATTTAACGGGAGCGCGTCTCCGACCACGACTGCATAATGTAACCCATAATTCGCGAATAAATGCAGCGACGCTGTAGCCGGTCCGAAATAAATATTTCGTTGCGCCCTTTCGCGATGCACGCGACGTTTCTGTTTGAACGGCGAACGTCGACGACGAGAAAACCACGACTGTATAATCAACGAAGAAATCGTAATCGCGAATTCGTATATAACCGTAAATAAGCGAAGCGCATATTTTACATCTTTGAAATAAATGATGGTGTAAAATATTGATATGGTAAATAATAATGCGATATTTACTAAAAATAAATAGATAATGATACGTGTGTGCAAAAAATATTACTAAAGTGTAATTAAACTTATAGTTAATTGCGAAACATCATAAATGTCATAGTGCCCGCTTTTCACTTATTTTTGCCTCTGTAAATCTTTCTTTACAGTAATTTTTTAATTCTGTTAAGTTTGTGTAGAAGATCGATTAACGATCTTAAGAGATAAGTCCAAGGAGGATGTTCTTTGCAGATGCTGCTTCGCAAAGGAGCATAGGGATTAATTATTAGTATCTCGCGAGAGTTTTCTCCTCGCTTGACTGACCGCAACGTTCTTCCGTTTCCGAGAAGACCCCGTTAAGCATTTAGATTCAGACTCGTGTTTAAAAGCGTCTCACACTGCTGTAGTATACGCTTCCTGATCCTGATTTCTTTTGACGCCAAGTTCGAGATTTATCAACGTTCGTAAGGATGCAACGTCAAATAAAAGGATTTGCAATGCTTCTTTCCGCTCCTTAAGTAATCGAGAGATACTCGACGCGATAATTTATTTCAATTTCGCTCAAAAGCTTCGGGGATAAAATCGGAACCGTCGGTGCGATTAGTATTTTGCGAAACGAAACGAAACTTGATGTGATTTTATAAATGTTTTACAGTTTTTTTTTCTCTCTCTCTCTCTCTCTCTCTCTCTCTCCCTTTTTCTCTCGTATTGCGATAACATATTACTATCCGCGCTTCGATATCTTATGATACGTCGAAGATCGTTTACGTAATGTAGATTTATGCGGACAGCGGTGTTTGCAGTGTAATTCTAAATTACACCATTGCATATACAGACGCGAAATATACGTCGTGCAAAGTAGAATTTATCGAGAACTCGAACTCAAACTGATCTGAAGGAGCTATTTATATCACGCCAATGTATTTTATTGTTACAGAGGGGTAGCGACGAGCTTCTGTCGCAAAGCGGGGCAGTCAGCAATGGTGCTTCAATGAGTCCGCAACCTCATCACGCGGCCGACAACAACAATGACGCCAAGAAGGTAAGTGGTTTTATTAATTATATATGGAGAGTTAGTCTCTGCGCGTTAATAAAAAGTTGGTTGATTTCACGACGATATTTAGAGATTCTGACTTGTATAGTTGAAAGAGGATCTATTATTTATTTATCATCATATTTAGTTATAGATATACAGACGTACATACTTATAATAACATTTCTCGAAATGCTCTCGCAATATAGTCGCACAAATTCGTATTTTATATATCGCGTCTCTCTCCTCGAAAGAAAAATCCCTCTTTTCGATTTTGGCGACGGCAATAATACACGTGGTACGACGGAATAAAATACAAGGAACGTCGATAACTTTCTTCTCGGTCCGTCCATTTCACCGCGATGGTGGAGAGCGGTCGTGCGGAGCTTTTAGGGAGAGCTTTTCTCTCTCCCCCGAGCTGCCTCACGGCGAACCGACCGCAACCAGAACGCGCAACGAACCATAAATCATCGCATACCAAAGAGAAATTCGTATGCAGTGACCCCGATTGAAATGCGTCCATTGAAATCTGATCGGTCGCTTTCGCGTTCCTTCCGGCTTTCCCATCGCGACGAACGTATGGCTGTCCATCAAAGAGACCGGGGAAACCGTTTTTCCTTTTTTATTTATTTTTTTTTTCGAACGAAGTCGACTAACGCTAAATCGCTGTTTGTTAGAGAAGATTTTTGACGAAACGACCCGGACAAAAACTGTCGGGTGGACGAACTCGGGAAACTTAATTTTTCACGGCGGCCGATTATTATCCTTCGCGCATAACGACGCGCGTCAACGAGAGATATGACAAATATTAATTAGTCTCGCGTATATGTATATGTGTGTCGCGAGATAATCGACTACCGATAGACGAAGAGAAATTATCGACGTGTATCTCTCTACGGGAAAAATTAATTTTCGGTACAACTCTTGCGCATCAAAAAGTAGAGAGAAAATAGCCCCCCCTCCCCCCGATATAGCCTGACGATTATTAATCGATCTACTTACGGGATCGCGCGAAAGTATAGATTATTTTGTGAATGCCATTAAGAGCACACTGTATTTATGTCCCGCTGAAATTAATAGTCGGTTCAGGGGTGTGAACTGTATATTTTGTCGAATATAAAGAGTCGATAAATCTCTCGTATCGATATTTTCTTCGATATTTATATTTCATTTTAATTCCTGGAGCGTGAAGATTAAAAAATTCGTGCGATCTATCAGGAATTAAAAGAGCAACATTTTCGCAAGGGAGAGGAAAAATGGAACGTAAAATACGGCCTTTTAGCGAGGTAACGTACCTTAATTAATATTTTGCGCGGCGCCGCCGTGGCGACAGCCGTTTTACGGGCTGTAAGCTTCCGCCGCGGGGAAGAGAACGGTGAGAGCGACACTTTTCTCGCGCACCTGCTCTCGTCACGTATGCTCGACGTCGTCACACGTCGTTTCGACGACGACACGAAAAAATGGTGAAATTTCTGGAACGCAAACGACGACGACGACGACGGCGTGTTTGAAAACCGCATCGGGAGACACGGCCATGTCTCGGATCACTCGGTTGCACGTGCACCACCGGATGTGGTCCAAAAGTTCGACCTCGTTCCTCCCCAAGCGTCGTTAATCATTTTCGTATGTATGTAGCTACAAACAGAGGCGAGCTCTGTGGACGAGATACGTATAAAGCGCTCCGCTTTCATTTTCCGCGGAATTTACCGAAATCCCTGTTTAACTGAATCGGCGAGTTTTTGCATCATCCGAAAAATGTCGATACGATTTAATTAATAGTTTGATAGCGCAATGTAGGCGTTTTCGCATTAGATCGCATTGGTATTTTTAACGTAAAAGCGAAATAACGGAATTTCTCTCTTCAAAGCTCTTTTAGCATGTAAACGCGGTATAAATCGGCGAAACGAGCGATATTTGCGTATATACGCGTTACTTTTTTCTTTAATTTTACCGTTATTTTTGATTATGACAAACAATGCCATTTAAAAATGTCAAGGCGATGTTAATAGCCTCGTTAAAACAACTGGCGAAGCGGGAGAAGCCAATTAGCCCCGAAGCAGTCGAATACGCGCCTAAAATATCATTGTTTTTTATCCGCATTCGAAATACGTATAAATTACACGAAATAAATTTTAATCATTATGAAATGTTTATAACAGACAACAACTTTTTATCGCCGCTCTTTGATATTTTATTATTATATTTTTTTGAAGAAATTATATATATATATTTGATATATTAATTAAGTTTGTACACATTATAATTGTATCTACCGGAAACACATATACTCTTTCTCTTTCTTGTCATAAAATTTACAAGCAACAACGAATGTTGCTGTTTTACAGAGCATTCGTGAAAATGAAAATAATCATGCTCTACGTCATACTCGACATTTTCCACGGCGTACAAATATCTCGGCGAGAATGCGAGAATACGAGATAGCGCGACCCGTGTAACGCAAAACCTATCGACGATCGTTAATGTAACGTGTTTTTCACGAGAGGGTGTGCTTTTTGCGTATATTTACTCGTGACATCGCGAGAACGGATTCGATGACAAAGCCAAAGCCTTTCCGGCTTGCCGCCTTTTGCTTTGAAAATGCATGCGCTCTACTTTTCCGACGAAAAGTCTCGCACGACGAGAGAAACTCTAGAAAATTATTAGCCATCGCCGAGTATGTGCACATTTATTTTACGCGCTAGCTGAAGACGCAACGTTTACGCAGCGCGCGAAAAAACACTGCGGGAAATATCGCAGAATAGCTGCGGCGCAAAGTCTCGCTACATTATCGTATTTAAAACAGCAACAGCATGATAATAATGTTATGATAGAAATTTAAAAAAAAAATCGCACGATTTGTCTACTAACGAAATCATGTGGAATCGATTAATGTAACGAAATTGAAATTATTCAAGAAAAATTAAAATTAAATAAAATTAAAATTTAATAAAAATAAAAATTAATTAAAATCATTATATAGTTCAAATAATTTGCTTCTAATCTCGTAAAATAGAACAGAGTCTCTCCTGGAAATATTTAAAAAGAAATGTTTCAAAATTATATATTTCGTGTCCCCTAAGTGACCTCAGAACCACAATTTGTTGGTCTCCTTTCTAAACATGGGCGAGAATAGCTTTTGGACCTTCCCCTCTCGGTTGCGGAATTGCCCCTGGCCGGAACAATTTCTTCCCGACCCACGGTATATATTTCGGAACGACTGCCATAACACATATGCCTCTTACTTAATATAAATTGGCGTTTGGGAAAAAGGGTCTGGAGGGTGCGATTTATCAGAGAGGAAATCGAACCCGCACTGTGCCCAGCGCGAAATCTGTTAGGAGCGAGAAAAAAGTCGATTCCTCTCGCGAACAGAGAAGAGGGTGGAGGGACGCGGCTAAGAAAGAGTATAGGGAAGCATCTTCTTGCAATCCGGGACTGTGTTTTCATCTTTCTTTCTCTCTATCCGCGTGAAACACGCTGACCGACGTACATCATCTACTCGCTATCATTGCGAGCGTGCGATACAGCAGGTGTTTTTCCAACCTATCCTCCCTTTTTCTCTCTCTTTGTCTCAACGTCTTGTTTCTACCTCTTTCCCTTTTAACAACATTCTATTTTTTTTACAGCATAATCCCTTTCGCGTATCTTTCAGAGCTCGTTTCCGCGCAAAAACCCTCTGCTTTGGCGCTTTATTTGCTTAAAATTAGAAAGACTTTCAAAACCTGTGTGTATATTCGCATTGTTTTTTTTTTCTTTTTTTAAATCATGTGACATTTTTAATTTGTACTAATGCATTCACACGAGAAGAAGAGAGGAGGTAGAACATTTTTTTACTTTTTTAAAAAATCGATTACTTCTTTATAACACATGCTCGCAAAAATCACGCAAATTAATCTCGCCGCAAAGAAAGCAACGTACCAGAATCACTATTTCACAATGCTTGCAAAATCCGCGGGTGCGAAGAATCGAAGAGCGAGGAAAAAGGAAGGTGACGAGGAAAGGGCGGGAATTTCTCTTTCTCTTGAAGGCGCGACGGACTGGGGGGGAAGTAGAAAAAGGAAAAGAGTTCTGCCGATGTTCGTAGACGTTCTGAAGAGGTGAGCTCGTGAAGCTCGTAGAAGCTCCCATTCATTGCGCCTTCCAGGCTGAATAAAGCTTTGAGAGAGAAAAGAGAGAGAGAGAAAGAGAGAGAGAGAGAGAGAGGGGGGGGAGAGAAGGAGAGCAGGTACAACTTTCCGCCGTCATATTTCCACTACTTTGCCTTCGGGGCTTTTCTCTTGATATCAATCGCTCCGGATTCACGTGTAGATTTGTCCTCCTCTTCGGCAAATCTCCGCGAAACGACTGTCCCTCATCCGGTTAGGATATCATATCAATCGAGAAGCAGCTGAGTCTCTCTCTGAACGGGTTTCTCCATCGTCTGGTCACTCAGGATTCTTTACTTAACCCTCCGACTAGTAGCAGAGTGCACGTAAGTGGCAATCTGCTGTGTATACGTGCTTGTACTGATTTATTTTCTAGTAAAAAAAAATTATCGCTCGCACACATATGCGTCTCTTTAAGTGCGACAATATTGTCTGAAAAAATTTTGTCGTAAAAATTAAAATGTAATGTATAGTGTGATGTAACGCTAATCCTGGCGATACGGTGATTCTTTTCCGATAGGTCAATGTAATGCGAGCTTGTGTCCTTCCTCGGACGAAAGTACGTACTCTCCGGAAAATCGTATAATGCGGCATTAACTCTATAACGTTGCTAAGTGGATGCGAATCCGCTTTAATACGGATTTTTAATTTGCTCTATAAGATCCCATCTAGCGTGAATAATCGCGTTTGAGGCGCATGAGGAGAGGGAGAGGGGGAAACGCGGATTAAACGCGGGTATATAAATTGATTAGTTGCACGCTCGGCTTAATGAGGACCGTGTAATTTACATTCCGGCCGTTGTGAATTGCTAATTTTAATAATCGCGAAACTGAATCCGCTGAAACGTAAATACGTCTCTATCAGCGTCCCATTTCCATTTCGTAAATAATACTCCGTATAAAATTAATATCGCAATTTGTATTTCCATCAGTTACAGAGTCGCATGATGAAGACCGTCGCGATTCTTTCGAAAATTCAGCGTTTAATCTTCCATCGTTCCGCATGCGTTTAATGAATCGTGAATTAACTTTCCGCAAACCGGCTGTTTTATTTTAAAAAGCGAGAAAAATAATTCCGACAAATAACATCAATGCTCAATAATATTTTTAAACTTATTTGATATTTGTTTAATTTACGAGTATCAAGAGAGAGAGAGAACAATTAAAATATATTATCAAAAAATTTATTTAAAAAATCAGATAGAAAGATGAAAAGGTATTGTATTTTAGATGTAAGAATGTAGACTTTGTTACAAAATTATCCACACTTTCATTCAGCCTTTTTCGTTTAAGATATTAAATTCCTCCGTGTCGGCCATTCGAATATCCTTAAATTTCGTAGAATAAAGGACAAAAACTTGAGACGAACTGACCGATAAAAACCGCTCCGGCGTGTTCGCTTTATTAGGACTCTTTTGTCCCCGTTTCTTTTTGATGTGCCATTTTCTGTCCTATTCCGTCCCATTATCCACGAACGGTAGCCATGTCATCGCTTATTCGCGCGTCCGCGTGCCTGGACACACGAATAGAGGATAAAAATGAGAGAGAACATCAAGGCTTCGTTAAGTGTTATAACATTAGTCGATTATCGGTTCTTCGTAGCCCTTTACTTTTCTGGTTCGATCATCCTTGATTTATGATTGTCACAATTTATAAATAATTCATATGCGCCCTGTGATGAATATATTTCCCTTCTTAATTCTCTATTTGTATAAATATATCATTGTAAAGGCGCTTAAAAAGCTGTCCAAGCGTGTTTTATTTTCGAGAACGTAATCCATTTGTTTGCCATAACTCGAATCACTTATTTTGCCGATTTCAATAAATAGATTAACGTACGGTCCTCGTAACGTAAAAACAATTTTTATGTCGATCCACACAAGTATAAATAGCTGGCTACGTCAGCTTTTGATATACTGAAAGATTGGATACTTATTTCTCTTTTGATGTCGCGATGTTCTTATTTTCTCGATTAGGGGCGACGGAAGGTCAACACGAGCAGCGAACTTTATAGATGTTGTTTTTGTCGGAAAAATCGTTGCTTCCTCTTCCGGAACGGTAACCTAATTTCGAAAGCGTCCAAGGAAGCTTGCATTCGAGTCTCTTCGCTATCTTTTTTTTTTTAAACTTAGATCTTAGTTGCTTCCGATATAATGGTAGAGTGTTTTATATTAAAGAACTAGCCAAAATTTCGATTTTTTTATGAGCTTACGTTATACGAGAAACGAACATCATAAATTTTCGTAATTTTTCCTTCAAGATGTAATTCAGTTCAGATGTCAATGGCAGCGTGTAGATTTTTTTTTTATAATTATAACAATTCAGAAAATAGTTGTAGACGTTACGTGTCCGAATATTTTTATAACGCGATCATTTATCGAACATTATTATACATTTATAGTAAACAATATTTATAGAAGCGAGTAATGCTACATTAGCATTAATTAACACACAATAATTTAACACAATTATTTAAGAAGAAATTAACTTTTTGTTTCTCGCGTGTATATACAAATGATCAATATATATTGCGGTTATATCTACCTATAATATTCAAACGTATCTCGATGTTCCCGAATATATTTTTATTATTCTATATATACTGTATATATTTATATTGTATACTCTACATTTTTTGAACGATATATTTATAACTGTCGGAAATTTCTGCCGACGTATCCGCGCAGAATTTATCAGTTGTACGTTCTTCGTTTCCACATTCCCCGTTGGAGAAGAATGTGTCCATGTGCTCACGCGCTTACTTGCAGCTACCAATAAGTTGACGTAGCCGTGTCGGGAGCGGCGAAGTATTCGAGATTGCTGGCGGCATGCAGCACGCCAAGAGTTGCCCCTCCGTTCTCCATTCTCCTTCGCGAATCCCGGAATTTTATATTAAAAACGTATATCCGGAAAAGGGGGGCCGAAAGGATGGAGAAAGATTTGGAAGAGGGCAAGGGGGGGCAATCGCCGACGCGGGACGTCTGAAACCGGACTGGAACTTCTCGCTGGCGTGTCTGACATATTTCATGCCGGAATGTTTCTCTCCGAATGCACCGGAACGTCGGGCACGATTTTCGAATGCCAGCCGTCCCTTGTGTGGATAATCTCGATTTCTCGATTCAAGAGCGGCAGTAATCGTATCGTATCGCGCCGCGCCGGGGCAAAGTATCACTGGCACGTTCACTCGACCGGCAAATATTTCTTCTCACGGCGATTAATTCGAGTTGCCGGCTCGCTCGCTAGCTGAATACGTCTCTTTCGGTGGATTTCTGACATTTTTGAAATCATTTTTCTAGGTATGAGATACAATTTTTTTTACGAAAAGAGTGGAAAACCTTTAGTAATCGATTTGGTTTGTATAGGGTTGTTGTCGGAATGTAGTAATCGGATGAATAGAGAAATTTTTTTTAGAATCTATTTTTTAATACGGTTTTTTTTTTTATAAACTTATATGTGCGCGCGTCTGTATAAAATTATCTTACAGAACAATTAATATTTGCCACGTGTTTCGAGTGGCGCGAAGTCGAGCAGAATTTCAATCACGTTTCAATGTAGAATTCGGCATCCCGTGCCAATCCGTTCAAAGTCCGATGAGACACCGCCTCGCATTTAGCAACATCAATTAATAGTACTTGTGTCAAATCCAAGCGACATCGAATCAAAATAGACGATGAAGAGAGAATCGTCGAATTAGGTTACGATTGATTTGAGTCATGATGCTACGGTCGGGAAATAGACGACCCGGCGGTGTTCTCATAATATATACAACGATATATACCATTGATAGCGATTCAGCGTTCAAAAATACACCGTCGTGTCTAAAATAAGCGCGATACGTCTGAGAAAGAATTAGAAAACTTATTATGTTCAAGAACTAGAAGGCATGATGGAATCTCGCTTTAACAGCTCGATCGATATCTATATTTATGTTATGTCATACATTCCTTTCTTGCCGAAATAAAAAATTAATAAGTTTTCCAAACTGATGTTTTCGTCAATTAACACAATTAATTTTTAATTTAATTTATGCTAAACTTGTAAATATGCTTGTAAATATCTTTCTCTCTTTGTCTCTCTCTCTCTTTATACGTCGCGTAATATAATAACAAATTTATAACCATTTAACTGTGACAATTACACGATCACCGGCATCGTGTCATCCCCAGAAATGGCCCACCGACGATACGTTGACGTCGAATAAAGTCTCGAGATCGACGAGTCGGAGCCAAGAAGTGTATCGTTCGGCTTTGCCAATTTGTTTCGCTTCTTTACTATCCCTCTCTTCGGCAGATTTTACGCTAACAGTATGAATTCACAGAGTGCTCTCGATATATTGAGTATACAATCACTCGGGGGAGGCTCAGGAACTGGCGATGGCAGCAAGGGTCGGTAACGCCAATTCGGAAGGTACAAAAGAATCAAAACGCCGGGCGACGTAATGGTTATTCCGATGGTGTAGTAATATTACGAGTGTGGGATGTATGTGCTTTTAGTCCGAGTAACCTGACAAAGCCGTCGTTTAGATAAATTGCTTCCACCCGCACCTGTCCCGCCGAATATCGCCGGGTGAATCGCGCGACTGACTGACATTTCGGTTTCCTCGTGATAAAAACGCGGACAATACGTTTCCTTTTTCAACAAATTTTTACTTATGTTGAAAAAATGAGAGAGAGATGTGGCCTCGGATGTGGCTATCTATAATCTACAATATTTTGCAGAAAATTATTATGCACGATGAATATCATTTGTAAATTGTATTTCAAAGGAGTATATCTATGGTTAAAGATCCGTGTGCAGCTGTACGACTTATGTATCCACAGCTGTGCCGATAAACGATAACAATTGGCCTCCGTGTAAAGCACGATCGACACACGAATATATTTATCTTGTTAACGGACCAGCAGTCGTTATCGCGGACGCTACTTACTCTTTCCGGGAAGATAGGAAGGGAGGGAGGGAAAGATTTTTTTACACCCTTATTACATGAGTTTAATGCACTGACACGTTTGCTAACGAACTCGATAACGGTCGCGAAAGTAGCATTAACGGCACGAACGACAACCTCCGTCCTATCTTTACGACGGCCTTTATTTGCCGGATAAACGGCAACTACGGAAACGTTCTTTCGTGCAACGCAAGCATGCTACTTATCGAGTGGAACCGAGGAAAATTCTTTGTAGCGCGGACGCAAAACGAGAGGAGAGGTCCGTCGTTCGCTTCTTCGCGACGCTCGTCTTGCAAAATACGAGGGCTCGATGAATTTATCGACGTCTGTCGACGCGACGGAGCTTTAAGCAGCTTCCACGAAACGAGGAGGGAAGCGCATCCTGAATATTTCCGCACCGCAGAATTACGCGCGCAGGAATATTTCGTCTCGCGTTTCCGAAAGATACCAAGCTTGCCGCTGATCGGTCTCCGAGGTTATCATAGAATCAATGTAAGGTTTATCAAAATATAGACACTCGATTTTTATTTGTAAACTGTGTGCTAGTTTATAAATTGTTCGCTTACGTTATAAATTCTTTTATACATATAATTCTATTCGATTTGAAATACATATCTATATTCTGTACATCGGACGTATGCTAGAGAAGCGAAGCAAAACGAATATGCGATATATCACGCGGAGATTAGGACAATTGGATGGAGAACTAGAGTTACAAAGTAGTGTGAAACGGGTAACGAGATCCTATTAAGATTCAAAGCTGCCTGGAACCCTGCCAAGCCGCGCCTTCCGAAAACGCGAGCGAAGGCGCATATGTTCGTGCATATGTTTTCGCGAATAATTTAGACAAATCTCGAGCTCTTGCTCATTCGACATTATCGATCACTCGACTAAATCTCTTTAGACATTTTAATTTACTGGAAAATTGTTTCCTATCCATATTGATATTAATTATTGTAACACGCTACGCGAATGTACAAGTAGAGTTATCTTTTTATTTTATTTTTTTGCAGAAAGTAACGCTTTGCAATAATATCTGCAAAAGTAAAACTTAATATATACATCTAAGTTGTCTTAATATTTTTTTTATTAATTTAATGTTAAATAAAAGTGAGACGCATAGAACCATTTGAAATATTTTTTTTTCCGTAATTACTTTCTATCATCTTTTATGAAATTTTTTTGCTTTAGATCAACGTACATGTATTCAGGAGCGTAATAAAATTGCTTTTTTAAAAGTATATCAGTCATGACCCAAGTAAAGCGCCTAAAGTATTCTGAATTGCGAATTCGTTTTGAATTGTCCGTCTTTTTCCGAAAAAAAAAAAAAAATCGTAATATCCTTATGCGCGTGTCTGCGCGGCATAGAATTTTTTTTCAGTTTGCCGAGCAGCCATTGAAATGTTGGCCTCGCTTTGAAGCACAGTGGAAGCACTCTTTTTTATAGGAACAAACTCGCGTACATACACATATTGCTTTAGTCGTAGCTATTATTCAATTACATACTTTTCCTCGTAGATAAAAAAATTACCATAATTATGCATGAAACTCTGTGCACGCGTAATTAACGTATACCATTCGAAAGACATCGCCTTCATGCATGCAAATGGAACTGCGATGTCAGAAACAAAACTTCGAAATCCTTGATGCTTTTATTGCGATCAAATACAATTCTCTGAAAAATTCGGCTTTATTTTATTTTTTTATTTTTCTTTTGCAGTATTCTACAATTTTTGATATCCTTTCCGGGAAAAAATAATTTTTATTGTAAGAATAGAGAGATACACAATAGAGAGATACTTGATTAACGTTTTCGTAAAATAGATTATATATTGCTACGAAATATTTATGAGAAATATGTATACAAAATGATTCTGCTCATTAATATATTGTAAGAGTTTGTTTTGGGTTGCGTCGAGATTTATGCTTACAAAATACAAATTCCGAAATTAATTATCATGTAATTTAATATTAATCGGGTTTTGTCAGCTATATATACTAATGAAATCATTATTAACTACATGCTATACGCATATGACGGAAGAGTTTCTGATAATCAGTATTAGTGATTATGCGGTAGCCCGTTATTAATATATTTGTTATTAATAATAATTTAGCCTTCTACCTATGGAGGAGATATTAATTATAGTATTGATAGATTATTAAATATTAACTCGATGAAAGTATTTTGAAGAAACTCGATTAAATGAAGAAATCTTTATCGCAATATCCGAAAAGAGTGGTCGACTATACTAGGGCACGAAAATTCGTCGGATTTCACGTCTAGCTATTCTACTGGAAATTCAAGATGTGTTGTTTTCTTGATAACATCAGTAGTAAAAGAAACTAGATCGCATCGTGAATCACACAGTTAATAATATGTCGAAAATATTTTTCTCCGATATACTTTCTTTATACACGCATTCGTTCCACGTCAAGTTTACCCTTAGCAACGCGTGCCCCGGATCTTGAATTCTCGAATTTGCAGCACGCGTTCAAACGTTGATATCCCGATAAGTTCCCCCGCCCTTCTCTTCTCTAAACTGTCGGAACTTACTCTTATGTTTGAACTCTCCTTCTACCGAGGATTCTAGAGCAAATATAGAGTTGCGCTGCGGTATTAATCGCAGCGAGGGATTCAGGCATCATTTCGCAAACATATCCCAAGACGATTGATATTGACAGCGATAAGATTTTTTTTTATATCGTATATAGATGTTAATAGTTGAGCGAATAAAATGTCGCGCATGGAAAATTAATGTATAACGAAAAAAAAAAAAATTATAACCGCAGATTTCTTGAAATAAATACGTACACTTCATTTGTATATCGCAAGTACACGGAGAGAATTTTCTCTTAGAATTTACCCGGAAAATCATGGTAATTATGGGACAATATGGTATGGAAAGAATTTTATGAAAATTTCTCTGATTAATATTTATCACAATAAAAATGATAATATCTATCACAATAAAATATAAAACATGTTTGATTAATTTTAGTAAACTGCATGGTAAAATTACTCAAACATGTTTTATATTTTAACGTGTAGATATTATTATGTTTATTGTGATAAATATTAATCAGAGAAATTTTCATAAAATTCTTTTCATACCATATTGTCCCACGATTACCATGATTACCATGATTTTCAGGGTAAATTCTAGAGAGAAAATTCTCTCTGTGTACAAATGGTGTATGAAATTAGAAAGTGTCGACAGGACTGAATAGATGAATAATATTACCGAGTGATAGAAGCCCGTTCTTTTCACTTGCATTTAATCGAGATCGACTGATGTGACATACTAATCCGGTTGATCCTCAAAGCACGTCGACAAGCTTCTAAGTCGATATGTGTCGTTACGCATATCACGTCATTAAGTTTATGTGTACGAAGATCGTAATTCGCGCTTAATTACTTGAGCGATCGTGTTCCACGAAAGCCGGTCAATAATTAAGTAGAGTGAAAATTATATGTACCTATATTCATACGACGCGCAATATTTATATCAACAATTTTAATTTACGATATTAGCTTATTTCATTGGACTACATAGTCTACGATATAGTTTGTTAATTACGCAAATGTTTTACAGTTCTATATGTATACACGTTAGCTCTGTTTACACTTTCCCGAAATCATAATTGCTCGATTGATATCTGCAGTATATTTCATCAAGAACCAAACAAATGCACGGTGAAAATTGATTGAACTAGTTTATACGTAGCCGAACCGTTTTATTTAATTGACGTCATCGTCACAGTTTCAAACTAGCGTTGACCACGATTTATAGGATTCCGTATTACAAACAATCCATTTACTTCTATCGTCGGGTCAAGTTTGCGTACCCTATAGTTTCACTAATTATTCAGATGTCTCTTGTTAGTAGCGTAGAATTAGATATTTGTCATCGTAAATGGACGCGCGATCGATTCGACGAGGGATCGAATCGGCTTCCATTTTGCACATCTTTTATTTTTGCGAAGAGGGAGAACGTGCGATTAAACACGTGTACAAGCTGGTCGAAAAAACTGGCTTATCCGAATATTTATCGTATCGTCCAGAGAACGCTGATGGGCAGAAAGGGCTGAACGGTTCATCAATAACCAGTACTTCCGTTCCAGCTCACTTTTGAATCCGTCTCGAACCCTTCTCCCCATAAAAGCAATGAAAATATAGAAACCCTCCCCATCGTAATATTCCATTAATGTATTAACAGATTTTTCTCCGTCGATTCCTTTCATGTCGATATTAAATACGAAACTTGACTTACGATCTTACAGAATAAATTCTTATTGATGCGTCCTTTACGACGAATAGCCGAATCGCGTGTTAGCTGAAAGTTAAGACTTTCTTATTTCAGCTGCGGAAATTCGGGTCGAATATAATAATAGAGCGATTTGATGAATTTAATTATCCGTTCAATTTCTAAATTTGATCGTATTTCTCTCGCGTGAGCATTTTTTAAATCTGTCAATTAATAATTAATAATTATGAACGTACGACCATCTGCTATGCAGTCAAAATTGGCTCCCATATGATATGTAGATTCGTTCGAATCCGCGTATTCATCCGAGATTGCGGCGCGCTGGGAAAATGCATCAAGCCCCGATCAATTATTCGCAAAACTTTAATTCGGTTTAAGACGACGCTCCGACGATTAGTGCATCTATACGTTTCGCACACGTCGATCGATTCGTATCTACGAGGGCCGCGAGATTGATTTCTCGTTAAACTTTAATCCAATCGCGATTGTAGATTCGATAATACAACCCGTGTTTAAATTCGTCTCGCTTGATTCGTGCATCATTTATCACGTCTTCGGATACCGAAAAAACGCAGAAGAGAGAAAGAGAGAGAGAGAGAGAGAAGACCGTAGTATTCGCGTGTCGTGTAGAATCAATCTTTCCGCGATTCGATTATAGCTTTGGTGCAATCTAGAATTTAAAATTCTGCATACGCAACCATAATGTTTTCATCAGCCAACACATTCAACCCCGACATTAATCATCTTTCATAAATTTTTTTTTTATATTACTACTCTCTCATATCTTCCATAAGAAAAATTGAAAATAGTCCTCTCTCGCCACTGATTGGAATTTAAATTAATTTTATTTAATATCTATCGTTATCGCGCATTCGTTTTAGTTGGAAGAAATTTGTCGGATACATCGACGTTAAATATACATCAATCGCTAAGTAGTAAAAATCCGATGTCAGAAGCACAGTTTGTTTTCTCATCGTTAATTATTCAATTATTTTCGCTCTTATACACTGAAAGGTTAAAGGTCGCGGCACAAAGAACTCGAATGTAATTTGTTGAAAGATCACATAACATATTAAAAAAATTATAACAATTATTTCGACGCCTTGCGAAGAGAGAAGCGCGATTAGAAATATCTTTCACGAAATGTTACATATTGGTGTAATAGGGCTAAAAATTTGCTGAACCGTCGCCGAAAGTCTGCCGATAATATAACACGTTTCTGTCGGCGATCGAGCATGTCGAATCGATGAAAGAAAGGAAATAACGAGCGAACTCTTTGCCGAAAGTAAAGGAGAAAAAAAACGGGCTACGGAATAATCGGGAAGGGAGAAAGGGAGAAAACGAGCAGCGAGATTGCAGGTTGTCGATAGAAGGAAGAAGAGGGTCGGATGAGGGAAGAGCCCAGGACGGGCGGTGTTCGGACCCGGGTTTCGCGGGTGGACGGAGAGACGTAATGCATATTGACGTTTTGCCGATAATTCCCGCGGCGTCGCGGCGCTGGGCGTCGAGCGAGAAAACCCCCGCTTGCACGCGAGAGATCTGCGGATGGGACGCGACTCCCCGGGATAAGGGTGGAAAAATGGAGGGAATGGGAGAACACTTTGCGTCTCGATTGAAGACTTTGCCAAAAGATTGAACGAATCCTCTCTCGTGTCTCTTTACGTTTCGTTTGTCATTTTAAACAGAACGATAAGACGTTGACTTTTGTCGAAAATTTCAAGAAATTATTTATGGAAGAGCTTATTATTTTAGAAAAATATATATTTATCGTATTCTTTTGACACATGAGCAAGTTGTAAAAATTTGTTTTATATTTCGATTTGTCGTCTTTCTTTTCTCTCTTTCTCTTTTTTCTTCCTCTTCTTCTTCTTGTCATATTCAAAATTTTTATAAAGTTTCTAAAGCATACATTTTGCAAATAAAATCTTATAAATTGATCGCGAAATTTATATTTTTTCATAAATCGTTTGTTATTTTAACGGCATATAAATGCTTCGCAAACCGATTGCAATTTTGAGAATTTTTATTGCACGCGAATAATACTCTATACGCATATATGCGATCGTGCGTCTACAGCGGCGCGCAAACTTCTCCTATTTTTGTAGACACGTGTGTTTGTTTAACGCACACTAGCATTTAACAAAATGTCGGACGCGCGTATTCATAAACACCGATGGATCGCAACCGACCGCGTTGATCGCCGGTCATCACGCTTGCTTGTTTTCACGTGTTGTTGCGCGAACGCGATTTCATCCGCGATATATATATATATATATACATCGGGCTGACAAATTTTTTCTCTAACCACTTTGACGTTCGACGCGAGCGTAGAAAATTTCTAACGCTCTCTTGCCCGAGCGGTATTGTTTTTTTGCTTTAACCCGACCGATCGAATTATCGCTCGCTCGTCGCAATTGTCGAAAACGCAAGAGCGGTTCTTCCGCTCCTGTCCAGCGTGCAAATTATTCCCCGAATGCAACTTCGTCTCGTGTAATCAAGCCGAAAACGGATTACCGGAAACCTATTTCAAGAGTCGAAAATGTCCGATATTATCGATCGCTTTTTTATAATAAAAAAAAAAAGAAAAAAGCTATGCAACTTTATTCGGATACTCGGATTAAAATATACACAATGTTAGGCAATTACTGTACATTATTATTCTATGCTGATTATGATTTTGTATATAAACTATTTGAGATTTAATTCGTTCGTACCTTCCAAATATCTTCGGCTATCTAATAATACAAAATAATTGGCTTCAAAATTGGTTCTGAAGTCTGTTATTAAAAATTAATGCGTTATGAAATATATCGATAAAATAGATTAAATGAACGACGAAGGCCGGGGAAAAGTGGATTTGACACGTGACTGTGACGGAAAAAGAAGTTAAAAATAACATTGATCATTTTTACTAAACGCGGAGCGCGTTTGCTTTCGGTCCCGTGTTTCTGAAATTCATTGGACCGTATTTATTCCGGTCGACTCCTCGATCGTTTCGTCAAAATAACCCCTTCATCCGTGCTGCAGCCCTCGGTATATGAAATTCGATCGAATTAATTAATCTGCGATGGCTGCGGTGACTGTCACGCTATATATTCGTGCGCGCGTTTTTTCACGACGGACTCGCAGCCGGTTAATTCTGCGAGTTTGTCACACACACGGAGAAAGAGAGAGATCGGTGGCGGTTGCAGGAAACAGGGAGAGCGGAAGGGTGCGGTGCAGAAAAAAAGAGGGACAAGTGTCCTATCGAAATCGATACCGTGGCTGGTATTCATCGGAGTCGAAGCCGCACGATGATTGGCGACCGGAGGTTTGCGAGGTGCAATCGGCTGCTGCTGGATGCTGCTGGGGAGGAGAAGGGAGAAACAAACGCGCGAGGAACGGGCGGAAAACGATCGTTTGTATAACTATATACGGGACACACAAGCGGTGGTTGCTCGCACGCGCGGGTCTGCGCCAAGCCAAACAGAAAATAACTCATTATTGGCGTTAATTAATATCGAGAAGGCGGTCGCTCGTACACGTTCGCAGCACGTTGCTCTCTTTCTCTCTCGTCCCCCTTGCCTTAACCCTTTCGCTTCAACTTCTGCGGATACATTTCTTCTATTTTTCGTCTCGCTCTTCCAAGCGTAGCTTTTCGCTGCGCTCTTTTACCGCGCTTTTCATCGAGATTCGTTTCTCTTTCTCTTCCTCTGTCTTTTTTACGCCACGTGATTGGATTTAAGCCGATTTGAGCCAGTCAGTCTTCTTTGTCTTTCTTTTTACCATCCTTTTTTCTCTCTGACGGCCAATTGGATAAACCAAAGATTTTTCTTCCCGCGATATCCTTCTGTCAGTCTTGTTGAGAATTTGTGTCAATAAATATCAATGATACAACGATAACAATACTACGAACGAACGATATTTCTTTGTCACGTGTCATATGATTCTTCTTCACGTTGGCGATCGACGCGTTTTTCTGGATCACTGGGAAAATGACTTTTGTTCTCACGCCTGAAGCTTAATTTGAGCGCTAATTAATATATACGATGATAAGAATAAGCGAATCGATCGCTGATTCCGACGGTTTAAATTATGCACATTGTAATAAATTTTTGGCTGCTCTCTTTCATGAATTTTCAGTCGCGGCATATTAAATCGGCGAAATAAAAATAAAAATTCTTGCTTTTTATATTTTATATTCGTTGCGTATTTAAAGCTAAATGTGATTTCTTGTCGGTTCATTTTTCTATATTGTGTATCATATTGTATTCCATAAAATATATATTGCCGTTATATATACTTATATATATAATATAATATATATAATATATAAAATCCATACATAATCTATAATAAAATGCAATACAGTTAGAAGAAATACGTATGAGTAATAATTGATAGTCTCCTCTTTGTAAATAACGAAAAATTTCGAGTAAAACTTTTTAATAATTGGCTTCAAAATTGTGTGTGTAGTTCTGAAATCTATTATAAAAAATTGTATTGCGGTAATTGTATAAAATATACCGATAAAATGGAATGAATGAATGACGAAGAAAGATATTTGGACGGAAAAAGTGGATTTGAAAATGACTATGACAGAAAAAGAAATTAAAAATAACGTTGACCATTTTTATTAAATATGAAGAGTATTCGCGTTCGGTTCCCGTGTTTCTGAAATTCATCGGACCGTATTTATTCGGTCGACTCCTCGATCGTTTCGCCAAAACAACCCCTTTCATCCGTACAGTTTTCGGCATATGAAATTCGATCGAATTAATTAATCTGCGATAATTGCGGCGGCTATATATTCGCGCGTGCTTTTTCACGACGGGTTCGCAGCCGGTTAATTTCACGAGTTCGTCGCACAGAGGAAAAGAGAGAGCGAGAGATCGAATGCAGGAAATCAGGAGAGCGGAAGGGTGCGATGCGGAAAAAAAGAGGGACAAATGTCCCATCGAAATCGATATTATGGCTGGTATTCATCGGAATATAAACTTTTTACAAGGGAATGATTCGATTACGCGAGTTTGTCAAAGAACCCGTGATTAAAATTTGACGACGAAGCAACCGAAACGGTTGAAGCAGGCCGACGTTATAAAGAATTCGTCGCCAGAATCTACGTAAGGATGCACAAAGGCTCGACAGCCCCGGTACGCGAATGCATCCTATTGTGGAGCAAAAGGAGACGGAGGTCGACGACGACGACGACGACGATGGTGGTGAGAGGGAAGAGGACGGGCTCTCTTCCTTTCTGCATCATCCTCGAATGCACTCGGGTGCATCTGTCGCGGGCTCGAGCGCTTATCTCGGAGCTCCGTAGACTCCCGGAGCTCTTGGGATGGCTTTTCCGAAGAAAGGAGTCCGGGTTTTCCTGCCGGGGCGAGGGTCGGAGGGTACGGGGTTGAAAACGGGGCAACGCGACGGAGCGAAATAGCGGTCGGGGTAGAGGATGACGCAGAGGGAGGTGGAGGAGAGCTACTTGGATTTCTAATAGAGATGCGACTGCCGCCGCCGCCTGTTGCGTCGTCGTGGCACGTGCCGTCGAATCTAAATGCGCTTGCACCATTAGACGACGATGCTCGCATCAGTGTAACTTGCTCGAGCATATTACGACATCGTAACGACGTGTAATTTGTAATTCGTGTAAGCGGCGGAAGGTTCTTTTATTGTTTTATTGCTTCCAAAAATATTTTTACGTCAAAATTGGCAAATGCAATTAATTGCGTTAGTTTTCTCATTATCAGAACATATAGTTAAAGCATACAAGTACACAGAGAGAATTTTCTCTTAGAATTTATCCTGAAAATCATGGTAATCATGGAACAATATGGTATGAAAAGAATTTTATGAGAATTTCTCTGATTAATATCTATCACAATAAAATATAAAACATATTTGATTAATTTTACTAAACTGCATAGTAAAATTGATCAAACATATTTTATATTTTATTGTAATAGATATTATAATATTATTTTTATTGTGATAAATATTAATCAGAGAAATTCTCATAAAATTCTTTCTATACCATATTGTCCCACGATTGTTACCATGATTTTCAGAGTAAATTCCAAGAGAATTCTCTCTGTGTATGATTAAATAAAATATTAGATTAAGAAATGCAATGTGTTAAAACATATACACGTTGTGGGAATATATATTATTTGTATAATGTATTGAATATATATATTAGTTTTTTAGATTTCTCACATAATAATGATCTGATAGTACGTTTCTACAATATGTTATTAATTATCTCGATTAAGAGTTCTAATTTCAAAATAAAAAACAAATTTTATTTCTCTCTTATCGGTGTTAACATAAACCCGAATTCATTTTACGAAGCTTTAGCAGAATTGCGAAGCCTAAAGCTAATTAACGCGCATCTCCCCTATCTTCATTTGCATGAAATGGAATTTTTAAACTGTCGGCTTTAAAGTTCAATTTCGTTTCGAATCGAATAAGCACAACTTTGATCCAAAGCAGGTTACAAATTCTATCAATCAGTAATATAATTCCAACTAAAGATTTCTATTTAATTTATTATTCTTTTTCTTTTATTTTTATGTGAATTAAAAATTTTCTATTAAAAATAAATACAAAATGTATCATTAAAGATACTTGCAGTTATGTTTTTTTGTGTGTGTACTCGATTTATTTTATTAAACTATATATGAAAGTATTTAGATAAAGACATATTAAAAAGTGGATTTGTACTATATAAAAATGCATCTTTTTTATCACAATACATCAAAAGCAATTATGAATCTCGTAAAACATAAATTTTTTGATGATTCTATTTTAGTATTTTTATATACAAAATGATTAATTGATTTATGTTAAAATGTAATATAATTTTATTTTAAACAGCTTTTGAAGGTGTGTGTGTGAAGTTTATAATTCTTAAGTAATTCTAAAAAAATGTAATTTAAATTAACAGTTTTCAAGTTACCACCATACAATAGCTTCTTCTACACAGTTTAGCCAACTGAATGGTAAAAATGTAGCACATTGAATCTAACCGCTTTTTAGAAATGCTTTAAATAACCACAATCAACACATTGAATAGCTGTAATCGACGCAGCGATCATTAATTTCTTTCATTACTTGATAAAATAATTAATACTAGTTCATATCTATACAATCAAAAAATGATTGCTATTCAAGAATTACGCATAAAATTATAAATCCTGGTACACGTGTAGATTAACATTTGAAAGCAAAAATATTCGAATTTTTACGAAATATTGCAATTGCGTCAAACTTACTTATTCTTTCTCCTTCAATATTCTCGTTGATTCATCGGCCGAAGCACTTTTTACGTTAAATACACTAAATCTGGCACAATTATATTCGACATTTCACTAATGACCGCCAATTCACATCTTGTTACTGACTCGCGCGAACGACGACGGTGGCGCGCGGCGCGCCGCCGCGAGCCGAAGGTCGCCGAGTCGCGGCGGAAGCGGCCGAGCGTCAATGTGACATCGACCGGGCCGCAACACGTTGTTCCGTACACTCGTTCGCGCGCGGCGGACGCGACGCGGCTCGCGTTCGCGACAACGTCTATAGTTTGGTAATGTTTCGGTTTATTAACAAGAATCTCGTGCTCGCGCGGGAGTGTCGAAATGGCGGAAGTGGGTCGCGACATCGGCGTCGGCGTCGTCGAGCAGCCGGCGCCGCGTACTTCGTTCGACGTTTATCGCGAGTCTCACCACCTGCTGGCGCTCGGGGGATCCATAGGCATGCGCAGCAGCCTCAAGCACGAAACGTGGGACAGGAGAGGCTCTCACCTAAGAATGTCCGTCGACTTCCTCGGCGTAAGTTTATTCTCTTTCTTCTATTTTACACGCAAATGTTGTTCTTTCGTCGCATTTCATTCCGTCTCCGGCTACATCGTTATTCTTTCGCGCCCGAACAAGATGGCGTCGATCGCGAGGCATGATGGGCACGTGGGATTGATGTTTGAATCCTGCGTAATGTCGAGATGATTTTCACGAACATTTCATTCGCTTTCGAGATATTTGCACTTGATATTATTTTGCCGTTTTCTCCTTTTTCATGAATGTTCGTTTAATATTTATTCAAACTTTTCAACGTCGGAAACAATTAGACGTGAAGTTGCCTCTCTTCCTCGCTATTTCCATGATATATCAGACGTGTTTTTCAATAATGGTTTTTACATTTTATCTTGAATACTGCGACGCAAGAGATATAAACTATGTATATTTATTTAAACAAGGAAATTGTCGACACGTACAATAATAATGTTTCTCGCTTGAAATAACACGAGATCCGCATACAATAGAGAAATATTTCGCGATAGTTTGCTCGCAAAATATATTGTAATACATCGATATATGTGTCTATAACATTTTTATAACGGAAATCATATTAAGCGTTCAAAAAAAAAAAAAAAAAAAAAAAAAGAGAAAAGAGAAACGTTTGCGATTGTTATCGATCTTGAAAGGTTACTTCGAATTCGAGGTCGTCGTCGATCTTGCTCTCGGTCCCTCCCACTCTTATAAATTACGATTGACCGAGGTCAAACTTTTAGAGGGTACGCGACTATTGCGTAACATTTATCTTCGTGCAAAAGCAAGGAGCAACGCGCGTGTGCTTTTCTCCCCAATTTTCTCTTATTTTGGGAAATGGGCGAGGAAATGAGGCGAATGCATCCAGCCGTCTGTTGGAATCTAAATCACGTTTTTCCTATCTCCCCTTTTATCCTACGCCATTTAACCGCTTTTTTATATCGAGAATCCGCAATGTGGTTCTTGATGATTAATGTACTCTTCGGGAGTGATATAAAATTTCGATCAAAATCGGTCAAATATTTATGTATATTTGTTTTTGAATCGCGGAATTGTTCACGAAGTAAAAAGAATCGTCTCATATCTCTATTTTTTTCCGTTTTATCTTCAAACAGGTGTGCTCAATATACCGGGATTTGTATTTTTAGCATCACCAGTCTTTAGATTACTTTATCGCAAACGATTTTTTATTGTAGTCTCAAGTACGTGCAAATAATTGAGACTTCGTCATTTATCTTATGTACTCAGAGTAGAGCGTACGCAAATTATTAATACAATAATGTATGGCGCCACATAAACACAGTAAACAATATGTAAGTGTGACGTACGGCTGTTATAACCTTGAGATAAAGATGCGCAAAGCTTAGCAAACTTGTGCGACCGGTTGACCTCGTATTATATGCGACTGTACAGGTTGCATTATATATATACTTATTGACTGCAAAGTTCAGTAAAGTTCTTCATATTATGTGCCTAATATAAGCTTGTAATATAAGCATACAGTGAATCAGCGTCGCGATATTTTTTCGAATAGTTATTGTTCGTTTTATTATCGAACATAATATATTACATATAAATATATAATATAAAATATATATATTTTTTTATTTGATCATAACAATTACGAGGATATATTTATTTGAATTTATTTTTAGTCGATTTTATAAAACATTTTAAGTTAAACATAATAAAACATTTTAATATCTTATAAAAAATTATGGTTTATGAAAAAATATATAATAATTATTTTATATTGTTAAAAACGCTCGAATTACGAGAATTCATTTAGTAACATGAGATTTCATTATACAGACTCACAATGTAATAACATCGCGATATATTCATCCATTTTATTCTTTCTACGTCGTGTGTACCATTAATTCTCGTAAAATATTTTCATGAATATTATTTTTTTTTTTTTTTTTAGACAAAAGAATAATATTTGTTACGTATTTTAATAAAATAATTTAGTTTATCCTTCCGAAAATTTCGAGTTTTTTCAATATTAAGATATTCTCGCGTTCTGAATGATCATATTATTTGTGGATTCGACGAATTATTTGTTATCATGAAAATATTGATGGCGAATGTCAAGAGATAAGAATTAACGGTACTCGCGAGAGATCGAAGTGTCCATTCGGCGTTTTCCGTAAACGATCATGCTTAACGATCGTCATGACTACGTAATAGGCAGCATCCGTTACAGGCAAGTTGCTCTCATTTACAGATACTTTTAAGACGTCGCTTAACGGCGACGCCGTAAAGGTTGGCCTGTTAACTTCACTTTTACACGCTTACCTTTCGACGTTTATAGAACACGCAGGGACGAGAGTTACGGGAGTCACGTGTTTATCGTTCGCGTAAGACTTACTACCGGCGCTTTACACCGAAATAACACGGTGCTACAGATGTAACTGCGTGTGATACGCCACGACGAATTTACAATTACTGCGGCTTTCTGTTTTACGACGTCTGGGATACGCGTATCTCGTATAAAATTTTATTAGAACCCGCGTACAGGACACTAAGAGATAATTATGAAATCACGGTGTCATAATTTGAAGGATACATATGTTTTTGATTTTTACACCGTACTGAAAAAAACTGGATTTATTATTTAAATAAAATAAGACAAAAAATAATATTACTAATATTATTAAAAGCTGGAGATTTTTAAATTATTTTAAACGAGAGACGTTTAAAAATTAATTAATATTCTTTTCTCTATTTTTCTTTCGTCAAAATTGTCATGGGAAATTTTTTTATTACATACATTCATAATGATAGTGTTAGGTATGTGTAACGTCGGGAAATATGACCTCACAACAGACAACAAATCACGCTATAGCGACCATACAGCGGCACATTTGCCAATAAATCAGATCGCGGGATCGTATTCGACTTTTGGCGTCACTTGTCGTTGTGACGCACGAGGCTCGGGTGGCCTATTTCCTAAGAGCGATTTTCCACGAATTGCCTTCATTATGTCTAATTATCGGCTACGGTGAAGAAAATCGATCGATGAAACCTGTCCGAGATAAAGGACGCGCTTTGGACGAGAAGCGGAGAGGAGTAACTCTCAATTCTCTTATCGCTCAAAACATAATAGAGAGAAAAAGTAATTTACGTAATTAATACGTGATTAATAAGTAAAAAATTTAGATATTTTAAAAATATCGTCGCTTTAGAACGTGTATGATCGCGAACTTAGCAACTGGTGACTCAAGTTTCGCTCCAAAGTGATGTTCTCGATCGCAGCTGAGCTTGTAAGAAGGGGTTGAAGAGTTGAGAGTCTGCGCCGGAGTTCCTATTCTATATATACGTTCAAAGTGGAGAACCCGGAAACACGCAGTCTGGACTGGAAGCGAGGTGAGACGGTGGTGGTTCTCGACGGTGAATGAACGCCACTCGAAGCGAATCTTGTTAGCGCGGCGCGTTCCTTCGCGCGCGGCGAAGAAACACCGAGCAATTAACCGTCCTTCTTCCGGAATCGACATGCACTCGTGTCGTACCCTCTCCTGGACCTTTCCATGGAATTCTTCCCGTCGCCGGTCAAGCATTTCGTTTCGCGTTTAGGATCGATATCTTCGACATGTGCGGTTAACATTCTCTCATCGTGACTCGTCACCCCTTCTGTTACATCTCTTGTACCTTTCACGTTATGACACGTGAATGTACGAACGTATTAGAAAATAAAGGAACATTTAGAACTTTGCTACACAGAGAGAATTTTCTCTTAGAATTTATCCTGAAAATCATGGTAATTGTGGGACAGTATGGCATGAAAAGAATTTTATGAGAATTTCTCTGATTAATATTTATCACAATAAAAATAATATCTATTACAATAAAATATAAAATATGTTTGATCAATTTTACTATGCAGTTTAGTAAAATTAACCAAATATGTTTTATCAAATATATTTTATTGTGATAGATATTATTTTTATTGTAATAATTATTAATCAGAGAAATTCTCATAAAATTCTTTTCGTGCCATATTGTCCCACGATTACCATGATTTTCAAGGTAAATTCTAAGAGGAAATTCTCTCAGTGTATACTTGTGTTCCATTATTCTCTTTTATTTCTTTGTTTCAGAGATATTTCAAGGAAAGGGCAATGCAGAAAATTAAAAAATTATTGCAAAGACTCAAGGAAGATAGGGTTGGTTAATAGTTAATATAATTTTTCCGATTAATTTTTTTATTTGTTGTAAGATCTATAAAATACCACAATCAAGGATAATCCATACATAAAATATAAGATCAGGGCGGGAATTTCATATAATCTCTCTTCCTTTATATTCGTTTGAACGTTTAAAAGGGAAGTCGTGCCACTCCGTCGCGACTTTGACCTGTTGAGCTAGAAACGCTTTATCGCCTCGTCATGGAATCCGTCTTATTACGGCACGCCAACTCGTTTATAATCCGATTTCATTGTTGTAGTCATCGTCGTTGTCGCTGTCGTGGCAGTTCGTACAAGCGAGATTAAAGCGACGACGTGGCCGCGTCACGTCACGCCGGGAAAATTGAGGTGGACATAAAGGGACGTCGGCGAAAGTTGATTTTTAATTCATTCGCGGACAGTCGAGGAGATCTTCCTCTTATACCTTGAGTTAATTAATGCCGGCCATCTCCCGGTATTTATGAAAGAGAAGATAAACCGTTTAGCTCTCACTTGATACTCCCGTCACGTCGAGACAAATGTGTTTTATATAAAACCACCGGATATCCTATTTAAGAGTATATTCTCTGGCCAACTTGGATTTTTTCTTAGCGCAAAAATATCGAGCTTTTCAATCATTTCCGAGTTATAAACGATTAAAAGAAAAAGCTTTTCGCAAATTAAAATTTTAAAGATTAACAAAACTACATTCTTCAGTTAATTTCAGATAGGATTTAATTTAATGGAATTTTAATTTAAAACGTAATTAAAAGATATTTGAAAGATACAAGAAAAAAATTTTATCGATAAGGAATATAATTGTGTTCACAAATTGGCCAGAGAGAATCTGTTTAAAAACATCCAGTAATTTTGGGACAATATACATCGAGAATTCGCAAGTAGCTTTCTATTGATGGATGGATATATTCCGGAAAAAATAATATTCATCGTTTCTACGCTTTATATTTCTACTACATTTATATAATATAATGTTATTCCGCACATGTATTTTGAAAATTGATTTGATTCTCATTTATAATATATACATTTTATCGTTGTATATTTATATTTTCCACCGTTCTGTAAACTCATTTGCGCGATTAATTAATTAACCGATTAATTAAATCAATTATCCGCTAATAACTCATAATCCACGGAGTGTTTTTAATTATCCGTCTCTCTTGCACTTGGTTCGTGCCGCTGTGTATCGATTGATACGCTCAAATAAAAATATCTGTCGTTCTTTCGAACTTCGTTCCGTGAAAGGGGCCGCGGGGGGATTAAGGATGGGGCGCCTCTGAAATATCCATCTTCCTTAACCCGGTAAGAAACGCGTTTTCCGATCAGTTAAGCCCGACTAAACCTCAGCGACGTTCCTAAGAGAGCCTTGGAACGGCGAGGAAAAAAAGACGGGGAAAACCTCAACGGCGAAGCCGACACAGAAATGGGGTTTCGGGGGTTCTTTCCGGAAGCGAGGGGGAGGAAGAAGCGCCCGGGCTCCCGACTGAGTTCGACTAGATAGAGACGTGATTGAAAACTCCGCCCCCGGCAGCACGAGAGTTTCGACTTAAGTATACATATATATACGCGCATACACAAGAATCGAGAATATATATACGTATATCTTAGACGCGCGCATTCTTCGACTTTCGCCCCATCGCATATGGAATATAATGTAAGCGGCCGAGAATTCAATAAAATCTCTACCTTTCTCGCGAAAAAACGATCGACCGAAAATTTCGTCGGGCCAGTTGTCTTGCTCTACTCCTTGCGAATTAATTCTAGGGATGGACACATGTGATCGTATTTGAAATAGAAAATAAAAAATATTTACATAAAAGTTATTTTTCCTACATTTGTTATAAATGATTAATTTAACAATATAGGTACATTAAGGTTAATGTAATAATAATAATTTGCATTTGCATAAATTATATAATACTCTGTTAATCATAATTCTATATCTGAAATATATATGATAGTTGATTTTACGAATCCGAAATAAATATTTGAAACATACATTTCTCGTTAGAGAAATTTCGCGGCTAATCGATTGAAATAATTATTTTTCTCATTATGCGCGAGCATAAAATATCTAAAAGAATATGAACGATGAATTTGTACTTGTGCTATTTATTTTCATATTACGGTTTATTCTCTTAAATCCGTTTATATTTTATAAAATATGTTATATTTTATAAAATATATAAAATAATTATTCAAGTTTTCGTAAATTAGCATTGAATAATTTATGTTTCAAACATTTAAACGTACTTATTTTTAAAATAAATGCAAAAGTGATTACTTTTTTTCTTTTCTATGTAATATTTGAAATAATATTTGAAATGCAATTTTGAATCAATGCAAATTTGAAAATTTTAAAACATTATTTCAAATGAAACCGTTTAATATACTTTTCAGAATATATTAACAAATAATTTTAATTATTACATTTAAAATAAATATTTCCTATTTATTTAGAATTTAGCATTCTCTCACGGAAAATAAAATTTTGAAATAATATTTTATTTAAATAAAACTATAAATGATTGTTTGTGTTTATCGTCACTTGAAATATGTCTACCACTTAATTCTCCGGTGCTCTGTCGTAAGAATATATGATATACAAGGAGTCTTTAGAGAATGATCAATTGATAATTCTCTGCTTAATTGCGTATGTCATAGCGATATTTGAGTCTGCTGGGCTGTATTATATGTTGAATTAGATTCAGAAACAAGATTAGTTTTTTAGATATACAATTCTAACAATTTCTTTTTATTTGTGATACTATTTGTATCTTTTTCCTTCTTTTTTATACGGGCTATATATTTATTGGAAGCTAGACTTAAGTTTTCAGCTCGCCTTATCCGACTATGACTCACGAGGGATTCATTCTTTTTGTTCCAGGTTAAGCTCGACAAGAGTCACAGTGGCAAACCTTCCAGAGTCATTCATATTAGGAACATACCTAATGAGGTGTCAGAGACAGAAATCATCCATCTGGGTCTGCCCTTCGGCCGCGTCACCAATGTCCTCGTTCTCAAGGGCAAGAATCAAGTAAGTCTAAATTAATTATGCATGTGCTTATAACTAATATTACTTCATAGACTTTTGTGAAATGATACCTATATATATGATAGCCGCAAATGTGAATAGCGGCGTAAGAGGACAAACAATTGACATAGCGGACGCTCATTGTCAAAAAAAATATTTTATTCGTGAATTATATTTGTAATTCGATAATTGTAACTCTTTTGTAATTCGATCGCGAAATCTCTCGGCACGCCATCGTGTTTTATTAATACGTGCCGTATTCTCGCGTATTGCTTCTGATCGTCACGCAGGATAGAGATGAGAGTGCGTTTGTGCCGCATGCATGAGGCACTTCGCGGTCGTCGCAATAGCGGAGACAATCGAATCGCGATCGAATCGAATCGACGATCGTCCGTTTAAGCATTATTATCCGTTATTATCCGACAAAAGCGTACGCCAATGAAAACGCGACCCCCTCGATATCATCGTTGTCCTCGTCAAGATTGGTCCTCTGACCAACGTCCACCCTCCTGGTTCGATCCACCTACCTACCTTCCGGTATAGCTCGGTCTTTCAACGCTCGTTTGTGACGCTACACGCATCACGGCGCTATTATTTCGTACGACGAGATAGAGAGAGAGAGAGAGAGGGTCGGTCTATCGAGTTCCAGTCTCGGTTTATCGAGCAACGTTAAAGAGCAGAGCACTCGTCCCGTTCTCTCGTGTAATCCGTAGATGCGGCGCTTAAACGCACTTACGGACTCTCGCTCACCTCGAGTGTAAGGGTTTGGAAAACGAAATCTTTCTCTCATGCCGTATTTCCGTGGATTCTAATGTGTCGGATCTCGTAATATATTATACAATATTTTTTTAAATATAAATATCTTTAAATATCTTTAGAAGCATCTTTTCGTATATCTAAAAAAAAACTTTCATATAACAGAGGAAATAAATTAAACTTTCGGCGTAACTTTGACGTTTTAATCGTTTTAAACGATCTGCCTTGTATCAATTTTAACCTTTCTTGCGTGTATTATTGTCGGATGAAGAATCGACAGAGCGCGGTAAATTCGGAGCAATTTTCCGGACATAACTGTCCGGCAAACGGTATCGGATCGAGTTAGTTTTACGAACTGCGATACTAATCGATCCATCCGCGATCTCTCGATCGGTATACGCTCAATTACGCGCAAACGAAATTACGTTTACCCGGACGCCGTTCTGTGGCCTGCGTGATCAAAATATCAATTCGCTTTGACGACATTAATTCCGCGCTCGCACGTGCGACAATGCTCGCCAGGAGGTTTAAACGTTCGCTTCATAAAGCTCTGCGTGATTTTGTATATACGCGTCGTCGGTAACGATCGCGTATTCAAATATAACAGCGTCCATATCGTGACTTTGCGCCCGTATGCGAGATGCAACCGCGATAAACGCGGTAAGTGGTCTTACAAATACATTCAGATAATCCGGTATCTGTTTTCTATGCTTTTACATTGATATTTTTATGCAAAGTACGTGGATATTGCGGCGTTATCGCGAACAGGGGTGGAAACAAGCGTACTTTTTGCCTTGCCGATCAATGACGCATCGTAGGCGACGATTCGGTTGTAATATATTTATACATATGTAAACGCGCGACTTTTTAAAGAATTTTAAGACGATTTTTATCTCGGAAAGCTTTTGATTAAATGTCGTTTCTCTGTCAAATAAATCATTTTTCTGGGTTCTTCGCGTTCCATGCCGTTTCTGTCCTTCAAACATAGGATTTCGTACAAAACGACGTCCTACACATTCAACGCATCGCCGCAATACTTCTATAAAATCCCCGCGACTTTCTCTGGCACACAATGATTATTTTCCGCAATGTATGCACAGATTGCAAAAATAGGCCAGCTGTGCATACGTTGTGTTCCATATTTCGAAATAATGTGGATAGCCTGCGGTGGTGGTGGTAACACAACAAAGCTACGCATATTCGCGTCGCGCTTTTAAAATGCGTAAAACTCAGATTTGCGTATTTTTAAAATACGTCAAAAATTAATAACTATGTTTTAAAATAACGTATATTTAAATACAACCCAAGTACACATACTGTTTTAATATTTCATCGTCCTGCGAATGAAAAAATATCATAAAGCAAGGCATTTGTACATAGAAAAAAAGGGTCTATTTAATTTGAACACACGTGGATGTCTAGCAAATATCAAGCAAAATTTATGGAATATTTCATTGATTTTACTGCTAAATAATTATGTTTAAATGTGGATATGGAATTTAATTATAATATATTTTTTTAATTCGTTTTTTAATATATATTTTTTTTCTACATCAGGCCGACCAATAATTTCGTTCGAGTTTATTGTCGCCATGCCGACAGAAATCCGCTTTACCGCAAGTTATTTCGTACTATTTTTTTTTTTCGTACCGACAGTTCTCCGAGCTCGGAAATTTTTCCGATGCGACTGAATGAATTAATGGCGAATCGTCTGAACGACGGGGTGGGAAAATGAGAAGAGGGGGAGGTTCAGTTCACGAGCGACGAGGATGTGATTTGAGGGCAGACGGGTTTCGAAGGGGATTAAATTGGAACACCGAGTATTCATCGTAGCTTACCGCGGGTGGGGAATATTTGAATAACTTGTAAATCCCTCCGAATGCGTATTTGATGGCCGCGCTTCGGTTTCGAATTCTCCCACGACTCGTTTCTCTACGCCGTCCCCTCAAATCACCCTTCTCTCTACTCCTGATTCCGATCATATTCTTCGTCCGATCCCCTCGCTAAGTAAGTTGTTGCATCGTTTTAGTCAAAAGTTAGTTCGTTACGTTGATGAATGATCGCTACTTCTAATCTTGCTTCAAAGTAATTGTTGAACCGTATTTATTAACGAAATGACTGGCGAACTTGTTTCAATATATTTTTACAATCTCCAGATTCAAACTTAATATATATATATATATATATATATATATATATATATAAATTATATAAATTTTATATACACACATTGAAATGGATGTTCTGAATTTTTTGAATTAACTGAATTAAGCTATTTTAATTGGCTTTAGTATAGTATTTTATATTTTTTTAAAATAAATTTTAAAGAATATATATGCATGTGGAAAAAATACAGCAAATAATACAACTAGTTATATAAATACATATAAAAAAATTAATAATATAAGTTATACATATAATAAAATAAGTGAAATCTTATTTTGCTAATTAAATTGCTACATAATCTTATCATATTAGCGTTCCCCGCTATTTCTATTGCATTTCGAGAAATTTGAATCCTTTGGGTATAAAATCAACGATATTATGGAGGAGAGTGTATATGAACCTTTCATCGTGTGCTTGTCGCTTCAAAGCCTAATCAGCGTGGTTAATTGCGACGTGCACTCTGGACGAGATACGCAATAGGCGAAGCGTCCTATTTGGAATCCATTAAATGACTATAAACAGACACGGAACTCCTTCAAAGGAATGTTTGCTCAACGTCATTACGTTACACGAGATTTGTGTCTTAATTCTGCGAGAACATCCATATTTCGTGGCCGACCTCGGCAAAAATTGAATTACCGTATCGGATATATTCACGGGGCCCAAAAAATTACTTCCTCCTCCCCCTGTCTGTCGTATTAAATAAATGACGTTAACGTTGCCGTTTTTTACAAAGCTATGCCGAATTTTACGCACTTTTTTACCGCGTGAGATAAAATACGTGACAAACAATTAGGAGGTAATAATTTCGTACTCGTGGCGAATGATGATTCAAAGATACGCGTAGGATTCTGTACCTGGGGGGATCCCTTGAGCGTCACTAATGTGTATGTAATTTGCACGAGGGGGATTAAATCTCCTCATTTGGCTCAATGCGGCAAACCGGTGCATCGATGCATTACTTTAATCCCTGTCTGGGTATATAAACGACAGCGCGCACACACGGCTCGCATTATCATACCTGTTGTGCGTTACGCACATATTAGAGTCAGTATGGAGGGCGAAAGAGGGAGAAGCATTAAACGCATTCGGGTATTCGGGTAATCTCGTTCGGGATCGCGTCGGCAAAGCCTCGGCGATTCGCCGAAAGCCAGCTCGCCCGTCCGGTGATTTTCTCCAAATCCTTACGAAAAATAGCGCCGGCTTTATCGAAGGCTCGGGCGATTTTCGGTCACGACGTCATTCTATCATTTGCACACGGAATCATCTTTGTTCGATACCTCCGGCAATCTGTTAACGTCGAATTGTCTGTACGAATTATCTCATAAGAGAAACGAAAGTATATAGGAAAAAAACTTTTATTTTATTCAAATCTATTTTATCCGAATCGCATTTTCCCGAGAATCCATAAGATGAGATTCGATTTGATTTGGCGAACGATGAAACGCGATAATAATGCAATTTGCCGTCATAATAAACGAGAATATTACAATCATAATAAACAGCGAATCATGGACAGCCAGTTGCTGCATGCATTAGCCACAGGTGAGAGGAGGTTTTCCCGGCCGGAATTACAGCAAATCGCAGAAACGCTCTGTTTGGCGAACGCAATTCCCTAGCCACCCGCGGCCCTTAAGCTCGCGTGCGGGAATCACGGGACTCGCCTCCCCCTCGTCCATTTTGGGCGACGCGTTAGCCCGCGGCGGCCAAGACAATCCCGAAGTAACTCGATCAGGTGGGGAAACTCGCATTATTATCGTACACCAGGGCTTAAGCTTCCCAATTACACGCAAACAGACGAGGACGAGGACGACGAGGGTGAAGGGCAGGGCGGGAAGGAGAGAAGCGCACGTTGCATTACGCCGCGGTAGTAAATCGAGTTTCACGATGAACCGGCTCGGCCCGGCCCAGGCTGACCCCTGCGGCCACTTTCTCCGTGCTTGCTTTGATTCGAAGTTTCCGGTTAAGTTGGTTACCGGAACGGGCTCTTTGTCCGATCCCAAACTCTCGCTCCGCTGCCCCCCTCTTGCTTGCGGATCCTCCGCGTTGTCCGACGCGATGAAATTTTCCTCGGGCTTTGAACCTGACAAAAGAAACGTCAGATCGTTCGCAGAAACACGGAAACCTGTCGCGTTTGCTATTATCTTGCATTATAAGAATCCGCCATATAAATTATGATATATATATATATATTTTTTTTTTATTTAATATAATCTATATCTTTAATTATAATCAAAGAATAAAATATATTTTAAAACATTTAAAATATATATCATGAAAATATTTTTGTACTCCTAAAATATACAATAAACAGAATATATTTTGGGTAATATGCGTTACGATCGAGAAATAATCCAGTTCAGCCAATATCGAGCAACGCGGATTTCTTTCTGTCGCGCCGGCGGTTTTTCCCATGCTTTTGAATCTATTATTATAGGGAGCTTTTCCGCCGAAAATCCACCCATCGGGTTTCAAGTTCGCGCAAATATCAGTCAGACACGTTCGACGAGTGTGTTTGATTTCTCTGTTTTTCTCTCCATTTTAATTAACGGGGACGGAGTATATCCGTGGGGGCCGCGCCTCTCCGCGTCGGATATCCGGCGTAGGGCGCGGCTCTCGAAGGGAGAGAAGAGAAAGGGGGGAGGGAGGAAGGAAGAAAAAAGAAAACAGCTATCGATCAACTATCCCTCCGGCATTAGAAATGTATTTCTGCTTTGTTTAATCCTCGAGAGCGCTGTCCGGCCGGCTCTCTGCATTCGTCGTCGTCTCTGTGTTTGCTCGGTTTCCGCCCTTAGGGCGGCCTCTTCGACTTTCGCGCTGGTGTTCGATCTACAAAAGCAACGTACCCTGGTTACAGGGTATCCAAATACGAGAGTGTTGGCGTTTGTTATACCGGAACCTCCTAGGATTTCAGTGACGCGCGCTCCCAGCCCGGGATCTCCTTTTAATCCTCGACGGACCGTGGTTCTCGAAACACTGCGAACTCATCACTCGTCCTGAATTTCTCGAAACTCTATTGTTACCTTTGTTTCGTCGCATTCGCGTTAAATTCGACCGTACTTGGAGAAAGGAAAAAAATATATGTATATCTAACGTCTACTAATCTAAGTGGAGCTATATAATAAATGTTTCGTTTGTAATCTTACTTACAGATCTCTGTAATATTTATAAAATACGACGCCAGGTCTACATTTAATTAACATAAATAAATGATAAAGCAAAAAATGCATTCGACCATTTCGGTATATCCGCGCGTGTCCGAGTAACTAACTCCCTGTCCCTGTTTGTCTTTCATCTCGAATCTCGTTTCTTGCGCGAGAAAAATATCCGCGAGGTAGCCGCGGTGCCGCTTTCAGAGATACAATCTCGCGTATGTAATTTAATTAAGAAGAGGAAGAGAAAGAGAGAAAAAGAAAAACGAGAATAAACGAACGGGAAGGCAGACTCTTACACGATTAACGCGACTTTTCAATTTTTGGCTAATTAATTCGCCGACTGAATGACGCGCCCTTTTAAAGCGGTTGCAAAAAGAGAGGTGCACACGGTTGGGAGGGAGGAGGGAAGAGTCAGAGAGAGGGTGGGCGATATCGGGGGTGGAAATAGCTGTAAAGGGCGAAATGCCGCGAGCACGATAACGCCGCGAGCGGGCAAACGTAATAACTGGCGACGATATTAATATTTTAAATTCAATTTAAATTCAATTAAAGTTAGATCCCGCGGTATACTAGTAACAGTCGTTGCCCATTGCCATTGCGGAAGCGGTGATCACATGACGGAAGGAAGGAAGGAAGGAAGGAAGGAGGGAGAGAGGAATGCGGAATAAAAAAGAGAGGTCGGTCGCCGCTTCGGTTCGCGCTTTGTGTGCGTGCGGCGTACTTGCCCCTAATTATTGCACCGCATATTCGTTTCCCCGAGCTTTTTCCTTCCCGCGATGACAGCTCCTCTATTTTTTTTTCCTCTGCGCGCGAGTCCAATTAACGATTCTTTGTCGCTTAGTCGGTTAGCTGATGATTCTTTGTCTTTGCGAAAATCATTGGTTTTTCGTGTGCTCTCTACGAGAGTTACATATTTTTTTATTTTTTAACTAATTGCGTGCGTAATTAACTGGTGGACATGTTTTTAGAACGAGAGGCTTTAGGGGATTTTTGAATTTTCTGGACTTATCCGAAGCTTCCCGTGGAAAATAAGGAGAACGTATTCGAATCGTCGACGTCGACGGGTCGCGACGGTAGTATTTAGATCGAAATGAAATTTCCATTATGCAAATGCGCGCGGACGCATAGAAGTGCGTGGTCGAGCTATCGATTCGCCTCGGTGGCATTGCGTGCATCGCATTCATTTATTTAAATAATGCTTCGTCGTCTCCTCGAAACTCGATCCACTTTTTTGCGTTCGTCAACGACATTTTGATATGCTCGTTTGTGTGTGTGTGTGTGTATGTGCGTAACGCATCGTTTCTCTTTCCCTCGTCTGGATAATAATATAATTTCCTTCCTCATTTTTTTTCTTTCTCTCTTTGGTGGAATTCGTGTCGTCTGCTACTTAGGAATAAGTTCCGGAAAAATCCGGAGAAGAATGTCGGACGAAGAAGAAAGCATATCTTTTTAAATCCAAGTAATTCAATTGTTCTTGATTCTCAACGCGAAATGTAGATTGAACGAATATATAGCCGAAATTTGCACGTAAAAAAAAAAAGAGAAAGACGGTGAATTAAAAATTTATAATTTGCATCGATCGCATTATACATTGTAAATTCCGCGGAGATGAGGTATGACGTAACTGAGATATCACTCTGTCAGTTAGTGAGCTTACATTTGAATTATATAACGTATACGCGCACATATACAATATACATATATATACATATATATATATATATGTATATATAAAATTTGCGTCGAATACATCTCCTATCTCTTCGAAAACGAGTTGCACGAGAGAAATGTCTCGCTGGAAGACTCGAGGGCGCAGCTTGTACCTATTTTGCAAGCATGCGTACATCTCGCGGAATTTTACGGGCTAAGAGGAAAGGCTGAAGGCACGATATCATAAGACTTGTGAGCAAGAGGGCGGATGGGAAGAACACTCAGCTCGTCGAGCAGAGAAAACGCGGTAGCGACAACAATTTCCATCCACTCCCGCCTTTTTCTGTATCAGAAAATTATTTGCATCTTTTGCGACCATCTTCGTCATTCTTGTATGTGTATATTTTTGTACTGCGAGTTTTCATAAAATTTAAGGAACATATATAAAGTCAATTTGGAGATGATTTTTCTAAAATATCGAGACATCAATAATTTGCGAGTTATAAGAAGGACGAGTCGTTTTAATTTACTTTAATAGAATTTTAATTTGAGACTTTAGTTACACAAAAATATGTGAAACGTGAAATTTTCAAGAAACGGTGATTTTCCTCGACATTTTCGATAAAGAAAAATCAACTCCAAATTGGAGATTTCAGAGAATCTGATGCTAAAAACATATCTGATGGTTTCGAGACACTCTATATACAGACATATATAATATGCATATGTATGCAGTTATTTAAAATCACAATTTATAGTTATTTATTCATCTGTAACTTTTATCACACGTATATATTCTAGCATTTACGCGGATTATGCTCTGCTCATTCATCGTATCTTCGATGGATTTACGCGTCGAAATAATTGGCCGAATATCTTTCGCGGCCGCGATCGAACTCCCGTTTAATCTCGTGATTTCGTTAGCGATCGCGAATTAATTCGCGTGCTCGCGCGCGCGATTGCCATTTTTCCTGAACATCCAATTTGCGCGAAACGTTAATCTCGTTTCCTCGTTAATACGTCTCACCGGTCTTCTCTCTTCGCTCCCGCCCTGCTCCTGCGCGTTACGAGAACGAGAGATAGAAATTCATCCCGCGTACGTGTGCAGCATCCTTTAAAGTTTACGACGGCTGGCGGACGTCACGTTGAACCCTCGCCCGAGTGAAAAAAACTCGGACCTAGCCTGGCCCAGGTCGCAAAAGTCGACAGACGTCGTCGACAGACATGCGACTATGCAATAGCACGACGAGAGATAACGCATCTCTTCTTTTTTTTCTTTTACGTGCTGCTGCTGCAAGCTGCAATTCGCGAAGTCGAGTAGACTCTCTTTGTAGATGCCGATGTCGCCTCTCGTTAATTGTCCATCACGGGGATAATGACGCGGTAACGTTGGCCGCGCCGCCGTCGTACGTGATAATACGACGTTGACGAATTTTAATTACGAATAAAAAACCCACGTGCCATCCATTCACCAGACGATAAAGAACGTCGTTAGTCACGGTATTCGATTACGTCGCGGATCTTACTTGAAATTATCCCGTCAAGTGTGCGCTTAATGCTCTCCAGGCTTAATGACGATGCTGTTTCAACGATGAAATCGCATTCATGACGCGGATATTAACAGTAAAATTTTTTTCTTTTTTTATAACGTCTACCCTTTGCGATTTCTTCCTTTAACGATCGTCTATTACCCTCCTTCCCGTGACGCAAGTTGCCAGTGAAAAGCTCTTTCGAGCACTAACTGGGGAACGCTTTTTCGCGAAATTTTCGAAGGGAAATTCTTCCGTTCAGGCCCGCGTCTATTCGCGAATTCGGGCCGAGTCGTGAAAGCCGGACGTTCGGGGAAACTTCCGGCCGTGAACGTATATAGCAACGGTGTATACGTTCCGAGAAAGAGTGGTCACGTCTCTCGAAACGGGTTAAAGACTTTTACGACCGGCCCCTGGAAACACGTTTCATTGCCGCGCTCCGTTCCGTTCCGCTTCGTTCCGCGGAAAGAAGGGGTTGGGTTGTCGGCTCGCTTCAGACGCCTCGTGAGACGGCCTCGCCTCGTGACGGAATTGCGGACGAGAGCGTCTCTTTTTACGTCCGTGAACGACGTAAAAAAAAAAAGAAAAAAAGTGGAAGACGCAGACGCGACACTTGACGAAATCGCGTACACCTTTACTTTGCGGGCGATGTTGGCGATTCTTCGCGGCTTCACGACACAGGTGAAGAACAATGGCAGCTTTTTATAATATTGCACATAATAATACGATGCGCTTTTGCACACAATACTTACGAATAATTGCGAAAGGAATTGAATTAAATTAAGTTTTTCTTTTATTCTCATCTCTCATGGTGAAAAAAAAAATGTAGCGTATATGTTAGGCGAATCGTGCAATCTGCAGTAATTACGACAATTGATAATTTGTCAGTAATTGCTTTCTTGAGATAAATTACGTGCAGTGATAGATATTGGGGCAATTACCGTAGGAAACAGCCGCTATTGTGCGGTCGCGTATTGCCGGTTTCGCTTACATACGGAGAGGGCATGGCAAAAATATCACCGAACGGACGTTGAAAAATATTCGTCGTAACTATGTTGTCGTGGTAAATAGTGGAGCGAAATAAGAAAAACGGCGTGGAAATATGACGCGATGCATCCGGTGGGATACGACTGGAACTTGAAATTTTCAAACTGAAAATTTGTTGGCTATACGTGCCGCATGAGGAAGCACCTCGGAGACTTAGGGAAGTTAATTCCTCCAAAATGAAAACGAAATTGATGATATCCAAAAGGAAAAACTGATCCAAAATCACCTCGATCATCGAAAATTCGATTAATTATGAATTTCTTTATTTCTCTCTCTCTATATATTTTTTTAATATTTATTGTTTTATACACACTTTGAAAATGTTCAAGTATTATTATATTATCATCCCTCTAAGAGATACAAAATTTTTCGAGATACGCGAAATGCCTAAAGGCAGCTAAAACAGCCTAAAATGGAAGAAGCATTCTCGCTCTGTCCGGCGCGATAGCATCGATTTGCCTGGACGCGCAAGGACGATTAATAAATTGCTTCCGTTCAATTATAGACCGTGATAAATCGAGCCGTCTACAGGTAGTCGCCTGGCTCGTCAGCGAGGAAATTGAGCGACACTCTCTCTCCCTCGTTCCTCTCCCTCTCTCTCTCTCTCTCTTTCTCTCTCGTGCGCGATCGGGCACGTACACTCACGTACACGTACGCGTGCTACATCCTCGCAAAGTTGGGAGGGAAAATTGAAAAGTTAGTCCCGTCGAGATTGACTGCACCCGATCTCGACGCGGACCCGTTCGTGGATGTTTCCGCGGCAGTTAAATCGGAGGGTTGACGCGCGCTGAAATCGGCTTTTTCGCGTTAGTCGTAATAATGCGGTTATCCGAATTCGATGGTGTCACGTAGTTGTCGCGAACCAAGTTTGCGAAACTTGTTTGCGAAACTGAAGTTTGCCAACTTTTCGCAGCCTTAGCTTCGCATCGTTCACCGTTTACCTAGGATATGTATAAGTTCCTGGAAAGAATATTAACTTTCTCGAAGAAAGAGTTGCGCTCATAAATCGCATTAATATACTGTTACCGATCCGCGGAGCAGAATACAAAATTTTGCGGGATGTTGGAGAGTCGAGTATCGAGATTGGCTTTTTTCTTTTTCATTTTTTTCATTTAAAACATTTTTTTTTCACTGCGAGCGTAAAACAGCGCCGGCGTGTGCCGAGGAGCGTCGCACGATCAGGCGAACGACAAATTCGTCGTCTCGACATCGTGGAAGGTAACTCGGTTAAGCGACAGGATCAATGCCGGGGTTATACCCGGCCCCGGTCTTAAGCGAGTTACTTTAATCCAATCGCAAACAGGATGGGATCCGATTAACCCATGTTAGCCGGCTATTTCCAGCGATCCTGATGCATCGAGCTATGCCTCGAGTTCTCACGCTGCTCTCTATCTCTCTTTCTTTCTTTTTTTCTGACTATATCTCTCTGTCGGATCTTAACGATGAGACTTTAATATTGTTTGACAAGCGCAATAATATGTATGATTGTTTTCCAATTTAACGAGATATTAATTTTAAACGTTAAAATTTAAATTAAATATTAAATAATCTATGCTCTCTTCGAGCTCGTCAATTTCTTGTTGCAATTTAAAAGATCATGAAGTGATTAAATACAACAACGTGACGTATATTTCACATACGTGTGAAATGGCGTAATTCAATAATTTTTTTGTTGCGATCATTAGATAAATCGTACTATTTGATAACATCGCTCAAAGCTTTCCGCGGTGTAATGCGATTACGCGCTTTGTTCGTCAGCGATATCGCACACATTATTCGTTGCTTTGCACAGTTCTCGCCACATTTTCCGCATTGCAACAAGAGGGAGAAAAAAATAAACCGAGCCGAGAGAGACCGGAGCTGTTTTATTGTACCAACATGACGGATTCGATGAACATTAGCACCATTAGCGCAACCTGCATTCGGGATCAAACGCTACTGAGTTGCTTCGTTCCATCAATAACGACCTCCTATTGTTCGCGTCTGTTCTCTGCTATCTACCCGCGTTTTCTGACCAAACAAAACTCGCGAAAGAAGAGAGAGAGAAAGAGAGATGCGAAATTTTTTCGTCGGCGTACTTTCACGAATATACGAACAACATTGTGCGAAACATGAGAGACACGTTAGTTAGCGACATGGAAGGCATAGAAAGCGCTCGAAAAAAAATGGTACAATGATAATAATGAAATATTTTTGCGCGACGCGTGGTACGGAAAGAGACAAGTATGAAGAAAAATATGACGAGGAAAATGTATAGAATAAACGGCGAAAGGGCGCGATAGGGAAAGTTGATTTTTAACCTGGCGCGTCGACAGATTTTCCATCGATTTCAAAACAGAGATGCTCGTGTGTATATGCGCGCATATCTATATAAATGCACTCGACTGACTTGCTTATTAATGTAAAATCACATCAGCGAGAATTCGCGTTCTCGCACTTCGTTATCCTCGTCTTTTTCGACGGGAAGATATCTCCCGAGAATTGAATCGGAGTGATCTAATTCGGAAAGTTCTCGCAATCCAAGGCGCTATTTTACGGAGACATTATGCGATTCGGCGATTTTCTCTCGCACAAAATATACTCCTCGACGTGGCTCACTCGTGGATGATAAATGCACGTGTTTTGCTCTTCGTTCATCTGACAGGTTCTACGTAATCTTTGTATTTGAATTTTTAATCGACAGTTCTTTCATCTATTTTTCCTTTAAAGTTGTAAAGATATCGGAAGAACGATTCATCTGATTAATAAAGACGGACACAATTACGGATATTTTACTGTGCATTCAGTAAAATTAATTATTATTAATTTTTTTTATTTATTATACAATATAATTTATTATATTATATAATTAATTATATTATATAATTAATTATATAACAGAGACGTACACGTGTATAACAAACAGCCATGCGCGTTTTTCGTAGATTTCTTTTTGCGGGTTTCGCATTTTTCGATGCATTAAAAACTGCTCTGTATAAATATTGTGTATGCATGTATACACGAGAGGATCCTCTTACCTCTTTTACCGGCGATAATAATGAAACGTCTGAATAGCCTAATACGGATTACAGATGCATCGGTGAGATAATTGCGCGCGCGTTCGGCGAGTTGCGTCGAAATTTTCGATTCATTAGCGGACTCTCGCGGCTCTGTGTGTATTACTTGTATACGGGATGATGGGAAAGCTGCAGCTGATTGAGGTGAAACAACCGGTCCCGCTTTTCGCGGCTTGCGTTGGTTTGCAGCGTGTTAAGCCACCCGCATTAAATATGCGACAAATTCGAGAATACGCGCCGCGAAATTCATCAAAATGCGACGATTATTAGACCATTATAGGGAATATAATACATGTATGTATATTTTTTTTTCTATATCGCTGCGGGGCAAGAAAGGAGGGGGAAAATTATTTTCCACTAAATACAGGGGGGTTATTTTATCATATATATTGCTTTAAAAATGCGTCGAATATATCTTCGCGACGTATCGTTATTTATTTTCTCCAAATTATTCGTTCAGGAACGTTTCGGGATTTTTCACGTGTGTTACTCGTTTATTCGCATACGTCTTTTTCCTTCAGCAAAGTTGATTTTCAATATCCGCATGTTTTACTTTGTGTGCATGCATTAGTCGGATTTGACAAAAAATCGCTAAAATAGGGAGAGGACAATCTCACAAGAGTACCCATTAGAGGAAATTATTCCTCCTAATTTCCGAGGATATCCCGTTTGACTGACCTAAGATGGCATTCTCCAGTTCCCCTCTTTCGTTTGAGGGTCGGCTCGAGTGGTTTGCGTCGCGTCCGTTTCAGGGATTCGACCGCTTTTTCGATCGCTTTTCGCGTATACAGTTCTGTACTTCTGTGGGGGTCCTTCTCATTCGCTAATGACGACGTTCTCAAATCCCTAGGGTCGCTTTACAAATGTGACCGACCCTCGGACCAGTTGAGTATATAGACCTTTCGCGTCTTTACGGGCCAAGTTTTTAATCGCTCAGCCTTCAGATCCGCCTGCGGTCGCACTTGACTATCGTTTTGCTCGAATTTGCCGCGATAGAGGGAGATATTAAAGGTCATTTCGTTTTTTTCATATCTCTTTTTACGATTTTTATTTTACGTTATTCGAGATCACCAATGACCGTACTTAAATCTCTTCTGTATAATAATACGTCGCGGTGTAAATCCGTTTTTCTTAAAAGTTATTCATCATTTTTGTCGTCGAAATATTTTTTCGTACGTTTAATGTTTCTGTCTTATCAAAAATATAATGGCATAGAGAGAGTAAAAAGATTTTTGAGAAATCATATATCTCTGAAATATATGTATATAAGCCATAAAAAATTGGAAGTATGTATACATAATAAATATGCTACATGATAAATGTGGTTTTGATAATTAATGGAGAAATGTTGCAGAAGAGGATTTTAATAATAAATTTTCAATCACAAAATCGAAGAAATAAATTCCTGCATTATGAGCAAAAATATAACGGATTACAGGATTACTTTCGCGCGTATGAGATATTAATTATTATCATTGTATTAATATTTTAATTAATGTGCTATATTCCTTACAATAAACAAAAAATAACTGTGGCGATACGATCGGACAGCTCTTTAAAATTTAATAGCGTATCATGAAATATCCACAGAAAATTTTAAACAATGAAAATGAAAAATATATAGAATACATCTTATAGATATTATTTTATGGGGTTGAAGGGAAGAAATATACTAATTGTAAATTCAATGCATACGAGAAAATCGCGTATAAAGCTAGTTGTTGGGAAATATAACAGGAAATTTGTGATGCATTTCGTAAAAGTTTTTCCTCATTTTTCGATAGAGAAAGAAATAGAGAGACAATGAGATATCATCGAAACACACAAAAAGATAATTCTTTCGCCATGGCAACGCAGATTATATATAAGTAACACGTACGAAAAAAATCTTCGGAAGGAAACGAGTCCGGAGGAAAAACTTTTGCGACCTTCGCGAATCGGGGGCGCGAGGGGAAAAAGAAAGAAAGAGAAAGAAAGAAGCCGAGGGTGGAATTCTGGGCGACAAGAGGCAGGACGCGACGACAGGTAGAACGACGAGGGTGGTGAATTACCTCCCCCGAAACGAAGAGGAACGAAAGGAAATATCCGTCAGTGGCGAACCAATGGGGATCGAAGCCGCAGAAAAGCCTTTGGTAGGAACCCCGGACGGTGACCCTACCGTTCGCTTTTCCCGTGGCGCTTTTCACCCTCGCTCTAGTTCCTTCCTCCTTCCCCCTCTTTCCCGGCTCTTGCAACATTCCTCTTTGCCGTCGACGGAGTCATAGAAGTCGAGCAAAGCCGATCGTACCGCGCTGTATCATGTAAGTTCCTTCCTTTCGCTCTTCTCTCTGTGTGTCGTCCGAATTCGCCCTTTAATATTCTCGGGTTCTGTCATTTTTTATACTATCCCGACGAAGACTAGCACGAATGGAGGGAATAAAAAAAAACGCACTTTGAAGCTCGATTTTTTAGGCGCTCACGTTTCTCCTTTCATCATCATCGTGAATCGTTTAGACTGCCGTGAAATCTCGTATTCACTTGTCATTCGAAACCTGGCTGGCGATATTTTGAATTTGATTTACGATTTGCGTAGATTTATACTTGTTCCTTCTTTTCGTATACATTTCGTACGACAGGCTGCATCAGTCGTGTTCATGTTCAATCTCTGCGTTCGAATCGTATCTTAAATGCAATAGGTTGTTTTGTGAAGCTTTCTTTTCTCTCTGCTAATTTCGTCGCCAATCAAGTTGCACAAGATTAAGCTCTGACATAGGAAGCCTCCTCAGAGACATACGGCAAGCTTCGACGGTTCGATTAATTAATTAACAGGCATTATCGGGCTTTGAAGGCGAGTCGTGTGGAAGTCTACACTTTCTGCCCCTCGAGAGAAACGCGTGCGTATGATAGTATACTTTCGGTTGCATAATTTAATTTCTCCGACGCTGCACCATCCCGCGTGTTATTTTCTTTTCTCCCCTTCTTTTGTCTTCTTCTCTTGTCGCCCGCAAATAAACAATGGACCGACCACTCGCCATTAAGATTTTTTCTTTCTCTCTTTCGACGAAAAGGGGAAGCTCTCGCGTCGTCTTTTTTTACACGGTGACAAATAAGCAAATAGTCTTACGACCATCGTGACGTTGTTATTCCTAGGGTGAAACTAACTCTCATGGGGATCGCGTTTTGCTGTTGTTATTAGCTAATGGTACCCGCTAAAGTTCTGGCGAAAATTCGAAAACCGGGAACGTAGGAGTAGCTATGGGGTAAATATGTGTACGTAGAATCTATTACAAGTCTCTCCCTAACAATTATTAACAAAGTTACGGTCGCTAACGAGATTGACATTTCCAACGGCAAGATATTTGAGTAAAGAAACTCTCACAGAGACACGCACACGTGATATGCTCTATTTAATAAAAATTATCAACTATCAAATAATGTGTGTAGATTATATATCAGTTTTTTTTTTTATTAATCTCTCTTGTGGGAAATTTTTGTACCATTTCTCATTCATCTCGCTACTTTATTCTCATTTACGTCCTTTCCTCTCTCTTTCTCTCCTCTCGCGGGGATTACTCCGTTTGGTAGGTCGAACTACCCTCGACAGATTTCGGTCGTCACGTGACCGTAAAACTTGGCTGATTTATCGTAATTGTCGACAGTCGCGAATCCTGAGGCACCGGCGAGAAATTGCCGGAGCTGGTTTCCAATTCGGTAAGAGAGAAAGGAAGCGCCGCGAGGAAGCTCGCGCGTCAGCGAGAGCTCATCCCCCGGGGAGAAACGACGGTTTCTTTTCGCGTGGGAAATTTCGGGGCTGCTCGACGATCCCATACGCTTTATCTAGACGGCGTCTCGGTGATCTCTCGGTCCACGGGAGATTATACGACGGTGCTTAAATTAAACGCCAAAGTAAATTTCACTCGCAATAACACAGGCTCGCGTTACGTTGTACAGAGCTGGTCGACGACGACGACGTCGTCGTCGCCGCTTATTTTTCATCCTCGCACCGGAATTTCGTGATATCACACGATATTGTCGTATCGTGTCGTGTCGTGCGGGCTCGTCGGAAATGTGAGCTTTAATTCCGAACCGATATAATCCGCTTATTCGGAGGACGCTTATTAATTTTTAGGCGAAATCGGATCTGCGAGCGATCGTGACGCGCCGATCGAAAAAAAAAATTCGAAAAAAAGAGAGATAAGAGGAGGAATAAACGCAGGATCCGGCGTACATACACACATATACAGGAATAGATCGCGTATCGGCATGATGATGGACGTCCATACGCCGTGATTCGAAACGCAGAGGAACGTCTCTCCGGTTTATTTTTTTTTTTACCGATTCTCGAAAATCGGCCGTTATATACGGAATTTTGTGTACCGTCGAGTGACGTTTATTCCGCGATCGTCGCTTTTTATGTCGCTTTTGTTCGCGCTGCGGGCTCGAGGAAAAGGGAAAAGCTAATCGAGAGAAAAGGTATTGCTCCACTCGATCTCGTCGGAAAAATGTCGGGTTTTATAAAAGAAAATAAACGATACCGGCGTTGCTCTCGCGATCGCGAAACCAAGAGGCTTGCGTTGCCTTTTTTTTCTTTTTTTTTTTTTACATGGCATCTCCATTGTTACTGCTTTTATAAGGATTATTTTTAACATCAATTTTTGAAGAAATAGAAATAAAACTGGGATATATGTATTTTTTTAGCTCTGAGCTCTTTTAATATATAAAAATATACAATCATTCATAAATTATAATATAAAATATGGATATTTTATATACGGCATATTTGTTATACGGTCGGAAATCCTTTATAATAGTTACATGACTAATGGTTGGAGATTAATTTTCCAGAGTTCTTTTCACACACAATATACACATATACATACACGTGTACATCCACCGCGTTTTATTTCGGCGTTTGTTCCGTCGAAAGTTCGATCACGATTACCTTTTTACGACGTAAATGTCCGTCGGAGCTTTCAAGCTTTGTCACGTATAACGACGGCCAGTCATGATTCGGGCCACCTTCAATGCGCCGATTTCAATTTCGCGGGATAAAAACGCGTCGTTGAATGAGATGAGACGGATCCCTTATATCGTTTTCTATATAGGGGGCTATCGGAGATGTCCTGGCGCTATTCCTTCCCCCGTATTTGGCTTTCAATATCTATGAAGAAAGTGCGCCACTTCAGAGACATGTCGTGTATCGGCGACCCGAACTCGAATACAGGAAAAATATAACATCGTCACGGGTGGAACATATATTTCGACAGGCGCGATAAATGATAGAATCAAAGTCGCAATGTCATCGTTAAAATGAACTCCGACTCTTTTTAACTCTGATTCGCGCGTTTATCAAATACCACCCCGTACGTTCTTTTTATAAAATCGGAAAAATGGAAGCGATCCTGTGAATAATCGATTACGAAATCATTAGACAACGCGGCGTCATGTTTGAAAAGAACCTTGATGTATCCTGCGTTCATTATAACGACAAGAGATTAATTTTCGCGTAATTGAATAATTATCAGAAAAGAAGATTATTAATATTTTTTTAAAATCTTTTAAGCATAATGGACGCATAATTGATTTTAATTAAAGAGGACATTAATTTATAAAGTAATTCTTAATGATTCAAAAGCGGATCTCTCTCTTTGTAGTGTTAGCATCATTTTCCGCAGATTGTTTGAATCAACCTTGCGATATGAATACATAATTTCACTTGGAAAGGCGAGTATCTTGGAAGAACACAATTAATTCCGCAATTGTGCATAATTTTTCTTATTAATAAAGTTTCGACCGACCGGAGAAAATATTTTGAAAAAATCTTGGATCCTTGATCTAACGTAAAAGTGACAGATGCAAACTGAGAGAGAGATGCAACAAAAATATATCTAGCGAGATCTAATTTAATCACGAGAAGCTTGATTTATGTCGAAGACGCGAACGCAACATATCACCACGTTGTAGATGTGCGCACAGAAGGGAGGCACAAGATGGCTAACGATTTCCAGTCGGGAAATATTGATATACGCGGGACGCATATTTTTATGCGCAGGAGAGGGGGAATGGGGGGACCATAAAAATCGGTCGGATACATGCTAGGGAAGGGGGGGAGGCAATGTGGCGGCGGCGTTGAAAGAATCGTAAAAATTTCACGCACGCGCTTTCGCGGCCGTGCATTCTTTACTTAGTCGTTCGCGCTCGCGATCCCAACAAACCTATAAGCCGTAAACAATAGTTACGCCCGGTATATAAGGCGCGTCAAATTATCAAGATATATATTCCTGAGGTACCCCTGGCGCGCGGCTGAAAGGCTCGGGTTAGGGGGAGGGAGCAGGTGCAAACGCGAAAGGGGAGAAGAGTTAGACGAGGGTAGCAAGAAAAGGAAAGGGAAGCTTTCGCGTAAGAGGGAGCAAGAGGGAGAGGACGGATTTTCTCCTCCGGATGGTTGGAAAATCGACAGAAGAGGGTGAAAGAGAGAGGGTGCGTTTCTATGTAGACATTCTCCCCAATGGCCCCATTGCACCCTGGGGTCTGTATTAATGATATAATATTTCTTTGATTCACCGAAGCGGCGTACTTTAACAACCACTCCCTCTGCCTTCCCTCTCCCCTCTTTCCCCGCGGGCCCCGAGTTGATCCGCGTTTCCCCCTTTCTCTCTCTCTTATTTAAACAGCCTAGAGGGGGAAGGGATAAAAGGAGACAGTGGACGAGTTGAAACGTAGTTTCAAGCTGGAGAAGGACCCGTTTCGCCTTCCCTTATAGCACAGATAAATTACATTCATGTTCTCCATTCCTCTCGTACCTACTTCCACCCCCACGTTCCGGAGCCAACCCCCTCCGGGTATCGCGCGAGTCCCCCGGAATCTTCGAATCCGTCGAAACGTTGACGGGGAGATTGGAAGGAGGAAAGGAAACGCGGAGTTTATTTAAATCAGAAATAACTCCTTATACTCTCTACGTTTCCCACTCCGCTGGAGTATATCCTGCAGCCTCTATTTCTCGCTCTTCTCCTCTCTCGCCCAATTTTCGTATCGCACCCCTTTTCCCTGCCATTCTCTGGCACCGAGACTCGCTAGAAACTTAGTGGATGATTTGTAACGCTTAAGCTCTCAGTGGTAACAAAGTTTCCACTTCTATCCGTAATAATAACAATCCAATGACAGAATATCTAATTCTATCGTGGTACTATTGTGATATTTTTCGGCCACTAATCTGACTATATAACTCTTTCTTGAAAATTTGATTGGACATTAGTTTTTTTGCGATATATATTTTTATTTTAAATTATGACTAGATAAAACTATATCAATTATAATGACAAAATTCAATGCAATTAAATTAAATTAAACGCTATCTTGCGAATATATATTATATCTTTTCATTTTCTGCGAAAACGCGTGATAGGAGATTGGATGACAATAATCTCTATGGTTGCCGAAAACCACGAGATTATCGGATTTTCCGAAGAACTATATTTCCCTTCTTCCCATCCCTTCTTCGAAAGTCTTCGAAATACGAGATGTGCCGTTAAGAAAGTACACTCGCGGGAATTCGCGAACTTGAATAGACTTATTTACTGGATGCGAATAAATTTTGGCGAAGCCTGACAAGCGAAGTCGAATGACGTAACGCAAGAACGAAAAGAGAATGCGTAAAGGTGACCTTTTTCTCTAAAGGGTCGATTTTTGAACGAGGGCGAAGGCGACTCCCTTCGATCCACATCGGAACCTCGGATACTGCGGGATCTCTTCCTACAACACACAAACACACGCACAACGTATATGCGTTTATAAAATATATTGGTAGGTGGATGTTTATGGCGAACCGCGAGTATTCGATTCAATAATGTCTTTTATGGCTGACATCGAAGTGAGCATCGCGATTCCTCGACGACGAAATGTTAGGAAGCTCGTGGCCAGAGTAAGACTGCCGCGGATAATCCGGGATCACAAAAGGCGAGGGTCGGGATAGAGCTAGCTCGAAGCAGAGGATACGAAAGGGGAAGCCTAGATACCATATGTTACCACGCGGCAAAACGTATTTGTCCTGGGATTGTCGATTTAATTCAGTCTTGATGAAGAGACGAGAGGGAGGTAGAGAGAAAGTCATATGTCGTACGTTTAAATAAAAATTAAATATATAAAATAGTAATGTTTAAATAAAGATAATATAATTAATTAAACACGTATATACAATCTTAATATAAGAGTGTCAAAGGCTAACATTAAATGCATTAAATTGTTTTTATCAATTAAAAAAATATAACGTACTTCGTGAATAAAAGAAAGGAAAACAATTCTATTATAGATACACGATGTTCTTTTGTTTGCAAAGTCAGAGATATTGCTACCTCTTGTTTCAAGATACTGATATATAAATATATTCGCAAAATGATGAAGCTCTACGGATTTGCCTCTCTCGGTGAGAGAGATGTATAGCCCCATGAACATAACCGACATCCTTGCAATGGGGTGTTCTGTCTACGGATAGTGGTACGATTACCATCGCGCCACCCTCGTTCTAGAGTTTTCCCCCACGATTGACTACGTGTTGCTGCGCTTTTCGCATATATTAAAAAATTCCAGCTTTCTAGAGAAAATGGACTTTTTCTTCAATTTTGTTGCCCGATGAATCGTTGAAATGAACCGCGAAATCTTTTCGAGCGACAATCAGTTCTAAATATTCGTTACGCGGACAGCAAAGTACGATAGCTGATCTCGAATTAAAATGATCGATGGATTAACGCCGGTGAAAACGGAAGTAACGTCAACCGTTGAATTGTATATTTATTTAGATAGACTCGAGATCCGTCGTTCGCGAAAAGTATAGCGACTCTCGATCATAATCAAATGCAACGCGTGAGTGTCCAGGCGACGAATGATTACAAATGGTTCAACGGGGAAAATCCGTTTTCCCGCGGATAGTCTATGAAATCCGAAACGCTTTCGAAATATCGCGATGAAACGGCAAACAGCGGAACGCGGTAGCTGTATATACGCAAGGCTGTCGACGAAGAATGTACTCATTTGGGTTTTGTATGCGGGGCACACGAGAACCAAATGGAAAAAAATAGAGAAGAGAATACACGCGAGTCGCGCTTATAGAAAATCGTCACATGCTTCGGTACTTTGTGAAATGCAGCGGCCGCGAATGTAACGGTGTAACTGCTTGCTCGATAATTATCGATGCGCTGGATTCGTCTATAGTTTGGCAACGGGGTCTTTTTTATCCGATCCGTGTTGTACTGTCGAGCAAAACGAGAAATACAGGGGTGCGCAAATTGCTCGCGAGTCATAGCACAAATATTATACATACGCGTAACGCACAATAGAACATACTCGCGCATATTATGAAATATACACAATCTGTAACTTTTTACGCAAATTTCTGCCATTAAATTCTAATTATAGACGCCAGATATATACATATACAATGTATACCGGGAATATTGCGGGGAAAAAATTCCACCGAAATTTCATTAAAATTAAAATTAAGTCGCTCGATATTTCTATATAAATGTCACCTCATCGATCATCAATGTCACCACATAGGACGAAATAATGAGATAATTTTGTTGTACGAAAATAATTAGGCGAAATTCTTTGTATCTATATGATATATATTATATATATATATATTATATATATATATATAAAGAATTTCGCCTAATTATTTTCGTGCATAAAATTATCTCATTATTTCATCCTATGTCTGACTTAATCTATACTTAACTCCTTGAATGCGTAATGAGTATAATTTACAGTGTATCTTATACTTTTATATATATATATATATTTTATATATATAAAATATATATATATAAGTATAAGATATACTGTAAATTATACTCATTACGCATTCAAGGAGTTAAGTATAGATTAAGTCAGACATACGACGAAATGATGAGATAATTTCGTTGCACGAAAATAATTAGGCGAAATTCTTTATATCTATATAATATATACAATATGTATGTATAAGATACACTGTAAATTATACTCATTACGTATTCAAGGAGTTAAGTATAGATTAAGTCAGACATACGACGAAATGATGAGATAATTTCGTTGCACGAAAATAATTAGGCGAAATTCTTTATATCTATATAATATATACAATATGTATGTATAAGATACACTGTAAATTATACTCATTACGTATTCAAGGAGTTAAGTATAGATTAAGTCAGACATACGACGAAATGATGAGATAATTTCGTTGCACGAAAATAATTAGGCGAAATTCTTTATATCTATATAATATATACAATATGTATGTATAAGATACACTGTAAATTATACTCATTACGTATTCAAGGAGTTAAGTATAGATTAAGTCAGACATACGACGAAATGATGAGATAATTTCGTTGCACGAAAATAATTAAGCGAGAAATTCTTTATATCTATATAATATATATATATATATATATATATATATACACTGGCGGATCGGGGGGGGGGTTAACCCCCCCTTACAAATTAAAAGAAACAGTTTTGCTGAATGTTTAAAATATATAAATAAAGAAAAACAAACATTAAAGACCTATCGACGTCGTTGATCCTGGAATAAAAGCTAATCATGAAATCAAAAATATTAAATAAAATAATTTTGCAAACCCCCCCCCCCCCCATTATTGACGTCAGGATCCGCTAGTGAATGTCACACTCCTTTATTTCGATTGATTGGCTTTTTGATTGGCTTATCGCCCGATAACGTTACATCTCGTTCTCTATTTATTCTGTAATTCAGCCGCCACGAGCGAGCTCCGAATAAGCATTCGTCGTTAGGCGTCTGAATGAATCATTGTGCCGAAAATCGCGGGCGTTTAATCGTCAAAGCGACCAACCGCGCGCGCGCATGACATAAGGGTAGATCCTGGATTCAGCGGATCCCGCGCAGAGGATTTTCGTCCCATTTGCACAGAAACCCAATTGCGCGGCTCTATGCGTCATTAGCGCTGGGAAACGGAGTTAACGCCGTTAAATCCGGGTTCGGTCCGGTCGCGGTATTATTCGCACTTGCGCCAACCGTTCGTTTCGTACCTACGTGTACCTATGTGTGTCCCGCAAACCGCGTCGCCGCTGCGCGAAATGACGACCTCTCTCTCTCTCTCTCTCTCTCTCTCTCTCTCTCTCTCTCTCTCTCTCTCTCTCTCTCTCTCTGATTTATTATTCGCGAAATGCGAATAAATGATCGTTCGTCCCGACTAACTCGATTTCCGTCGACGAACTACGTACATTTTTTTTTTCACCCGCATTGCCCGTTTCTCATTCCGATCGCTGTTGCTTCCTCTCTCTTTCTAGGCCTTTTCCGCAACGTTTTCATCCCGAATACTGATTTGACAGTCGACGAAAAATTATCGCGGACCGTGAATTTTTATCGATCGGCAAATTCGGCGACGCGAAATTGTGTTTTGTCGCATGATATATATTTTTTCGCAAATACACACGCATCTAAAATTTTATAGCTGATTTTTATTCTTGTGAACGAATTCAATTCGTGTAAGAATGAATGTAAAAATGACACGCGTTGTATTCTTGCGACACAGCGATTTGTTGGAAAAGTCTCGATGATAATGTCGATCCGAATTGCATGTTTTATACGTCGTGTATGAGACGGAGGGGTAAACTTTTCTTATTTCTCTCTTGAATTTACTAGCGAGAAATTTTATTTTCACCAACGGTTTTATCAATACCGAATCTCGTCGCTTTGCCAATATTTTTCGAGCATTCAAGGCTCGTTCGCAAATATTTTCGATCTCTAATATACGAATAAAAACTGGGTCGCTGGCCTGATGCAAAATGAACTGCTATACAGATACGCAGGAAGAGTATTTGGATGTTTTTCAGATCGTATTCTACATTGCATTTACATACGTAAATGATTTTCGTAAATAATATAAACAAATAATACGCGGTGAATCACTAAATAAATTGTAACTTTGTATATTCCATAAAACAATTTTACATTCATATTTTATGCGCATTCTTAAAATGTTTTTATTTTAATTGTACTGATTCGAATTAACCTTTTCGCCATGAACAGCGTATATAAGTACACGTTCTCTTGCAAAGAACGCATACATATATATATATACGTCCGTACATTACATTCAACTTATTGCATTTATTTTTACACTTTGTGCACATAAGGCGTCTCTGTAACGAGCGCTTTTCAGTCTCTCAAACGCGTCATAAGAGTTAAATATATGTCAGGATAATTTGTTTGCGGATATACGTATATAAGTATACATATTGTTTACGCGCCGCGAATTATAGCGCCGTGCAACCGCCACATTAACAAATTGCTTTCTCACTAATTGAAAGATTATATCAGCCGCGGATCATAGTCTGCGGATCATAGTCTGCGGATACAAAGGATAGTTCGTTGAAGTAAATACAAATACCGTTGTTTGCTTTGGTGTTTCAATGTTGTGCGTTTACAATTAATTAATTTGTCCGCTGCATGCGCCGTAATTAGCGCAAGTGGCCGCGTCCAAATCCAAAATGCGTCGACGAAGTAAATTCGAAATAATGCAACTAGCATTATTGTGTGACGTCACGATAATTTTCGCCATTTCGGTTCATTTTCGCGACGAGGACTGACTGTCGCACATTTGAACCTTGTACATTACAGCGGGACTCTCTCGCACACACGATGCAGAATGCGAATATATGTATACGTATTATCGCAAACTTTTCTCCCGAGAATTTTATTCTAATTTTTATTTTAAGTTTAATCTAATCTCTCTGCGCGAAATTCGAAATTATCACCGGTGTCACATTTGCTCACGTTTGCATAACGGATTTATCCTACGATGTTACCATGGCGTCTTAACCTCGTAATTTTCCTCAGACGCGGCGCAAATTAAATTGTTACTTCTCTCTGTTTTCTCTCTCCTTTACTAATCTTCGTTTATTAACTAGAATATTTGTAGAAGCAACTGTGAAACACAGCCGATTTAGGACACGAGTGAATTAAATATCGCAAGGAATATATCCAATCAATAACAACGTGCTCGATAATATTATTACACACGGAAAATTTATTGAGTCTGCGCGAATATCGACGAGAGAGCATTATTCGTATAAAAGTTTAATTTCTCGATATTCTAAAATTTTGGTGACAATTATCGAGTTAATAAGATGCGTTTTACATCATTTTCGCAGTACTTGACTTGTACAATAACGACAAATCCAGCTGACTCGCCAAGTTATTCACAATCGAGTAAGGAGAAAGAGAGAGAGAGAGAAGGGCTCGTGCTTTTGTATATAAGAAACTATCATTCGCATTTTCAATACCAGCCGCGTCTCTCATCTCCGATTAAGACGACGGAGACACGATGAGGCTTTAAGTAATATCGATATCGATATGAAAAGGCGAGTACCGGACGCGGAAGAAAGAGAAAAACGCACGAAAGCGGAACAGAAAACGAAGCGAGCGTCGCGAATACATCGATATTGAATTGAAAATGAATCGCGCGGAAAAGGAAGTACGGATATGGCAGAAAAGACGAAAAGGGGGACGGAAAGGAAGAAGGATGAGAGAGAGGAGATTCGTCGTATGCTCGACGATGCGGCGAAAATATAATTCGCGATTCGTACATAAACATTCTCCACGTTCTCCTGTCGTCCTGTCCTCCGCTATTCATCCCCTTTGCTTATCCGTTGCTTATAGATTACGAGAGGTTGAAAATGCAGTTATCGCGAAACCTCTTCGAGACGTTTTATTAATTTTTTTCCGGCGCTTCCTTCTCTCCCCCTTCCCCTCCCCCCTGCCTTTCCGGACAAATCAATTTTCTCTACATCCGGCTCGATTTCTGCCTCAGCGAAATCGTCCCGCCCTTTTTCCTCATTCTTTTGGTGCATTTAACTTTCTCGTCGGCCGCGATAATAGAACGCACGCCCGCTGGGGAGAGGGGCAGGGGGAGGAGAGGAGAGAACGGCGCGATGTAATGCTTTTTATTAAGTTTCCTCGATAAACGTACCACTTGACTGTCGCGGATGCGACTTGGCGACCCGAGTCTTTGGGGAATTTTCCTTTACGCCGAGCTGCGCACGAGGACATTTAGAGAGATACGGGATTATTAATTTTATGAACACTCAAAGGAAAAAGGAAATTTAAGCGAAATCTACTCGATGTTTCAAAAGATAGAGAGGGAACAATTTTTCTTTTTCCCGTTATACGGTTTACTTTTACTTCTGACGAAGTAACAATATAAATTATTGCGATATAACTGGACGATGTAGAAATTGGTTCAGAAAAATATATTTATTAAAAGAAGCGAATATACATATATTTCTTTACATGATATTTAAAAATAAATAAAAAAAGTATATAACTCTTTTTTCGTTGAGCCGATTACCATCTCTTATTCGTCAGCGCGACGCGACGTAATTAAAACGAAATTCTTGCGCATATAAGTATTTGCCTCTCCCGTTCCGCTTTTGAATTTTGTCGTCCGAGCGTGTTTACTACTCGAGCACGAGAGTTTCAGAAATTCCATTACAACTTGTATTCCGAGGTAAATATAAAAATGCTTTCCGCTCCTTTCTTCGTGTATTTTACTCTTGCGTGCATAAAATCAGAAAAGAATCTCAACATATATAACTCTCCTAGATCAGTTTACGTTAAAGTAATAACACAAAATTCGAATATGTCTCATTTTATCTCGACTCGTGTACGAGATTTTGTTGAAACGGGATTGCAAATGCGATAAATAGTAAAAGCGTATTTTAATCAAACTGAGATATTTATATATCTCTCATTACACGAGTGTGTGGCTGATATTTGACTCACTTGTAACACAGGCACAATTAAAACGCGTCTCAAGTAGTAAGAGTATGATTATGGTCAGACATTTGATGTCGCGAGAAAGAAATTCGAGCAAAAGAGAATTTAATTAGAATTATAATATATTAATATAATAAATTTATTAATTTTATTAATTTATCAATTTATTTATTAATTATATAATTATAATAAATTAATAATATTAATAAATTTATTACAAGATATACATTGAAAAAAAAGTATGTCTATATCTCAATCATATAATTTGTTGTAAATATATCGTGACTCACAAGAGATTTTTTTTTTCTCAAGTAGTAAGAGTATGATTATGGTCAGACATTTGATGTCGCGAGAAAGAAATTCGAGCAAGAGAGAATTTAATTAGAATTATAATATATTAATATAATAAATTTATTAAGTTTATTAATTTATCAATTTATTTATTAATTATAATTATAATAAATTAATAATATTAATAAATTTATTACAAGATATACATTGAAAAAAAAGTATGTCTATCTCAATCATATAATTTTTGTTGTAAATATATCGTGACTGACAAGAGATTTTTTTTCGTGTTTGTTGCAGGCATTTCTGGAAATGGCGGACGAGAATGCTGCAGCGACCATGGTGACCTACTACGCTTCCGGTATAGCCCAGCTCAGAGGCAGAGCGGTCTACGTGCAGTTCAGCAATCATCGTGAACTCAAGACGGATCAAACGCACTCTAACAACGCGGTCAGTAGCCCAACAAATGATGTCGCCAACACTTCTGAGGTCTGTGTCATACTTCTTGCTTCACTTCTTTCTTTTGCTTCACTAACTTCGCGGGGAGATGGAGAGCGGGGAGGGATTTGGGTAGCTGCATGATCACTACGCCAGATTAACTTTCAACCTTTCTCTAACGCACGCTCGCTTTCTTCCTCTTTTTCTCGCGTTTTTACGACGTTATATATAAAAGCGCTTTGAAGTAATATGGAAAATTATTAAGCGGTTATAATCGTTGAGGTAGTAGCGTACTCTCTTAGTGCGATGCACTATCGTGTAACAAGTATCGTTTGACGTTTCGTCGATGTTGCATCTTCGCGTTCTCGTACGTTTTCTGAAGAAGAGAAACAAGAGTATGCTACGTCGCCACGTGTGTTACGTCGATGATAGTGACTTCGATGCCTCGAGGCGTTGACCGAAAGTGGCAAGCGTGAGACAGGGATGGGATTCACGTTTGGTACAATGGATGTTAACTACACCCGTCGGGCTAGATCGGCGAATCTAACCGCGCTTCGGCATCGGTGTTATTTATGCAGGCTAGTTAATTAATCCACAGGTCCCTTACACATATCCTTGCCCAACTATCGAGGTAGCATTCGAAGGAAAGAGAGAGAGAATGATAAGAGGAAGGAGGGCAGACGCGACGGCCATTTCGCCGTCAAGTCAATCTAAACACACACTCGCGTCCGCAAACTCCTATATAATTAATGCGTCCATAATTTATGAACGATCCCTCGGGCTTGAGCGGCGGCAGTGCATCCCGGTTGCATACACACTCCACCCTTTCTCCTCCCTACTTCCTTCCCACGTGACGTGCACTGTCTGTCACGCATATATTATACTTGAAACTTGCGCGTGTCATCGTGCGCCGCCGGTCACCATTGGAATTAGTTAACTCGCTGTGCAATTCGTAGCCGCGCGGTCGTTTCCAATGAAATTTGTCGGTGAATTAATTAGCATGCTAATTCGCCGGCGAATCAATTAACGGAATTCGATCGCGGAGCTCCTCGCGCGGGGGGGGGGGGCATTGGAAAAAAGTACTGGCGATATTTTTCCTTTCTCTTAAAGAAGTTTTTCATCAAAGTAATTTCGTTTGTCTTCCCGAAACGTTTCGTCGATATATCTGAACGACGAATCTCGATGAATTATACGCGTCATTGTCTTCTGGCGAGAGAAAATTGAGCGATGCCGGTATCTATCGTTAAACCATCATCCCAATCGCCAATTCGCCGAGTCGTCGACGTCGTAATTCCGTAAGTTTCTCGATGCCGAGTCGCGCGTGTCGATTCTCACCCTCCCTCGTCCGTCCCCGCCTCACCAAACTGTCCCCGTTTTCTCGGGAGGGCCCAACTTCGCAGTGGAAACGGACACCGATCCCACGGGGTCCTCCGGGAAAGTTTCGCGTGTGTGTATCGGCGGGGGTCTGCACGAAAAATAATAAATAAAAGAATAAATGGCACACGGCGACGCGCGTCGTCGTCGACGTCGATGTTCTTCCTTGACACGCGAAAAGTTTTCGCACACGTGACCGTGGAAACTTTACAATCCACGGGGTTTATAGAACGACGCGCCACGAGGTTTCGCTCGCCGAGGAAAATTCGTAACTCCCGCAGAAAATTCCTTCACGCAAGTCTCACGTTATCCCCCTCTAGCTATACATGCGTGTCGCGACGTCGTTTCGTTAAGAGTGGAGATGCGATCGTAAAACAAGCGGAAAGAGAAAGAATTTAAAGCAGGTTTTTTTTCATATGTGTAGTTTTTTCACCCATATATACTTTCTTTATACGCCGGGCAAGATTTTATTTCCCGGGATGGAGTCGAAGTCGTTTCTTTCAACTTTCTTCTTTGAAAGAAATTTAATTTGTATCGTTTATTTTTAAGATCTCTCTGCGAGACGCATTAAATATGTCTGAAAGTAAATTTTACTTGAGATAATATTCACTTGAAGCCCGTAGACGTATTTAAGTACGTTTGCTAAATTTAATTTGCTGTTGCTTGCTCATTCTCTCAATATTAAATGATTCGTCGATTTAGCTTCGAGATGAATCTTTAAATAAAAGAAAATCAATTGCACGAGTTACATTGGAAATAAATCTCTCCACAACTTGTATATCTCTAGATATTCTTGCATTTGAAGTGTATATATTCTTCCAATAGTTGTTATACTGAAAGATAAGGATCGCAATTATCGTAAAAATCTTTGATTATTTAAACTTTTCTTGAAACAGAATCGGCGCGAGGAGAAAATATTATTTCTATATTGATAACTCACTCGAGAGAGAGTATAAGCTCTTTAGTTTTAAATTCTTGCACGCAAATTTAATTTCCGTTTTCTATTTCTCGACTAAGCTTCAGGTACAGTTCACAAAAAATACATTACTTTGAGAAATTTTATCAAGTTTTATCGACAGTCTATTTTTAATATTAACTTTTAACGTTTGATATCTTATTTGCCACTAATTGCTAATTGCAGAAGTTTATATTAGTTAAACGCTACGACCACATTCGTACGAAAGCTTTAAAATTATCCCATATTTTTCTCGCGAACGCGACGACTCTCAAAGATGGCCGGCGGAGGATTTCGGTTTCTCGGCGAGAGTTCGTTCCCTCTACGGTCGAATGATTTCTCACCGTGCGTCTGGGCTGACAAACGACGCCGAAAAAGCAATCGCCGTGAAAGCTTCGGCGATGCACCGTGCTTCGTGCGATTCTACGCGGTTCTACGTGGGCGACGATGATGCCGGAAATTTTTGCGGGGTCGAACGAACACAAGACGAATGTCGCTCCGGCACCTAAGCGATGTACCTCTCCTTCCCGAGAGCTCGCTTCTCGGAGAAAGGGAAATCAATTTTACATGAACGAGAGGAAACGTACATACACAAATCCGTGACGATGTCAGCCCCGCGCCTTTTAGCCCACGATTAAAAGTCTCCGACGAAGGATGACTGATTTATGCGAGTCACGTTGGAGAAGCTCTTCGTGTAATCCAATGAGATTTTTATGCGATTTAAATCTGAACAAATTCTCAATAGTCTATTTTTAATTTTGACTTTTTTAGCGTTTCTTTTTTTATTTTCATTTCTGTTTTTTTTTGTATATATAAAAAATTGAGCGTTCTCTCGCGCGATATCGATTGCTCGAAATATATAATAATAGAATATGTGGATCGAGCAAAAAATAGATTGGCGAAGGCGCGAAACGGTTAGGAGGGCTCGAATTCTTAGCGAAGGAGACCGAAAAAGGGAATATATTTATGGCATGCAGTTAATACAACCGTCTCCTCGCCTTCCTCTGGGAGTAATGTGTCGGTTAAGCAAACGCCCGACCAGCGAACTCATTTAATAAAGAAACCGCGCGCGCCGCGGCACCCCGGCATTGTTTAGTAATTAATTTAGAGCCTGGCTTAACCGACCCCGGAACACATAACCGCGGTCTTTATAGCAGGGGAATGGGCGAGATAAAGATAGATATTTTTCGAATAATGAGTGATAAACGAGGGGAGAGAGTTACAATGTATATAGCGGCCCAAAAATGGATTATTATCAAGGCGGATCTAATTAAAGTCAGACTAAATCTCGTAGAGGTAAAACCCCGCCAAGTAGACACTTTTAATTACGCGAATATGTATTATATAATATAATTATAATATATGCATTATAATAACGTCGTGATTAAAATAATATTGATACACATTTTTAATAATGGATACCGAAGTTACGACGAAATTAAAAATACGTTTTAATAATAAAATATATACGCAAAATTTTATATTACATCGCCCGATATGTTTGCACATACACAACAGAGTTTATATATTTTTTCAAACAAAACGGCAGCTCTCAATACGAGCTGTGTTGCAAGTTTTATTTAGATATATAATTTATTTTACATTTATAATATTCAAATCGATCTGAATTTGTGTTCAGTTCACTTTCAACTCTCTCTCTCTCTCTCGAGCTTGCGAAGGGTTTTCTGTTGCAATCCGTGCTCGGAATTAAGAGATATTTTTACGTGGCTTCCCGCTGTCGTCCGTCCCCCTTCTTCCTTATTTAGTTAATTTGGATTAATTTAGATATTCCCGACTGTACGCTTTCACATGGCTTTATTACCGTTCTCGTTCAAATGATTACGCTTTTGTACTCGGGATACCGACAGGATTTAATTCGAACGCGCGCACAAATATATCTTGACTAGTGGAATATATTCCATGTTGATATATTTATTGTATTTATAAGTAAAAGAGGGGTGGAAAAATAGTTGTGAAAGGCGAGATGCGAATAGCAAAAAAGGAGGCTTGTTTTTAGCTTTAAACAAGAAAATTTGAAGCATTTTTATCGGATCAATGCGTGACTCTTTTTATATATATAGCTTATTACATTTATTTACGTCATTTACGATATGCATCGTTTAATTTGATATTGTTATTTGAATTTATACGATACGCAATGCCAGTTCTCTAGGGATGCACATACAAAAAGCGTTCCGAAGTTTTTAATTAGAACAAGCTGCGCAACATATAGGATCTATATTTCATATTGTAACTTTATCTCCACGCTAATTGGTGTTTATTCCGTATTTTTACATGTTATTATCAAATATGCCAATAAAATCGCGGAGCTTTTGAATGCAAATTAATTTTTGAAATATTTACGAGTCGAAAAAATCCTTCTATGAAATATGACATTAAATATTACTCTTTGTTCCATTATAAACATTCTAGAGTTAATTAACTTTTTAAAATAAAATCACAAAAAGACTCGATCCTTCTTTCGAGATTTACCTCACTGTACTTTCGAAAAATCAATAAAATATAGAAGAGAAAAGCCGGTTTATAAAAAAGATTAATACACATCACTTATTCCGGGTATTTTTTTAATGTTTAGGCATAATTAATTTTTCAGAGTAGTGAAAATAACTCGCGCGTGTAGCCTTTTTGACACGACAATAACGAACAACCAAGCTTCAAAATAGCCCCTTTCCCTCCTCTCGCGAGTTTTTCCGCCTTCGTCAACCGCGGCCAAACCGTGAAAATCCCTGAAAAAGTTCGCCGCGATAGGCCACGCGCGTGAAAAATTGTTATCACCTCTGCGGCTAGAAAGACATAGAGGTGGAAGTGAGAAGGGAGGATACTCTAGATTCCCTAATACTTTAAAACAGATTCCGCTCGGCGTGGTCGTAACAAAGGCGACAACAGAAGTGTGTCGGCCTGTCTATGCGCGAAAGGAAAGGCGCTCGCGCGCCCGGCTAATGGTTTTTCCGACGAGGAAAACTTTCGGTAGCCTTTAGTAATCGCTCGCTCGCTTTCTAACTAAAACTCGCCACCCGGCAGGAAGCCCCCCGTGTAAAAGGCAACCTCGTGTCTCACGCTATATAACGGCACGACATAATTCTGCTTTACACCGCCGGCGAGGTGTGCGCGACTTTTTTTTCCGTTCTCTCGGAAAACTTTCCGCCGGTAAAAGGAGAGAAGGAAACGCGGCATCGCGGGAGATCAGGGCTGTAGATCCGGATTTTGGTAAACCCTACGCGCGTATACATAACATTAATTGCATTAGGTACTTTATTATATTATATCTAATATTGTATTAATTAATATATGATATATTCTGCTTTATTTATATATATCAAAAAATTAATTCTGTTTTATTTATATATTATGCATATGACGCGGTGTATATGATGAGTTTTTCGAACGAATTTCTAATATGGCTTCGAAATCTGTTTCGAAATACATGAACGTTCGTTCGAACAGGATAAATTTTCATACTACGGTTAATTTCGAATTTTTATTCCATGTGTGTGTGTGTGTGTGTGTGTGTGTAAAAACAAGAGAGAAGAAAAGCGCATCGCGTACATGAATTTTTCGCGATTAATCCCGTGTCAACATTAACATTTTTCGCCGACGGTTTACCGGCGGTGCACGATAAACGTGGCGATCATGAATAAATCAGCGTTACCGCGAAGTAAACGTGTCCGCTAAGCGACGCGTTTGGCCGAAGCCCCCGGATGTCGTTGCTTTTTATTCGTCGGGCACAAGGTTATCGTCGGTACACTTCCGTCGCACGTAGTAGATGTTATCGAACCAGGAAGAGAGAGAGAGAAGGAACGGGAAAGGAATGGAGATGGCGATTTCTGAGCAGGAAAAGCAATATGTAGTCAGGATGCAAAGTAATGCAGTGACAAACTGGGGAAAAAACAGAGAGCTTCAAGGGTGGAAAAAGTAAAACTGAATATTCGATTTGCGCGCGCAGGACGATAAAAATGCAAGGGAATCGCGTATGTACATACACGTATATAAAGGACATATGGGGAGTGCATGAAAAAGTTACTACAGGGTAGTACGAGTAATATAGAATGAAGAATTGATGAGGGAGATCGCCATACACAACGCGCTCGCGGCAATTTTAATATTAGAATTTGTAATTCGTTGACAATACTTGATGATTAGGCCATTAAAAGGGCGCCTAACACGTTCAATTAAAGACTTAAATAATACGTACCGGCTTAATCTTGACAAGGATTATTAATCTGTTCGCCGCGCGGCCATTGTTTACGGGCTAATGCCTTCCAGCGGGGTAATTGCGAGCAACATAAAAGCGGGCGTTAAGGCCGGAAAAGTGATCGCGCGTATATATATAATCTTGCCGCGTCCGGAGGGAAACTCTGGCAATGGATCTCCTCTTTTCTCTTTTTTCCCCTTCTGGAGCCAGTGTATATATATATACGTGCGGGGTAGAGTGGCGTAATTTGCAATTGTGCGATACACAAACTCGCTGTCGCGATTGTTGGATTCACGCTATAGGTTTCTCTTTTGTATCACCATCCTGCTTTTTTATAGGAATCATTTTTCTTCGCGTACAACTTATCGCGATTTTCGCGATGGGGGCTGTAGTTTTTGCGGAAACCTATTAGCTTCTTGCTACTTGTCAAAAGAAGTCGCTGAATGTTACGATTTGATCTTTATTGTGAATTATTTCAATAGTATGTTTGTGTGTGTGTGTGTGTGTGTAATATATATGCATTTCGTATGTATTTTAAAGTCGATCATTATATGAATACATTTTTCGAGATTTTTCGGGATGCCGACCACGAGCGACGGTGAAAAGAAAGGGTAAGGTGGACGAAAGGAGGCAGGTGAGAAAAGAGGGTTGGGAAAAACGAGGAAGATACAATGTACATGGGGCGTCTCACAGAAACAATGCGGCGCGCCGTAGATCACCCGAGACACCCTCCATTAAAAATATTACGCCATCTTGCCCGCGTAGCCATCCTTCGAGCTCTCTCTTCTCTTTCTCTCTGCCTCTGTATTCCCGTGGCCGGTAGCTCAACCCATCCCTTTTAACCCCCGGTTCCTTTCCCCCTCATCCATAGCCACCCTGCTCCACTTTGGCTGGCAGCCGCGACAGGTCCGAATAACAATGTGCCATTGTTAGACCTACATTCACTGCATCGAGCTCTGAAATATGCAAGCCATGAAGACCGTTGCGTTACAGAGGCCGAGGTCCTCTGAGAGAGAAGCGCCATCCTTCCTCTCTCTTTCTCTTGCCCGACCTGCGCGAGCGAGCTTTATCGTCGAGAGAAAATGTCGTTTATGATCCCTCTTCTCCTCGGGCGAAATTTCGGCCCGGCCGAGAATGTCTATCTCGCGGGGACGAACGGAATTTCCGTAGATATCTCGCAACATTACTGACATCTTTATCTCCGTATGTGTAACGCCTGCTTGAGATATACATCGTAAACTTCGTACTAATAATCGCTATATAAAAAGAATTTTATCTATCCAACGATTTGACAGCGCGCAAGCGGCGCCAATCTTATCTCGTCTTTTTTTTTTTTTTTTTTTTTTTTTTATTAAAAAAAATCGTCCGACCAAATTAGATTCAGGGATACTGCTGTGTTTTATCTCCCGGATCAAGTCACTGCAACTGTATTGCATTATCACGTCAGAGACGAGAAATTGTGTGTAATTTTTTTCACGGGATATAGCGGTCGAAAATAGATGAGCTTTTCACCTGCGTGCGGAAAAACTTTCCGACATGCGGCTATTCAATAGAGTGGACTTTGTAATTTAATCTAAACAGCCGTGTAATTTAACCCGGTAACATTTTTCGACAAAAGTAAACTTTGCGCGCGGGACGCGGTTGATTAACTTTCGCGTCTATTTATTAATTCATGATTCCGGTACCGAGAAGTTGGCGGGGCACATTTTACGAGTACACTTTATATCGCGAGACCCCCCCGGCATGCGGGCAAACTCGTTTATTTCAACGTATGTATGTATGTAGCGAGGAAGGAAAAGTGACCTACTACTTCTCTCTCGTCTCTGACGTCATAGTGTAATACAACCGCGGTAATGCATAATGCATTTGATTTGAAGATAGAATATTAATCGCCCGGGCAATAATATAGATGGAACAGGATAATCGTAATTGTTGATTTAGAACGTTATCGCAATCATCGCGCGGAGATAATGATCGGCATTAGCATGTGGACACGATAATTAGGCACACGATGGGCGTTGCACCATATTCAGATCGTGCCGCAATGAAATGTCGCATTACGTAACTGATTTTTTGAAATCGAGCGCGCTAATGCGCAGGGAGAAAAAGGGGAAACCTTTATTAGAGCGGCCATCAGATGCAGATCGCGACAAATCGCGAGTTCGCGAGAGCAGAAAATTCTCATCCTTCTTTCGTCGCGTGTCAAAGCAAAAGCATAACGCCAGCCTAATCCATCATTTTCCGCACATTCGACGCGTTTTCCCCCCGTTTCTCCCCCGTCATATTTCACCATCTCGCCGTCTCGCCGCGAAACAGAAAAAGAGTCCTCTTTGCCGAGAGACGGCGAGAAAAATCGAATACTTTTCCCGCAACACAAATCTGAAAAGTCGCCGCACTCTGCCCTCTCTCCCTCCTTCCGGAGTCTTTGTATACCTTCCTCGATATCGGTATCGACGACTTTGTATTGCGAGGCTGCACACGCGAGTCTCTGTTGGCGCTTTTACCAATACAAGAGCGAAGATAGATAGGCGATTCGTTCCTTTTTTCCTTGACATGAGAACGCACCCCTGTGGACATACATATAGGGACAAATGTGGAGAAGTAGGAGCGTCTTGGGAACGCAAGGGTGGATGTCCTTGATTTTTCAGCGAAATTGGACGTTGGTGTGAATTTTTCAGGTGTAAATTATCTTGGTGTTTTATGAGATTGTTTTAGAGAAGAGTATCACATATAGGGGTGAATATGATAGTATTTCTGGTAGTATTGCCGAGCAATTTCCTAGAAAACGTGTACATAATGGATATATTGTATCGAATTACTACGTAAAAATGTAAATGTAACAGCGATGAAAGTTTGAAGGGGAAACGCGAAGATAAGAAAAATGCCCATCATGAGGAAAGGAAATTAAAGAAAAGGCGTTCTCCGAGCGCGTTTTTTTTTTAAGAATTTATCGCAAACTCTCTTCTCCGAACGAACGTTCGCCAAGTGCTACGCCAGCGCGATGCTCGATTTTGATTTTGTTCGATATTACGAGCGAGATAGCTCTCGACAATTCTTGGATCCGTGTATGACACAAGGGGGGACTCCGGGAAAACGAGAAAGAGAGAAAGAGTGCGACAGAGTGAAAAAGGGGTGACGCTACAAGCCGGGAAGACTGATTATTCTGACTGCAGAAGAGTCCGTCTGGCTGGGTGGGCCACTCCATCATTTTGACAGCAGCGAATCCCGCTCGTAATGTCGTCCAATGAACGCGCGTCCTTTATCCCTCGTTCGCGAGGTGTATGTACGAGCATTGAAAAAAACGAAAGAAAGAGAGAGAGGAGAGAAGAAAGGAAGAAAAACGAAAATCGCGAAAAAGCGAGACGCGCGCGGGGGTCGAAAAACTCGACGCACGTATAATGGAATGTGTTAGCTCGAAAGGGGATGGAGGGAACGGTGTCAGGGTTGCGCATGATTGAAATCGATGGCCGTATCATCGAGCGAGCCAACAAATTGTCTCTCCCGGTCGAAAACTAAGCGCGTAACAACGCGCGACGTTAACGCCGATTGGATGTATATCGGGATCGAGATCGAGTCGCAAACATGAAGGGAGGAATTTAATTTGACGGAATCGCATATATTGGGACTGTCGAATTTTTCCCCTTGATGTAATGAAAATCAAAAGGGTCATTAAAAAAAAAAAACGCCTATCATATCAACGCGATTTACATACATAATTTCTCCGATTTATTATCTTTCACATGATAGTTCGAATGGAAAGAACAAAAATACAAGGTTAACAAAAAATCATGACGAAAGAAAAAAAATTAATACGAGATAGCCGAAATAATTCCTCAAATCTTTCGGAAGCTGGTAATGAACTCATCTCTTCTTCCTCCTTTGTTTTCGGCCAGCCAGTTTGAATGTCGCCAATGACCATCGCTGATGAAGTCGGTCCGATTACTTTTTACTTGGCGCCTTTCACTGTCCATTAGCGGTGATATATACACATCGGGTTCCGCGCCACATCTCCGCACATGTATACGGTGGAAATTCCATCACCGTCGGCCGATGAATTATTCAGGAAAAATTTTTGCTCTGCTCGTGTAACGAGCGTGCAGCACTTCCAGCGCAGTTTTCTTATCGCGCCGCTTCTCGTTTTTTAACTCTCTCTCTCTCTCGATTTCTCTCTTTCCCTCTGTTGCGCTCGCGGAATATCTTGTGGATAGCCGTATTCCGGCGTGTTATCCTCGCTCGTTTCGCCAAGAAATCGTAAGACGTTTCTCGGCAATTCGTGCGGCTTCTATCCAGCAATCCACCGCGGCGGCTCCACTCGCTCCTAGAGCGTGCATTAATTCTTAATTCCTTCGTTTCGCCTACGAGTGCACGTTATGCTGCGAAAAGGGTCGTTTCGCATTCCCTCGGAATGAAGTTAAATAGCGCGTCGTAGAGTAATCCGGTCGGTGATATTAATTAGAGATCATAGAGGAGAGATATATTTGTGTTTAATCCTTGCTATTTGTTTCTCGAGGAATTAAATCGCGCGAGGATAAAGGAATTCTCTCTCTGTCACTAATTGATGCACGAAGGACTCGTTTAAAATCATAAGGGAATAATCAAGCGTCGAATATTTAGGCATCGCTAACAATTATTAATAAATTGTCGATATATTCACGTAATAATTCGACAGGTCACGTAATAATCTCGCGGCCCATGAAAGCCTCTCATTTCCTCAGACTATTATTTTCTCGAACAATTCGACAATAAGAAAGAGACAGGCGGGTATACTCTCGAAATTCTCTCATCGCGATTCTCATTCGAAATAAATAATTCCCGGGCGAATGTAATTTATTTAGAGTCGCAATTAAGTAGAGATCGAACGCAATTTAGTAGTGGGGATGCGAAAAAAATATAACAATGGCCGGAGTAAAACGGTATTAATCATCCTCGTGGACCGCCGTCCTCTTTTCAATAACTTCAGCCAAGAGCGTCGTTACTCAAATTCAATGCGATTAAACGAACAGGGTGTATCGCCGATCAAATAACTCGTTTCGACAATACTTCGAGTCTTTTCAAAAGAGAGAGACAGTGGCCGTTCCGCAGTCATTAATCGTAAATCTTTTCAGAGTCGAAAGTGCCATCTTTTTAACGTGACCTACCAATCATTTTTATCGTGAGAATTGCCGAGTGGTATTGTTGTTTATCATTCGTTTTTATCCGATGTGACATCCCTCGATCTAGCATCAAAGTTTAAAAAAAAAAGATTTACGCGACAACAGAAATAACTTGACAGCCACGTAGGTCCTGAAAAATCCAAAGGCGGGTCACAAACTTTCGAAATCGCGAAACCGAAAAATCTCAATCTCGAGGGAGAGACTCGTGAGAAAGAGATTCGCCCGGTAAAAAGATTTATACAGATCGTGACACGTTCGTGCGAACAGATTGGCTTATTATACCACACGGAGAACGGCTCGTAAATTTCCCGATAGACCGCGAGAAGAGGAGGAGGAGAGAGATTCTGAGGAACATCCGCGAAGCTTCAGACTTTCGCGAGAGATAGCGTGTAAAACTTTAACGCTCTCGCGGTTTTTCGCGGCGGCGATGTTCTCTGAAGATGAAGCTTTGACCGGCCGTAGCTTCTGGTGGGAACCCTAGGGATACGATCGCCCTCGAAAAAAAAAAAAATAGCCTCGTCGGATCTTATCGGAGGCCTGAGGTCGGATGCAGAGAGATAGCCGATCGCGATTGGCTAGAGAGAAAGATGTTGAGCGGTATAGGGTGAAAGAAAGAGAGAAGGGATGTGGGTGGAGGATCAGCGGCAACGAGTAATGGAAGGTTATGGTAATGTTCTCAGTCTCGGCACTCACCGTTAGTTCCGAGGCCGTGCTATCAAAGGGAGATAGAAACTACCCCTAGGAGTAGTTATTTCACCTCCTGAAAGCGGCTTCGGGGCAAGTGCATAGTCGCGGTAACGATCCCGGACCACCACGGCAATCTTGCAGCAACGGAATGCTCGCGTTGCGGATCACAACATTCTCTGGAGCGATACTCGCCGCTTTATCATTCGTTAAAAGTGGCCGGCAGCTACGCGAGAATACGATATGAGCGAAGCCGTTCGCGCGAAGAAGCGATTAAGTCTCGTTCTCGTTCGGTTATTGATGAAGTTGGAGAAAAAGATGGGAAGAAATGATACACGGAATAAAAAATAAAAATATTTTTAAGCTACTTTTCTCCCTTTCTCTGATAAAGTATTGAATTATAAATGGTTAATGCATTTTTGCATGGATATGTACTTTTATATATCAATTAAAATCCCATTTGAAATATTTAGTTGATTTTATATAAACCAAAGAAATTAATGTTTCAAATATGTATATTTGTATTTCTCGTCACAGAGATTTTAAATAACTGATTAACATTATTTCTTTCATAAATATATGGTCAGTATAAACTATTCAAATATTACATACTTTTATGAATTTAAATTCTATTAATTTTTCTCTTATGATTTACGTTTCTTAAATTTGTTTTTGTGCACGTTTTATTAAAATTTATAGTTATTTTTATAAATTATATCGTATTTTAACTAAATATTTTTTATGTATTTCTATCTATTATTCTTGCGGAAAATATATTTTCAAATAATATTTTATTTAAACGAAACAATTTAAATAATTCATTTTAATAGTTTAATTTTTAAATATGTTTACTGAGATATGGGTACAAATATCGAAAAAAGGAATAAAGAAAGTAAATGGAATAATCATTACGATTAAATCAAATTTATTATTATTAAATTTATTATTTTGAAATACCTTAATGTTTTTGATAAATTTTTATAACATTTAAGTACGCCTAAGATAAATGTAAAAATACGAAACAACGGCGAAATTTAAACACCCTGTATATTATCGAGCCTGCTAAGTATCGTCAAGGCAGCAGCAGCCGCCCGTTACTTCTCTTCGGGTTTCTATTGTGCAAGTTACGATAACAATAATTAGGATTATTATTTCACGGTGGGAGTTTCAAACGAGAATGGTAGTTTTCGGGTGGGAAACTTTCCCTCTCTCTCTCTCTCTCGGTCTCTTCTCTGAAGATCTTTCTTTGGCGGCTTAAAGGACGGCTTTAATCGAGCCTCTCCCAGACCGCTCGCAGATGGTGACTTTATTATCGACATTCAGTATAATTAAGTCGCTCTAAGGAAGGAGGGAAGGAGCAGATTCCTTTCGTCTCTCCATCGAAATCTCCAGTACTGGAACGGAAATGTCTATTCTTCTTCGTTACAGTGACGTTTCGTTAAACAAAAGACGCAATTTTATCGAAAAATATAGTGAAAAAGAGTATACGTACAGTACGCAACTTACGTTGAGTTATATCACTGAAATGTGAAATAAAATATTATTTTATTCATTTAATATATATTCATTTGCATCCATAACTGTTGCGCGTAATTTAATTCGCATAAATCTCTAATTTATATAAGTCTTATTTACATAACGTGAATTCTGCGGAATATAATTGATTTTCCGCAAGAATGATGGAAATTTAAAATTAACACGCGGCTCAGTCAGTACGCCAGAATTCTAATATGAACGTAATATTGTAATTTTAATTAGGAGAACTGATTAATATACACGTCATATATATACATATATATAAGTAAATATTTAGGAACGTGTATATATATGGTTGCTCATTTTGATATAAATTCACGGGGTTCGTCCAGATGATTCGCAGCTAAAATAAGATGTGACGACTGTAACTTCGTTATTAATTTATGCTACATTCTCGGGAGCGACGTCGATGAGTGTGACGGAATATAACGTGGAAAATAACGTTAAATCTTTGCGAAGAGTCGAGAGATTTATCTTCAGTCCGAGATTGTTTATTATTACGAGAAGAGACGGAATATTATTCCCTGGCCATGTAATTAGTTAACACCGTACGCGCAATTCGCATTCGCTAATGATACCGGATAGATCTCGACTTTCTGACTTTCATTCGTTCGCTATCTTCGACATTTTATTTTTGCTTCCCGATAAGCGACGAGTGAAAATTAGGTTTCGCGCTCGACGGAAAATTTCTTTTCGCGGCGGCTTTGATAGGATTCCCAGGAATCTCCCGATATATCGTGCGTCTCTCGCGGAAGACGCATGGTTCCGATAAAAAGGATTGCAACGGGAGAGGAGGCGATCTCAAGAATTACTTTGAAAAAAAAGGAGGAAGATGGAAGGAGATAAGATTGCGGGAGGAAGAGAGCGAGGAGCGAATTTATGTTTCGCACGCATGGGAATTTATGGACCACTAATTGAAGAGGGTGGAATCGGTATCGCGGGGGAAGAAAAGATGGCAAAGACGAGGCGCAACTTTTGGGATTAATTTTCGGATAATAATGGCCGGCCGCACGCTACCCTTACGGCGGATTCGATGGAACGGGCAGCCATCGGTTAACGTTTGTCAGGCTAATTAATTAACAGCTAGGAAAACTTTCGGCCTCTCTTCCCCCTTCTACCCCCTCTTCTTCGTCCGATGTCAGGATGTTGAAATTAATCCTTCCCCTTTTAAGAAAGCGCGACGGTCTCGAATATTATTCGTCCTGCAGGGACGTCACAACGATCCGATGTAAATGGATTGCCGAGCCATTTCATTTTATATACTTTTAGTTTCATGTTAAAATAATTCCGACAGTGAGAAGTCGACTCGTTCATATATTTACTGCGAATTATTTATATAAGCACGAAATTCAGATAACTCTCTCTACTCATTTTAATTACCTTCGCGTTTGCGACTATTTAAATTATCCTTTAATGCTTTCGGTCTGTGTCGATTGATTCGATTTTCATATTCCAATTATTCCCGATATATCTACCTAGGTTTTTTTTCTGCAAATCATTTTGCAGCGCATTTGCAGTTGGAAACTGCAACATTTTAGACCTCGTCAACTCCGGAAACCGCTTCGAATCCGTGCGGAAACTCAACTAAACCGCGAACGTACGATGCGAACTTCGATAAAATCGCTCGTAAAATTATTAGTAGATACGGTCGACGGTAGTTTCCGTCGATGGTTCGCGACGATGTCTCGATCTACTTTACGTAGCAATTAAACGAATATACGTACGGCGGAACGAAATGCTATACTGAATTATACATGAAAGCTCGCGTTTTATCAAAAATAGAAGCAAAACGATAGTTAAGAACGATAATTGGAAAAATGAGGCCGAGATAAAAATACACTTGTAAAATTTAGGCAACACGCATAACGAAAGAAACACTAGCCATTTGATTATTCTTTTAACTCCGATATTTAGTTTGCGAGAAATTATTTATTCGAACAATTTTGTAAAATAATTCGCACCTTATTAGCATTCCTTTTTCGAAGAATTTAAATGCGAAAGATATCTCAGAATTGGAAGGAACTTTTACTTATGATTTTAAGGTGATACTTAAATATTTTATTAATTAAATACTGAAAATAAATTTTCTTTCTCTAAATAATTTTAAAAAGTATCTAAAAACTGTGTAACATAGATTGATTTTCAATGTTTTCTTGCATCTGGAATATTTCAATCCGTTCGAACATATGTAAAAACATCGCTAAATCGCACAGAATGAAAAGCACTTGCGTTTATGAAGAGAAGTGCTCGAGTTATTTCTTCCGAATTGTTACGATTATCATTCGCTGAAGAACTGTATACATGTTTTGTAGCTTGGTTTTATATCTCGCTTTTATATCCCTTCTCAGCGCGTTGTACTTCTTCGGTCGAGACATTGCGCAGTTAAAATCTTTTAAGTATATAACATATATCCGCGATTGCGATTTCCTTCGTGAAGACCCGCTCGCGTTCCTCGCGAGTCTATATTTGTCTTCTGCTTGTTTATCGGTTATTCCGAATTGCTTTTATCGAATGTCTCTATTAAAGATATGTTGTATACCGCTGCCGTGAAAAGTGCTACCTACATCGAAGCCGTATGTATTCTTTACAGCAATCTCGCGTTTGAAATTTGTTTGAAATGGCTTTCGATAAAAGCTAATAACAATCGTTGCCGCTCGCTGCAGTAAAATAATCGAGATACAATTCTACGTCTTCAATTCGTTCAGAGTTGAAGTTGAGGTTCTCGTATTCGCTATAATAATTTATTGGGTATACATTAATGCAGTAAAAACCGGACAATTTATTGTCCGGCGTAAGATGTCTTCAAATTTATTTGTAGTGTGTCTTTTTATTTGCAACAACCGAATAATTAACTCGCTTATTTACATCCGAGAATTGAATTATCCAGCACTTCTGCGCGAACTAGGAAGCGAAGACGATTTGCTCTGTCGACGTCACGGTGAAAATTTCGTTAGGATACTCGGGGCTCGGGGGAGAGAAGTTATTTTTACGAAGTCAGATTTAGGAGCCTCGCCGGGCGCCGCGCTTTAATCTACATCGAAATTCTAATGTGGCGCGTTTCTTTAGCATTTTATGCTAATGCCCCCGTCGCGTCGTACCCCTTAAAGTTCACTTTGACAGCTTTACCGGCAGCGGCAGCTGATGAAAACGGCGACACTAACGCCAGACGCATTTCGCACGTGCGAAGGATATTAGGAAGAACGAACGCGAAATGCTTTGTCATGTTTTTAACATGATTTCGCTCTAGTAATTGGGAAATTTAGCGAAAAAAATATTCGTAGCAAAATAACATCTTGGTGATTCTATTTTCTTTTTTAAGTTTCGTGCTCTATACATGAATTTGGCTCAAATATTTTTCAAAAAAAGAAATATAATTAAATATTAAAGTTATTAAATATTAAATAATAAATAAAATAAAAGATATGAATAATTAAAAATTTAAATAAAATATTGATATACTTTATTTAAATATGCGATTATTGATTGTAGAAAAGTCGCGTGATTCCTGTTGCTAAACAACTTCTCTTTTTCGCAATCTTCCAATTCAATATTAGGACCGAACGTACCGGGTGTTTCACTCGGTGAGAGACTCGGAAAGACACGGCTTCTTTTAATAACTCAGCAGCGCCATCGTTCATTATACGGCTCTCACTTACAAAGTATAATGTCTCCTCGTTTTTACGCTCAGTATGCGTCCGATTTTAATACTCTTGCATCTATTTTCGTTTGCCCGCCCGCATTTCTCTTTGTTTTTTTCTCTACGCTCGCTTTTTCTGCTTCTCTCACTTCAAAGAAATCATTTTCCATTCCGCTTCATCACGCTCAGCGGACAAGCAGAGACAGAATTTTCATGATCTGTTTCTTATCGTGTGAAGAAGAAGCATCATGTCATCAAAGTCGTAAGATTTTTCATAATGTATTCTTTAAATCAACGAATTTCACTATTCAAAGGCACACAATAACTTTCTGTATAAATAAATATAAGTATGTTTATACGTTTGTATAATTTTTAAATTATAAAATTACTATTATCTTATTTAAAATAAATATTTTTTATCTGTAAAATGTGAACGGCTGCAGTTTACAAACACTGCAAATAATTTATATAAATAGTAATAGTTATATATATATATATATATAATTATTACTATCATTACTTTTGCCAAACATAAATCACTCGTTATAAGCAAACCTCGAATTATCTGCTTACACGCAAAGTGCTGAAAATACAAGAGAACCAAGAGTTTACTTTCGATAAAGATTGCACCACTTGGAATGAAAATTACGCGTTGTGGAACTTGGTCAATTTGTATCTTCAGTGTACTTCTCGGGCGACACACATGTGTGAACACGAACACGCAATCGATTCGTTCGTTCAAAGCGCTTAATTTCGTTTCCGTTTTCGTTCTCTGTTACAGAATTCGAATAACCAGGTTGCGATTCCCGGGCAGAATCAGGTAGCCAGCACCAACGAGACCCAGGGCGGACCCAACACGGTTCTTCGAGTCATCGTGGAGCACATGCTTTATCCGATCACCCTCGACATACTTTATCAGGTGAGCACGCAACGGATCACCCGGTACAACATTGCCGGGCCGACCCAATTTATTATTTCTCCGTTTTATATTGAAGGCGGTCGAGTACTGAATGCAGTATCGCGTGTAATGCGACGATGAATTATATACATATTCAAATATGTACGTGTGCAGAAAGAGTGTTGGGAGAGAGAAATGGAAATTTTTCATGACTCTCTCCACATGGCCGAGTGCTTAAGACATTTTTTGGAGAATTTTTTACTCCATCAGATTTAAAAATTGGGGCTCGTGTCGTAAATAAAGAAGGAAAAAAAGAACTTGTGAAAAAGATTTCTGCACATATACACAAACCGCGCGTGTTCGCGGGTTATAAACGCGGAGAAAGTGCGCCCTTAATTTCCCAGGGACGCCGAAAGGGCTCTCTAACGTAATTTAACTTCGACGAGAGGGAGGGGGAGATGCCGAAAAATGTCGCGCAGAGTTGAATTAGTCGAATTTCGCAGACAATCCCGCGGTCGTTAACTCGCTCGCGGATATTTGATCAACGTTTACAAGTCGGGCATGAATTCCGCTTGATTAATCCGCTAGAGTTGCGGCCGCGGCCGGAAGTTACATCGCGTTTTACATATTGAGTGCTTGCTTGTCGTCTGCGAGCGCTGCTCGACTGCGGGCGACTGTTTGCAGTTTTAAAATTGAATATACCGCCCGGTCGTTCCGCCGAGATAACTGAATTCTAAATAATTGATTGTTAAAGTTATAGAATAATCTCCTTTTGCTTTGCGCGGCCATCGCGAATTGCCGCGGTACATTTTATACGGCACTCGTAAGACGTTAATTGCACTCGCCGCGGAATTGACATTTCGCTTCGTTATCGAAAATGCGCTTGGAGAGTTGATAGAGTAAATTGCAGCGATTTTTAAATGTCAGGGTAATAAATTTTATGGAAATTTTCATGTAGAATCGAATTTTTACTAAAAATCGGTAAATGTTACTCACACGCGCGCACGAAAAAAAGCGTGAAGAGATAATTGAGTTTTCGATATTACAGATTGACAATAAAATTAATGTAGGTTTTTATTTTTATATAGAACCTTCAATTTTACAATTTGTAAAAATAATACTTTTTAATTGATAATTAAAAGAAAAACAAAATCGAATTTATCGTAATTGGCGATTTTGGTCAATATATTTTCGCATGTAGGTAATTTTCGTGTTCGTAAAAACACTAAACTTGTTTTCATAAGAAAGATGCGTTAATACGCACTGTTTCCCTTTCGGTAAGAAAACAAAGGGGCAAAGATCGCTAGTCATCATTAGGGAAGGGTGAGTCTTATCCCTAAGGATTCATAATAAAGGGTAACCGAAGTGCTTCCGGTCCGAGTTGAGTGGCTTATGCATTTTTAAACGTGCTCAATAACGCCGCGAATAATATCCCCCGATGATATGGTGTACATACATGAAAATGTTTTTCTCCCCTTTCTTACAAGTTCGTGAAAGTAGGGTATCGATAAAATTGACGGCGTCCAATCGAACGAATTTCTCTTAATAAATTTTATCCACGTTATCTTACACACACACACTAATTATTATATAATGTCAATGATATCTAACGAGAGATTCAAATTGATAAAAATATACACGGTGAACGCTAAATCGTAGCGCAACAGAATAATCGATTTCTCTCGTTTCCAATTGTTCAAAAAAGCCATCGAGAAAAGAGACACACGCAATTTGCAAACCATAGTTATTCAAATAGCGAAGATATCTTATAGGATTTGCGCCGCACCATCGAGTCCATCTCGATACAAAGGTTCTTTGCTTTTCTCCGAATGTCCCGGAGGAATTGCAAATGTGAGTGGCGTGTGAGGAAACTATCTTTAACACTATCGATTTACCCGGGTGCGCGCGGGTATATAGAGGGTGGCGTTTTTTTTTTATTTTTTTGTTTTTTCTCGAGCGTGTGCGGAATCAGGTCGTAGCGAAGAGAGCATCGGCGACGATGGCAGAGCCGTGCTAAGCCGATAATGGACCGGGCGGAAAACATTCCCGGATTACGAATCGACGATTGGCCGGTTATATGTGTTCGGTTACGTAAGCAGGCTTACACGATGGTTCCGGCAGCGGTGGAACTGGATTTGTGTGTCCGCGACTTGTAATCAGCTCGAAAGATTAACTCGCGTCGAAGCCAGCCCACGTGGGGCTCGCCACTGGTCGGACAGATTCTTCAATACCCGTTCCCGCGGAAATATACAATATATATATATACATATATATATATCGCATGATTTGTGCCGTAAAGAAAATCCCGTCAGACTGACATTTATTTTTGAAAGATTGCCGGGGAATGAGAACCGTTTCGCGTAAGAATGTCAAATTCTATCTCGAATGCGAAAAGACATCCATCGAGGAGAAATTCGTATACGCGATTTAACTCCTCGTTCTCGATTGCAATAGCGATATCTAGTGCGAGAAAAATTTCTAGGCGACGTCGTCGCTAATAAAAAATTCTTAACGCTAAATCAATCGTTGTAAAGTGTCTTATTTAAATTTCGCGAGCTGAATTATTCAACGATGGATTTATAGCTTCTGTTCTTGACGAAATGTCACGGTGTCTCTTAAAATTTTAACGCGAACAAATTGATCGGAAAGATTCGCGTATACGTATTCGCTATATACTCGCGCGCTTCACCGAAGTTTGATGAAAGGTTGACCTGTTCTACTGCGCGTGTAATCCTATAGGGCGCTCTCTCGAGGAGAACGTACAAATGCTTCTTTCTCAAGAGGGATTAAGTACATTGCCTTGAAATCCCGATCCCGTGTCCGCTCTCCGTTACTCGAAGCGACTTTTACAAAACGAATACGATATACTGAATAGATTTCTCGCGGCGGTTCTTTCATAAATAAATAAATTACACATGTGTAGTTACATTTTATATTTCGATGAGAGTGTAATTGGGATTTAGATATTTAAAGATATTTAAACAGCACGTATATTGTGAGAGGACTTAACTTTATTATTCGTTTCTTTCTTAAGCCGAAAGGCACTCTGTCGAGGAAAAGAAAAAAATTTCCGTGCGTCTCTCCGGATTTCTCTCGACTTTGCTGAAACAATTGTAAAACGCGGTTCCCCCGGTTCTCGCGGCCCGGAACTTCGATTGTTTCTTCCGGTTGAATTGAATCTTAACTTTGTTCTTTATTTGTTCCTCGGTTTGTCTGTTGCTCCGGCCGCGACCTCTTCGCACGATTAACCGATAGCCTCCGGCGGCGAAGCCAATTTACGTGGCGGCGGTATTTTTTCCACCCTCCCCCGCCGTCCTCTTTCCTCCCTCTCTTAGAAATCCTCCTCCGATATTTAACTTTACGGTCTCCCGAGCCGAGGCGGCTAAATGCCGCGAAAAGTCCGTCCTCGCGGGGTAGAAACTTCCTTTCGCCGTCCCCGCGAAGGGATGGAAGGAGGAAGGGTTGCGTCCCGAGAGGGTTGTGCGAGAAAGGGGTGCAAGTGTTCAGGTGCGCCACTCCCGGCGAAAACTTTGTAATCCAGCCGATGCTATTAGTCGGCGTCCCTGCGCCGGAAAATTCTTAATGATCCGTGAGCTCGAGGAGAAAGATTGTACCGCGTAAAAAATAAATTAGAGCTCCCTTTGTGTGAAGTTTTCCCGATCGCGAAAACTCGACTAAGTTGAATTAAGATATATAGCAATTTTTAACAAATTGTTTTACATAATTGGACCAGTCAATTCATATAACAGCGTAATAATATTATCTCTACCTAATAAATATACTTTTAGTATTACAATAAAATATTGATATTTTTTTTTTTTTTTAAATTTTTTTATGAAAATGATGTAATAATAAAAATAATACATTTTTGCTGGTCAATCGCCGATACAGAGAATCTATATTTTATTAATTTTCGCAGAAAAATTGCGCTTTTCTTACCCGAAGTGAAAGAAAAGAGATTACATAGAGGCGGCTCGTCTTATAAATCCGATTACATGGTCGATGGACCTATAAAACGATAGCGAATCGAGTCGTTTTCTTCGTGATAATTTCTGCTCGGTATTTTTCCATCACGTTGCACGGAATGCACCCTCCGAATGCATTGCGCGCATTCCTTCCCCGGACTTTCATTTGCGAAACCCCTGCGTCCGAAAGGACGAGCCAAAGCTCGCGAATATAAAAAATCGTAACGTTCCGCGGGGCGTAAAAAAAGAGACGGCAAGCATTTAACATTTATGTCTCGATTAAATGACTCAGGAACTTTGTCGAGGCACTCGACGATATAAATTGTCGTTACTGGGGGCCCGGCTTGCCACCTGGAACACAGAACTAAGTCTCCCCTTATTAAGGCCCGCGTCGATCTAAAACAACAACGCTGAAGGAGGAGTGATTTTGCAGAGTGCAACTTTCTCTTTATTTAATTTATTTTTTTTTTTTAGAATCTCCGGTAATTTAATAAAGGTTATTTAAAAATTACACCTGCGTGTGCTGATGTGAGATTTTGTTCTTTAATATTATTATTCTCTCTAATACACAAGCAGAGAAAATCTTTTTAACATGTAAATGTAAGATAAGTGTAGATGTGCAAAACACATAGCACATTTTAGTGATTTTATACACATATATTTTGTGGCGAGAATTTTTTCATCTTTATAACACCGTGACGTTGAAAGGCTAAATTTGATATACGTCAAAATCAAATTTTCCTATCATTATAAAATCAACAGGGCTTTATATGAATTGCTATTAGAGTATACATAATAAAAATTACTCTGAATCGCGAATTATAAAAACGAAGGGATGAATTTTACAAATGGAGCGTCTCTCATCTAAATTTCATATTCAGTGAAATGTTTTCTCTACAACTTTGCGCGCATGTAACGCACATGTAATATTTTTTGAAATGAAAACCAACGCTATTAGAGGATTATCGGAGTATTCTGTATGTTTCGCGAGGGGATGACGGGAATCGAAATGGCAAAAGTGACGAGGGGGACGGACGGGGATCGTAAATTAATCACTCGACGATGGTAGCCGGCAGTTTGGCGATGTGATCTCGATGAGAGACGACGACGAAGGAACTCGAAGAACAGTGACTCGAAGAAAACCGGGGAGAGAGCGTGAAAGTGGGCGATGAAAGAGGGATGGGAAGGGGAGAGGCTGCTGGAAGTTAGCGCACACAGAGGAAAACATTAATCACTTGCCTCCTCGTACTGTATGATTAATGGCCGTTGGCAACCGTCTAATGTCTCGGTTCGATCGTTCCAGTTGTTCGTTCGAGTACAAACAAGCGAGCAGCTCGAGTGTTTTACGCGTGTATGCCTTGAAATGTGCAATTAAAATCGTTAACGTTGCAGGGATTTCCTTGGATTTTTCGATCGAACGTAAAAGAGAATATGTATCCTTTTTATTATTTTAGCAAATATTAGTTGCAACTTGTGAGAGAAGAGCCTGCGTTCTTTTTCGTTCGAAAATCAATCTTAAAGACAAATAGAAAAATTATTATCATAAATAAAAGTTCATAACTCCACAGTAAATAAATGTCAAAATTATTTTCTACATTCGAGACTATAAATTTCTAGAGCGTTTCTCTTTACGTTGAACGATAAGGTAATTCGAAGCAATCGACCAAGTTTCGCGCGATATTTATCTCGAATTTGGTTGAGCCCATTATTCACGTAAACACGGATTGCAGAAAAAGCGTTGTAGATTTCTTTTTTGCGATAAGTAAGGAGTATACGCAAAGGAATTACCTATCACGAGACGATTGTTTTCCCGATAGCGCGTCGTTACTTTCTTGACGGTGCAAAGATATTAAAAGTTATCCCGCTAATGGTGGACACGCCTATGATACAGTTTTTAAAAGTCTGCTCATGGCCGTATAGTCATGTCAGGATGCATTTGTAGCGATTAATAATTCAGCCGGCATTAACAGTTCCAGCTTATATATCGCGCCAACCGTATGCAAGTAATATGCACTCTAAAACCTTTTTATGGGACTCTCGTGTAATTTTCTCGCATACAAATTACATACGAGTACAAATGCAATTATTAATTACGTATAGTCGCAAGTTTTTTTCGAGAAAACAAAAAGAAAAGGGTTCTTTGTTATGTAGACTGTTCTTGAAAAAAAATTATATCCATATTTGGATTAATCTGGAAATGCAATACGTTTTTTCTAACGTGTGCGCATTATTAATTTTTTTAACTCGTTACAGAGGTTCGATTCCTCAATATTGATTCTATGAGGGAAAAAATCTATTTCACACACACATTCTCCAATAAATATCCTTACTCCGACAATCGCGAGGAGAGAGAAAAATTGATCTCGCGCGTAACTATAATTGCGCAACTTCCGAACTGCAATCGTGGCCGCGCGATACGAAACATATTTCCCGAAAGGGGAAAAATCCGCGCAACTCTTCTCGGGGAGGGAAGAAGTTTCGCAGAAATCCCTATCCATTTCCCGCGGCGTCTCGAGCGAGAGGGATAAGTTCGAACCTTTTCACCTTCCCTTCCACCTTCGCCCCCGGAAACCCCCGACTCGCCGTCAGACATCGTGGCTCTCCCTTCCTCTCTTTTCACCCTCCTCCCCGAGCCGTCATATCTAAATGAATAACGACGGATCGCCGCGACGCGGGAATTGCGTTACTGCTATTGCGCGTTATTGCGTTATAGAAACCGCGGAGACACCCGCGGCCGGCCGGGTTCGATAATCGAGCACGCGAATTAATAACTGTTACATCAATCAATACGCCGGTGGTAATGGGCAGCTTTCGCGGAATGGAATGGAACGGAATGGAATGGAATGGAATGGAATGGATGGGAAGGGTGGAGTTTGGTCACCTGTAATCCCCGCGGGATCTATGAGCGATGGCCGTCGGCCAAAGGGTCGCGTTCGATTTAATAACGAGCCGTTCCCGGGGTATCTCTTTCTCTCCCTCCTCCGCGTCCCCTCTTTCCGGAGGGAGAGATTAAAGAAAATAATACACCAGTTTATATATATTTTGTGTGTATGTGTGTGGGTGTTTTATTCTATATACATCGCGTGTCGCAAATAGTGGGATTTATTTTCTGATGAATTTCTGCGGACGACTTTTTTTTTCTTCAACAGCGCGATTAAGGTTCTTGGGCGACTCTTTTATGTTTAACTATCTAGCTATCTATTTTATATATATATATATATATATAATACTTAAAATAAAAAATTAATATGTATACATTAATGTATAAGATATACATATATAATAAAATATAAAATATTTTAGAGACCTCCAGTTAACATTTTTTCCGCAATTAAACATCTTTTGAAAATATTGACAAAGAAGAAGCGACGTCGAATAATGCAAACATCACTGTGTATATGCGAAAGGTATATAAATTTTCTGAGTTATTGGTAGAGAAATTTGTCACGCTCGAAATACAATATAGAGAAATGTTTGCGGAAGAAAAGAACGATTCTCTGTGCTGACGAAATATCGAATGAAACTGTTGCGCGAGCGATGCATTTCCGTTTATTCCTCAACTGCATCCCTGGTAAATTTCAGGTCAGTCTTTACCGATATTAATCTTCGCGATATTCTACAACAGGCCATCAGCAGTTTTTAATATCGCTTATAAATCCAAGTTAATGTGTTGACTCTAAGAAGGTACGTAATTATAAGTGAAACGTATAACTCGGGGATTTCTCGGAAATGTATATCTCCTTAAGATCGCAATAGAACGTTTATGAATAAAGGGAGATTTTTGTTGTTATTTTCTTTTGTTTGCGTGCGTTTTTATTGAAATTTCATGCATTTCTCCTGTTGCGCCAGTTCACGTTTCCCGGAACAAGTGTGGAATGTCAGAGACGCAAGCGACGAACGCTGCGCGCGGTTCTATCAAATAGTGACGCGAATTGATTCGCATAGTCGACATGCCTCGGTGAAATGGGGTTAAAGGGGGATCGCGTAGGTGAATTAACGTAAGCACTCTCGAAATAACGCGCGTCGGATATCTAGCGCCGAGTAGGATAGATGATCGTTCAATCTCGATGCGCACGATCTTACGTCATTAGAGAGGTATTCATCGAGAGAGAGAGGATGTTTGTTTTAATTGATTAACACAGAAATTATAGCTCGCTTGCTTTTATTTTTCTGCTATTATATTAAATTTTCCTTCGCAGATGAAAATGCATAGCTCTCGATGACTCGCGAGAAGAAGAGGGTCTAATGCATAGATATAGTTGTAGATGTCTGCTTAGAGCCTCTCTTATCTATCTGTTATAAAAATATGTCGCGGTAATTAATTACAAGTTTTTTTATACTCGTGAATAATCCTCTCGCTCGCATAAAGCAATCTTCCGACAGGTTCAAGATTAATTTCTTCTATACATATATTGAAGATTTTTTTCATTGCATATCGGAAGTCTTTCGACGATAACTATTCAATCGAGTCAAAATGAAAAATTCTAAAACCGTCGCCCCATTTCGGTGATATATAACAAACTAATCATTAGCACAATATAAAATAAAAGAGAGAGAAAAGAATAAATAAAATATTAATGATAGCATATATGTATAGCACATGCTGACGATAGATAGAGAAGAGTTCGTGGATATCACATGAATGAAAACACGACGCTATTGCTTTTCGCGTCTGCAATAAACAAAAGTTTTTTAATCAAACTACAATTAATCGGAGGACGAATTTTAGCGATGCATAAAGAGAATAAATAAAAAAATTAATAAAACGAAAAATAGTGTTGTTCAAATGATATATAGAGGGCAGAATATACATATATACTTTCAAATTGATTTTATACGGTACTTTTGAAATAGAGAAAATTCTATTCAATATTCTTCGTTAATAATTCAGCCATTATTGACTAATTACATATCTGATTCGCGTAATCGCATATTGAATAACACATATTTCGAGGCACATTAATTTCATCGCGTCACAATCGCTCGCTAATATGGGAAAGAGAAGGGGGGCAGACCCATTCAATTTCAAGTTTCAATTACAACAATTGAACTTTAATGAATCAAATGAAATCAAAACTTGTATCGGATAATGATACTAAAATATATGCAATATTATATATAATTATATATAATAAAAAAAATATATATATATATACACCGGTAAATTATTCTCAATTTATTAATTGTACATCCGTTTTCAATGAGAGAGAGTCTGCCATTTTTTTCCTACGAAACCGAAACGATAATCCTTTTGTTTTTAATTTTTAACATAATTCAATTATTTTATCGCTTATAATAATATTTTTACGCGTACTTTTTTTTTTACTTAATTTCTCACGGCTCGAACGTGTTTCGCTAATCGCGGAGATGATTTACAGTTGGAAGTATAGCTTTGATTAACGCGCACTGTTTCGTGGGGAAAAAAATGTTTAGATCGAACAAGAGCCTCCGATAACTCGCACTCGGTCTGATTGCGAAAGTTACAACAACGCTGTGTCTTTCGACCGTTAGTTGACGGCATACACCGGCGTCGTATCGACTGTATCAGAGATGCACGTGCGGAATAATTTCCCGCGGGAGGCAAACACGTGCGCGGATACACACGTACACATACGTACCTGAAATGATTGTGCTTGGTCGAGGCCTTAAAAATGTAACAGCCGAAACGAAGGAGGACGTTACGCCTCGCATAGAAATGCGAATGTTATGGCAGTTTGATTGCGGGAACCTTCTCCTAAAATCTTCTCGAATTGATTTCGGAAACTTGTCTGTCTATAAGCGTTTTATTCTTCTTTATTTTTATCACATATATTATTAGTTTCGTGACACACATATTCGTGAAACGATTTTACAATTTCGCGAAACATTGTTCAGAGTCAATGGATGAGCGAAAATTGACATTAAATTTGTGTTTTGCGCGACGAAGAATATTAATAATAGATTCCAGAATTATTCAAGAATTAACTGATCGCGATACAGAGTTGACCTTCTGTAATGTAGTCTAAAGTAAAGCTATGCTTTTTTTGCTTGTGATTTTATTCTCCAACTCGAGCTCTCGATATTCTTTATATTATTTCTAGCATTTAAAGCATTTAACCGCGGGGGTCCGGCTTTCTTATATTCTCTTATAAATGGCAGCAGCAAAGAAACTGTGTTACACCAGCATGCACCTCATTCGACCCTCATTAAAACTTTCGTCGCAAATGATGCACGCGCAAACAAGCCGATTCGTCGTCCCGGTTTCAATTCGAAACGCAGAGAACTTGAATCATCGGGATTTTCTTTTCACCGAGGTGCCGACTTATTTTCGGATTTTCCGATTTTCCACGATTTTATTTACATTTCGGCGAGCGACGTGTATTTCGCCTCTGTTTATCCGCCGGGGCGTGAAAGCGGATTGCTTTAATCTATTCGTTACAAAGTTGCAAGGTATTGGAACATCCAATATTATCGATTATTTCAACGATGCCGATGTATGCCGACGATATATATATTATATATACTTTTGTATAGGGGGAGAAAAATATTTCCTTTTCAAAATAAAGCTGAATAAATTCAAAATAAAGCTCTAGATTGAAAATAACGAGAGAGAACCCCCCGCTTTTTACGCTTTCGATATATTTTACAAATTCCAATCGCGTCGAAATACTTGTCGAACTCCCGGTTCGGGACGATATACGAACATTACGCTATTTAATGAGAATTATTTTGATACGAAATAGCCACGACCGAACGTAATTTCAGCCGATATGATGTATATCGTAAAGTAATTATGGCCGCCGAGTATATTTCCCTAATCTCTAACAACACACAGTATAGAAGGGGCAAACGCTAATAATGTAATAGGGGGGGGGGGGGAATATACTGGTGCAACAATATGAACAGAGAAGTTTGCGTGTGTATTCGACGGCAATCACGGAATGCATCAATTGCATCGATAATAAACGTTACCGCCTACGGGGTAATTCTCGAATTTCTCCCTAAATTCACAGAGACAATTTGCAGCGCGATGGGCAGGAAGCGGAAAATTTGTCAGATTTCGAGTAATTAATTAAATACCGGTTTAATTAATTTTATTGTACAGTATGTTTGTAATGGACGCGCGTATATAAATGCTACGGAAGGCGGAGCTTCCCCCCTCCGTTTTGCGTTTATACGGCATCAATCTGTTATCGGCGCATTACGCGTTCCACATTAATGTAAAATTAATTATTCGCGAAAAAGTCATAATCGAATAGAACTAACATTTTAACTAACCGAATATATTTTACAAGTTTATAAGAATTTGTTTTTCGTCTCTCGATAACAGACTTTGTAATAAAAAGAGTGTTACCTGTGCGCAACCTCTCTACAAAAATTCGTCCATCGATAAACAAAAAACAAAAAAAAAATAATAAATAGGAACCACGCGCGAGCATTATTTCTTTTCTTGTAATATTTCTCGCGATTATTCGTCGATCCGCCCGTTTATTGGCGCAATCTCGAGTAAATAATACTCACGGACGCGCATCATCGCGACTTCATATCCGTTCGCGATCGAACTGTTTTCGGTCGGACGCATGCATTCCCCGGACCGGAAGCGCGACTGGCAAAAATTCGAATATCAAAATTGAAATATTTCCCGTTTTATCGGAAAACGGATAAAAACATGTATGGCCCGACGATGTGATGATGATGATGGCGCTGGTGATGGTGATGGTACTGCTGCTTTTCGTATTACATATACTCGTATTGTATAAATAGAGTGCACGGTTGCTGTTGCATTGAGAGAAAGATAGAGAGATAGAGGGAAGGGCAAAGGGAGGAAATGCACATAGTCGAGCGACTATTACGAGCGGTCTTGCGGCTTGTAATGGACGCTGCGGACGTACGGATGTAATGGATGGAACCGTAATCCATATATTCTAAACATTATCATCGTTATCACCTCTCCACCTTCGCGATTCTCTGAATCCAGCATCCGCTCTCGCGAACGATCCATCTACTTCTTTTTTTTTTTTTTTTTTTATTTACTCGATCTTTAATTTATCCATCTCTCCGAGCGTAACGCTTCTCGATGATAACCCGAGATCTTTCTATTTAAAGTAATACAGTCTGCAAATACTGTTCTATAACATTCGTAATAGGTACGTCATGTAGAAATTATAAATATTGTCTCGCTTATTCAAAAATATTCTTATATACGTATTCTTGTACGGAGAATATTGTCGATAGTTTCTTTGCATAATGTTATACGCTCGCGTATTTTATGATCATATTTAAAAAATTACAAATGGAAAGTACATCTTACAGATGCATCGATATATCTATGCGTAATTGCTGACTCCGTGAGCTCGGAATCCGAACGCGCAATTATCGTAAAAATGATCCTCATCGTTGCTCGCAACGAGATACGTAAATGTAAACGACAATGAGGATATATTTGCACAGATTTTTATCGTTATTGGTGCCCCCGTTTTACTGTAATGATTATAATCGTCGTTTGTTTTTGCGAAAATTACATTTGTCTCCGCTAATACGACCTCGCACATTCGAAACGATTTTTGTAAATCTCGCTGGAAAATTTGCCTGCTCTTTATTAGAAAGAGCTCATCATTATCAGCTGGAACGAACGAGGGAAAAAATTATGAAATACGTCGGTGTACGAAGAAACTCGAATGCAAATTTCAATTCGACAATAAATATTGACGAAAAAGAAATTTATATAATTAATACATATATTCCAAAAATAAAAATTCCAATTATAGTCCGATATTCCATAAAATCTGTAGTAAAAAACATTGTGTTCTCAAACTCGATAAAAAAATAATCTAAATCTGTATATTTAGCGTGAATAAAATTAAATTATTGTAATTGATCTCTATTGATCTCTATCGATTAAAAAATGCCGTTCTACAGCCGCAGAATGGGCACTGCATTATTATTGAAAGAATAAGCATCGTAACCTCGTCCCGGTTGAAGCTCTATAACGTCGGTGAAACGGCAAAAGGTTCTTTTGTCCCATTTGGCACGCGTGCATCACTGCATCACGCGAGATACGTCTTTTCTCTCGTTCCCTGGAGTTCGCTAATTACAAAAACGTTGCGTAAAGCCCCGAGACGCGTGTTGACGCGTGTTCTCATCATTCTCTCGAGCCATTCTCTCATGCTTGTCGAGTGCACCTCTTAAGCGTACATTTCTATTTCTTGTTACGGCAATTTTTTTTTTATTTACCACGCGTTTGTACAAAAATGTGTACGAAAATCGAGAATTAATTTGCGAGTTTTGTACTCGCATATTATTATTTATCTTTTATGCGATTTTTTTCCTTCTTGGAATGAATTAAAAAATGTAAGGACGCACTCGAAGTGTAGAAGCCGCGATGAAAGCGTCGGTCGTTTTACAAAAAATTTTTGCGAAGAATATCTCAAAAGTCGCGGAAATTATATAGGTCTATGTGTCAAGGGATACCCCAAAGAAGAGACTCGCGTCAAAGGAAGTGGCAGACTTTGAAACGAAGGTAGAATGAAAGCTCGTGAGAAACGTATCGACACGCACTTCATATTGCCGGTGCGAGATATATACATATCCCGCGATCTCTTTTTTCTCAGCCCCCATTTTCTCGTAATGCGTCGTGATTTTTCGCTTTTAATTTCATGGATTATTTTTATCGCTGCGTTAGCGCGACGAAATATAAACTCCTCATTCGATACGCTTCCAACACCCGCAGGTTGTGTACAATATTGAATATTCGGGGACGATGGGGCAGAGAGGGAAGGGGGGCTAAAACGCGTGACAGCGGTTCGCATTAGCGCGTTTTTCCCGTTTCGCATCGGAAATGTTTCGTTTCTCCTCTCGCGGTCACGCTTTTACGAGCTTTTTACGTATTTACTCGTCGGAAAAACGGATGTATGCGCCCTTTTGGCGCGATCTCGCGCGTAAAAATGGCCTCTCTGTTTCGAGCGCTTGAAAAAATCAACGTCATTGTCGGTTAGCTCTCGATGAGCCGCGTTTAATTGAAGCCGACGAAAGCCGCGAGACGACGATTAAACGTAACGTGTATATCGACGTTTAAATAAAGAACGTCGTTTCACGTCGTCGCGGCTCGAGAATCAGCCCCTAAAATACGTTCGCAATTGACCGCCCCGCGAACGGTGACGGCGCAACCGGGTCAAATATTTGCATACGCGGCATTAATGTGATCATCGGCATTGTCGGCCAAACATATATGACAATGACGGCGGTTTGACGTGGACCGTGCGCGATTATTAGCCCGCGGGTTCGGTCGCCCACGTCCGGATACGCCTGTAAATATTGCGTGATACCGGCCAACTACCCTCTCCCGCGTTCGGGCAAAGAGGCTTTTGAAAATTCATGCGATTCGCGTTACGCGACCGCACCCGGATGGCAAACCCCCTTATTCGCCGAATAGCCCCCCGCTCGCGAATCAAACTTTTAGGACACGCCCGTGTTTCCGGTTATCGTAATTATTACGTGCCGTTTTACTCGGAAATTTTGCCGAACCGTTTCGGAGAACGCGCGGGGATAATTGCCACATTATAATCTCCATACGCGGCCGAAATAAATCGCTTTGTCCGTAATATCCGCGCCAATTATTTTGCAATTTCGCCGCCGCGCGAAATAGCATCGGTTCGTCGAATTTCTGTAATTTTGATCGCTCTCTCGCTCTAAACGCGCTCGCGCAGCGATATACGATTATGACAAATTGTAGCTTTAGTTAGACGTTTATTACGTGCGGTCCTGTCAAAGCATCTGTCGACAATATATGTCGACACCGCCGGAGTGTCGTCCACGAATTTCGCAGTGTATCGTTATAAACGGCACATCGTAATCACAATTTTCGCGAGAGGTAGATTTATTTATAATTCTGTTTTGCTACACTTTTTCCATACTTGATATAACGATGTAACGGGATGATAGATTAAATCATCCGATAAATCGTCTAATAAATAAAATTGATAAAATTTTCCAAGACTGATCGATTTCTCACCCAAGACTTATTTTGTGTGTTGCAGATTTTCACGCGCTTCGGCAAAGTTCTCAAGATCGTCACCTTCACAAAGAACAGTAAGTACAGCGTTCAGTATACATCGTTGTCGTTGTCCTAGAATCGACGTGCCGAAGGGAAGAGAGGAAGGGAGTCGTGGCACTTTCGCGGGTTATAGATCTCGCTCTTCCGAGGCAGACACGCCACGGCACTTTAGTACTTCAGCGTGCCTGAAGTGCATCCTAGCCTCTCTCCCGTCGTCTCGTTGCGCACACTTGGGGCCGTTAGTACTTTCGGAATCGTTCCCCAAAGGGTGTTCTCGAAATACCCGCAAACCAGATTATTACATAAGGCAGTTTAGAGACCATTTCGAACATGTGGCTGGTGTAGATACTCTTATAATTCAGCAATATTGCGAAAACTTTAGGGTGAAACATAATCGAGACACTAATCAGCTGATCCAGTATTATTTTTTATTTTTATATTAGAATTATATATCGAAATGTCCCTGAATTATTTTATGCGTCTCGCGCTTCGATAATTTTTTAATCTTTCCATCATTTTAAAAAATTTCGAATATCGTCAATGATTTATGAACGATAGGTAAACTATTCTGAAGCACGATTAACGTTTCAAAATCTGAACGAGCCAATTACCTAACAATGTAACGCAGTTGTTTCGATTTTTAATCGTGCAATCTCTTAATCAAAGTCGTTAGCTCGGCGGATCGAGTAACGTAAAATGCAATTTCTCGTTACACACCCGTTATACAACATATACAAAGGGAGACCAACGCTCGGCGTGCAGCCGACGAGCGTGTTACGAATTCATGCCTACAGCGCGGACGAACGCGCGAAAGGCATCATCATTTCCTGTGCGCGCGTGCCTACATATATATAGGAATCCGTGTATGCGATTGTGCATCCGTGTGCGTGACAAATGCAACGCGCGAATCGTAACGTCAAGTCCCCGCGTGGCTGAGCATACACGCACGTGCTCCCGGATCTCCTCCCGGAGGAGTTCAACAGAGAGTCGCAGAGAATCGCTGGCAAATTTCGGGCTGCGGAAGGATATCACATTGTTGCTATTCAAATGAGACGAGAACGCATTCGGGAAATCCTGACGAAAGTGCGCCTTTCGCACTTGGGGAGGTAGATCGCGATTTTACATATTGTATGTCACGCATCTCTCGATTATTTTCCCTTGTGTACACAGAGAGAATTTTCTCTTAGAATTTACCCTGAAAATCATGGTAATCGTGGGACAATATGAAAAGAATTTTATGAGAATTTCTCTGATTAATATTCTAAGAGAAAATTCTTTCAGTGTAATAATGCACGAATCGCGAAACGGGAAATAATATTTTTTTATACGATATCTTAATTATTATTAATTATTAATTATTAATTTTCTTTGAATGGTGCAAAGTGAATTATCGAATGGGGTATGAAGAGCAAATTATCGCCGCTTTATTATGGTATTATGTCGCGTATCTCTCGAGATTATAACGAAAAACTATAAAATGAAAATTTTTGCGTTCAATCGCGAGATTATACGAGCAAGATAAACGTTATCATCGCAGGTGAAGGTATACGAGGAGGAAAAAGCGCGCGTATTTTATAATTTTGTGAAATGAAAAGCAGTTCCTCTTTTTTCACTCGTTCGAAACATCATGGGGAGGCTTTGTCGTGCGAGAGAGAAAGAGAGCTTTATCCTCTTCGCTTCCGCGTATTTCAGATTCGAAAATTAAATAACATCGCCGCAGGCCCGATCCTTTGTTTCGCATCATACGCGTAATGAAATATACGTGGCACGACGACGAGTTACGCGAATTCGACGTACGTTATGCGAGATTAAAACTCGCGAAATTGCGGACGGGGTTGCCTTCTCTCCCTCGCGACGTTTCGTTTAATCGAGATTTAATGACGATTATAAACCGCCCCGACCGGCCGGACGCGAAAAGCGAGCGACGCGACGCTGGAAGAGAATTTCCCTGAAATATTAACTTGGCGAAACGACCGCGCTCTCGTGGCGATTTCGCGTTTGTCTCTTTCGTAATTGTTTATCCTTCTGCAAGACCGGAAGAAGTGGAGAAGGCCTGAGTAAGCGCTCTCTCTCGCGACACATTCATTTTACGCTCTCGCTTATTCAGTCATAAATATTAGATTAACGACCTCTTCTTTTCCCTCCCCGCGAGTGGCAATTAATCGCTGATAAAAAGGGATAAAGCTATTTTCACGCTTAATTCTCAAGTTACTTTGCTTCGTTTTCTCGATATCTCACTCTAAGCGCGCGATCTGTCAAATGTGACCGCAGACGCGATAAAGTTCCGGAATGTTTCTTAAACATACAATTATGTCATGTTTGCGGTGGCGTATATTTAATCGAATATTTCTCTTAATTCGCGTAAAAGCGGGATTCATCCCGCGCATGGAGTAGTTTTGCGAATAACAAAAGAGAGAGCGGCCCCCCTCTCTCTCTCTGTCAGCGAGATATTTTGCGGTCACCGTGTACGGCCGCGCACGCACGTGTCCCGGGCTTTGGCCGTATTACAGTAAAGAGTTCCATTATCACGGTGGAGCAAATTCGAAAATGAAATAGCGTAGCCGCCGGCTGGAACTTTGGCCGACGGCACTAACGAAACAATTCCGGCCGCGCGCGGGAAAAATGTATTATTGTGGCAGAGTTAGTTTCTCTCGCACAACGCTCGCGCACTAAATTAACGAATCACCGCTTTTTATACCCGCGCCCACTGCTCACGGATATTTTCAAATACACGTGCGATTTAACGCAAAAAAAACATATAGGTATACCTATATACCGTTTTTCCATTCTGGAATATCAGATTTTTTGGGGCCTTTTATACTTTTTGCCATCTAGAGCTGCACATTTTCGACAGTATTCTATCTACTCTCTTACGTGCACGTTTTTCAATATAGTTTATGGAATTTTGTATTTTTTTATGTTATATAAAATACATTTTTAAAGCTATTTTTTGCCTATCTTCCAACTAGCTAGCTACGGTGCGACGGTTTTGCGAAAATAATCAACTCTATTGTTTGAAGCAAACACATTATTAAATGAGCAAACGTGTCCATTATTTGTATAACACAAATTACGAAATCGCGCAATATGCCGTTATAGAGAACGAAAATATAATATTGTATCTTCCCTAAAATATATATATATAATATGCATTGTTATTAATGATCTATTTTGCCGGTCGTACACAATGACTGTCAAACGTCAACGTTTGGTATCCGATAAAATTAGAGACTATTATGGTTACGCGACTTGCAAAATGCGTAATACAATGGACGACATCGTCTCACGGTTTTTATCGTCTTTGTGTGTTCCAGGCTCGTTCCAGGCACTAATACAATACGCAGACATGCTGTCGGCGCAGACTGCTAAATTCGTAAGTATCCACTTGACTCTTTGCGCCTCTTCACTCTCCGTTGGTCGCCATTTTATTTCTTCCCTTCCGGTGCGTCCCCTGTTTTCTTCCTCTTTTTCTTTCGTTTTCTTTATTTTTTTTTTTTTTCAAGTTACCCTCTTCATCCACTACTATACCGCGTCCCCGCGGGACAGATCGAAATTTTCCGTAGAGTATCTCGCGGGAAAATAATTTCCCTCCGGCGAAGAAAGCCGCGATGCGGCACTTAATTACAGGAAGTGAGCTCGATGAATGCGTAATCGAAAGATTGATGACGGAAGAAAAAATTCCGACGTCGAGGCAAGATATCTCGCCCGGATTCTCTTCCGCTTTTTATATATAGATATTTTCTCCCCGGATTTATGGAAATGTCGGCTGCTTTGCAAGCCAAATTAATTCTTGAAGCGCGGACCGCAGATGCGCGATCGATCTATACCTCGCGATTCATCAGTATATCGATAATGTTGATTTTATTCGCGGCATTACATGTCGTATCGTTCTTTCTCTTTCTTTCTCTACCTCTTGTTCTCTCTATCATCAATATTATTTGATTTACTGCTTTACCTGTAATTCCCGTAATCGTTTATTTAACCTGTGCGAGATTTTTAAAGCGCCACATCCTGACGATAACCACTTCTATTTTTCTTTTTTTTAAGGAGGTTGAGAAAGCCGTAGCATTAAACTTGCCGCTGCTTAAGGTATCACGAATTGTGTCTCTGGCGTAAATTTTCGTTTTAACCTGCGTATCCCTTGTAATATCGTTTTATCCCTGTAATCATGAGCTAAAAAGTATCACGTATCCTGATACGAAACTACTATCCCACTCTTCTCTCTTTAAGAAAGCTAAGATATTTTCAGCAGCATTAAAGCTGGCACTGCTTAAAAAAAAAAGATAAAATTGAAGATGCGCGCGTGTAATTTTTGTTCTTAAACTTTTCTTTATCATTGGATGGCGCAACTAATTTCCGATGTAAAGCCTGTTTATTTCCTAAACGCACGTTGTATCATAAGCTGCTCTAGTACACTCGAATACTAATCAATTTTTGTTTAAAGGAAGAACAAAGGATGTTTTCTATAAACTGTCTATAAAAAAAATTCACTCTCTCAAACTTTCTCTTTCTCTCTCTCTCTCTCTCTCTCTCTCTCTTGACTATAATTAACTCTCTATTTATGTTGATTTGATAAACACGTTTCCCCCGATTGTACATATTTCGTGATTTACTCGGCTTTTTTTCTAGCAAATTCCGTTGTGTTATGTATGTTTGAGATGACTCGATAATCTTTGTGCAAGTAAGTGTGATGCAGCTACTTCGCTGCCATGTACATACCGAATGTTTGTACTAATTCTACGTTACTTAATCGCTGTCACTTGAAGTGTATCGTTTAAGAATTACACAGCGAAACTGAGATTCTATAGCTTTAAAGAAGCAAACGAAAGGAATACCTTTTGTTCTTTTTCACTCTCTTTGCTATTTCGAAATTCTTTCGAGAGCCGTGAGGAAGGAGCCGAAGAAGATCCCAGAAAACCGGGTGCACAAAACGCAGAGAAGGGGTTAAAACGGGACGCTCGCCGCCTCGTTACATTCGGAATTAACTGCGTCAGCAGTTGTTCGCGTGTAGGATGCGTCGCATTGTTTTACACCGTCAACAACCGACGGAAGCCGTCGCGAACGGCGGGAGCTCGCGAGGAACTTCCGCGTTCGAATTCATCCCCCGTGCGTTTGGAAAATCCCTTCCTCCCTTTCCTCTCGTCCACTCCTCTCCCTCCTATCCCGCTCGACGGTAAGCTCGTCGCCGCAAACTAGTAAACCCGCGCACTGATCAAAGGGAAAATTAATTCGCTTGAAATACACTGGTTTCGCCGCGAACCACTACCACCACCACCATCACCACCACCCGCGGTGGTTGTGCAAGACAGAAAATTAATTTAGCTTTGTTGCGGATATCGCTCTTTTCCGATTCTATCTTTCTCTCGTTTATCCTATCCTCCTTTTTCGTAATTTTTCTCACCGCAAACGCACAAACGATAGCGATCGTTCGTTCGAATCGAGAGATACCAGTCGGACTTGATACTTTTCCACATAAATATCTGTCGTTCTCCAAATTGCATATGGTCGATTTTCCGATATGTACTCCTTCCGAAAGGAGTATGGCTTCAAAAGCTGGCAAAATCGATTCGTCTCGCTCGTCGATTATATTAACCGACGCACTCTGGACCATGAATAAACCGCCCGAGGAGCAGGGCGAAAGAGCGACAAAGAGAGGCCGCCATGCGCGCACGCCTGAGGCTCGCGGCGCGGGCCAACCCGGTAATTATGTACGAAATTCATTAGCTCGTGTAAATATGGACCGGGACCGTGGCCGGGTACACAGCACGCACTCGCACGCACGTTTACATACATATACATATATATACATACGTACGCCATTGTCGCGCACAATGCAACATCGACCACGCACTACTCAACAGGCACACTACTCGACCCACCAGGTCCCTGTTAAACATTGGCGACATTGGCGAGCGACCTGCAACGCAAATTTCATAATATGTATGTATGTACCGGAAGTGTGTCGCAGTATCAGTCGTGAAGTGATTGAACGAAAAGTCTCTCGCGGATTTCGCTCCGAAAATTCCCGTAGCCCAAAACCCCGATTTTCTGGGTTTCTTCTTCTTCGAGTTTGCGCGGAGTTTATATAAGCTTCTTCCGATCGAAGACTTTTCGAAACTTTTCGCTCCTCTCACGGCTTCCGTTAACTTCTCCTCTGGCCTTTGGGATGTACGAGATTGTCCAATTTTTCTTATCAAATCTTTCTTATTAAATAATTGCGCTGTGATAATATAAGATATAGTTCTTTCTCTTCAAAAATTTGATCAATTTTTAAATTTCGCGAAATGCAGCAAAAAACAGATAGAGAGAAATTTCTCTTGAGAAATCGCAAAAAGCGATGAATCACGATACAAAGAGAGATGTGTGAGTCACTATGGGTGTGTTCTAGCTAAAATAGTTTAAACTTGAGCACAAAAGCGTAAAGTCGTTCCTCGCGGAATAATCGCGCGAATAACGAAGAATCTTGCACGATTTCTTGCGCAGTCGCTCGACGGACAGAACGTCTACAATTCCTGCTGCACGCTGCGCATCGACTACAGCAAGATGCAGAACCTCAACGTCAAGTACAACAACGACAAGTCCCGAGATTACACCAACCCGAATCTACCGACCGGCGACGCCAATCTGGATGCCGCGTCGCTCGCCCTCGGCGGCGAATTGCTGCCCCAGCTGTTGATGGGCGCTGGTTCCCAGCCGCGTGCCCGAATACCCGGTGAGTATTTTTGTCTATAAAATGCTCGTATATAAAATATTTTCCCTTCTCTCCTACCCTCGATTCAGATCGCATTCGACCCCTCAAATAAATCGCATTATTTGCGAACGTATGAATGTGTGTGTGTGTGTGTGTGTGTGTGTGTGTGTATGTATATTAAGTACGAAAGTCATACATGCGAGACGCGTGAACAATGAACACGTTAATCTTGCGCGATTCTATATAATAATACGCGATACGTATATAGTTGAATATGGTGGAATTCGCGATAGACGCTCGTTGCAAAATTCATCGTCATTAAACGCTAGTCAGACTCGGCGAAATTCAACGAAAGCGATTCTGAATGGACCGTATGTGACATATAAACAATGAATGCGCGCGGCCCTATACAATACTGCTCGGTAATAGTTGAATATATAGATGCTTTGCGATAGGCGTTTTCAAAATTCATTGCTCCGTTGAATCTACAATTGTGTATGAATTTGGAATGCTCTTTTTTGGCATTTTGTTTCTAAAGTTTCGATGAAAAGGTACAATTAAACGATTGATTGAACAATCAGCGGCACGCTGATCTCCACGCGATGTTACATTTTATTGAAATTAATTACGTTAATAGAGATACCGATTTTCCGTCATTTTGACATCGCGCTAAATTATTATCATCGCATCATCCCCCTCCCATAATCATAATATTTATTATTATTATTATCATTGTCATCATCATCAATGGTCAATGTTGGGAATAATTTGCCGACGCTTAAAACTCAGTTTTGTCCGTCGGTCGGTCAGTCGCAATTATTTCCTCAGCTGAATTAATTAATTTACAAAGTACCCACGACGCGAGCGATCCGGCCTTGGTCGCGCGCGCCGAATCGCCCGGATTTTTGCGTTGGCCGCGACAACGCTAGTTTAAATTACACGCCCCGGTGTGTTCGGGGCCGCTTGTTTGGGTTAAATTAATTTCACGACGTCGTTGTTGGTGTTTAATCTGTAACGTACTGTAATCCACTTTGCGCGTCCTATCTCGTTGCGCAAACAGTTCGTTGATGGCCGGGGATTAGGAGGAGACCCGCGACGGTCAGCCGCATAATTAATCCGGACGCGTCAAGAAAATCGACCGCGCGGAAAGATTCGGCCGCCAGAAAGAGAAAGAAATCGGGGAATCCTCAGGTTTCGGCGGAAAGTTTTCCCCCTCCGAGGAAAGGGGGTCTCGCGAGTCTCTTTCTCTGCCTCTCTCTATGATTTTCGATCCTCATATTCTCGCTGTATCATTTAAAAGCGTGTGTTATAATTATAGCTTATTTTTCCTATCGCAATGTTTTAACAGTGATAATAACGTCATCTGAACTTCCTGAAGTAGAGTCCATTGCAGGGGCACCGGGTGTGCTGCCCACGCCCTTCGCGGCTATGCACGGCCTTCCGTCGCCCTTGGCGGGTCCTTACAACGGCGTGCCCCCGGCGGGGGGCCTCGCCGGCCTCGGGGGATTCCCTCTTGGCGCCGCTGGTTTGGGGGTACGAGTGCAGGGAAGTGCCCAGGCGTCGGCCGTGTTGCTCGTCAGCAATCTCAACGAAGAGGTAAGTAACCTCCGAAATTCAGACTCTCTTCTCCTTGTCCTGTACCCTCGGTTCCCCGACGCGTCGCTCCTGAATCGCTGAAGGGCGAGAGACACCGCACGAAGACCTTCGGCAAAACATAGGAAGGAAAAGGTGGACGAAGACCTGCGACGTGATTTTTTTTTCTTTTTTTTTTTTCGAAATCGATTTGCTCGCGATACTTTCAACGAGAACTTTTAGCGGGACATTGAAAGCACCCCGAAAATTTTCTTTGTGTATTTTTTCCATCAATCGTGCAAAATAATCCAGGAAGTTTCGTTTCCACTTAATTGTTCGTTTCGATTCGAAAACGTTTGCCGAGAAAATTCTCAGTTCAAGAAGTTCTTTTCAACTTTTCTGATTAATGTACACCGATAAAATGCGATTGAATCTGTCCGCATAAAAAGGGTTTACGTATCTCTCTCTTTTATGTAAAGTAATAATTAAAATATATAACATTATTAAGACCGCGAGACCGCATTTCTCTCAGCTTGGTTGATCGTCCTTAATTACAAACCAGTTCAAATTAGATGTAAATACCAGATAGAGCCAAATGAATATATAGAGATGTTGTGTGTACGGACGTCTAAGCACGATATGAGCATTTAGCGAGACGAAACGTTAAATGTACGCTCGCTCACGACGAATGCGGAGGAAGTGTTCGAGCAAACACTGAGAGAAATAGACCATCACCACCGCCACGTGCGAATAAGTATGTCGTACGCAAATAATACATCTTGTAGTAGGTACCGTCGTACAATAATGTATATGTGTGTGTCTGTGTGTTTGCGAAAGTCTCTCTGATTCCGGCGTATCTCTACCCCGCGAGAAACATAACCGGGCCTTGCCCGATGCAAAACACACACACACACACACACACATATATCTGCGACATACATATCCGCACGATTGCCTCTTCTTCACATCTCTCTGTATCTCTCTGTATCTCTCTTCTCACTTCTCCCTCTCTATTCTATTCTCTCCCATCTCGGGCTCTTGTACTCTCTCGTCGTACGACCAACCCTCATAAGAGACCGCAACGCAATTTCTCTCAGTGTCGCTGCGACACGCGCGACCAAGCAACCAACCAACCAACCAACCAAAGCACCCCCGCCTACCAGATATTATATATATATATATATATATATAGTATATACGCACGTGCATATACAGGTATAATTACACAGTCTAACGAGCGAGTTATAACGTAGTGCTACGTAGGCGAACCCCGCAGTCTCTCGATCCTTTGGCTCGGTCTTTCCACCGAGTTGAATCATGACTGGTCTCTGGAAAACTTGAAGATCCAGGAGAGATTCGTGAGATTGCAACCCTAAATTCTGCAATGTTCAAATTCTCGATTATCGATCTCCGTGTAAAAAAAAAATAGCAGCTCAATTTATATTCGTTGGCGAGAAGAAAATCCATTATGAATTAATTTTATTCGCGATATTGAAATGTTTAACAGAAATCGCGTTCCGGAATTATATTAAAGAAAAGAATGCCTGATTTTTTTAACTTGATCTCCAATCGGGGACTTTTTCGAGATTGTCCTGCTTAGGTGGGTGGAAAGATCGAGCCGCGACACGTATGTGCCCTGTTTCGTCACGAGACTTTCGATTCTGTCCCTACTTGCCCCGCTCATTTTCGAAACACATACAAATCACTCCAACGTCACCATCCTGCGCCCTAATTAATTCGTAGCGTCGTCGACTACGACGTTACTTTCTGCGAGGCGACGTTCATCTCTCACGTTTCACTCAATTGATGTATCTTATAGACGTATTAGGGATCGTATGTTTTAATTATCTATATTTTTATTTAAATAATTCATTATTCCTGTCTCTCATGGAGGCATTTATACTTATGCTCTTGCAATCGATGTACAAACTTAGACGTGGCGTTCAGAGGCAAAAACAAGGAACATTATCGGGTAAGAAACATCAACGGGATGATGAATGTCGCCTCGGCAAGAAACTGTGTGTCGGCGTCACACTTCGCAGCTGCAACTTGTCACTACTGTACTATAACTGTGTGTACTACTATCGTTGCGTCGCGCACAAGCTTCGTACAATCTGATCCGAGCATCCTCGCGAAGCAAAGAGATACTTGTTTCTATCCGACTCTCTATCGTGAATAATATACAGTGTCAAAGTAGATATGGCCTTTCCTTTATTTTACTTACGAAGAGTCATTTTTGATCAATTTTTCTCGCGAAGAAACCGCGAATCTTGTGCGCTTCGCCAACACTATACATTGAATCCTATTATACTCGCTGACTACTGACTGGACTCTGTCTGTTCTCTGTGTAGATGGTCACGCCTGACGCTCTCTTTACCCTGTTTGGTACGTCTCCACATTTATATTATTAATTATATTACATTATTAATTATTATATTTACACCCTCTCGCGCTCTTCTCACGCACACACGTATAGCCACACGATCCGAATGCGGACAACACGAGACACACTCGCTATCACTCGGATACACGTGATACACGCGTGAATTAATATGAAAAGAAAAAAAAAAGGAGAAAAAGAAACGGAAGATATGTATCATAGGCGAAAAGACAATGTATTGTTCGGAGGAAAATTTGAAGTATTTCTGCTCAATCCCGGTGAATATTGTTCGCGATCTGAGCAATAACACCGCTCACACACGAACAAACACACACGAACGTAGAATCTTTCTCACACACGATTGTCACATTCGAAGTTTACGTCATACCGTAAAGAAAAGATTTCTTCCTTCTTTTCCGCGTTTTTTTATTCGATTTTTTTATTTGGTTTTATTTGTTTCTCTCTCTCTCTTTCTCTTTTCTTTTCCTTTTTCTTTTTTTTTATTTTTTTTTTTATTTTAGCAACTTACTAAAACTCGAGAGCATCGTCATTCTTCCTCTGAAAAATCATGTTTACTCTCGTGAAACATCCGCCATAACATATATTCTCTGATTTAACGTTTAATCCGTATTCTTCCGATATTTCGTGATTTCAACTTATTTTATTACTACAAGCTATTCTATTCGCAATTTCATGATCACACCGTCATATTACATACATCATCGCCATCGTCATATAATAATAACAGCGTCATATATACTCGTCACCAACGAACACACACGTTCTCCCACATTCTCTACTCTTCCAAGCATCTCTCTTCTAAATTATTTCATTAATATTTTTATTAATATCAGTTCCACACAACCTTAATATTACGTAAGCTTTCGCTTATTTTACGTAATTCCATAGGAACTCACTATTAACGAGGCGTGCGACTCGGCTGACGTAGTGTTTTTCTTCTGTGAGCTACGATTGTTATGCAGATTTTCCCGGATAATTACAGAGAAACGTACAAAAATCACGTACTATGTCGCAAAACGCGTTTTAAGAATTATTAAAATTTCTATCCGTATTTCTCTCTCTTTTTCGTACATATATTCTTTTTTTGCGGCTTTTCGCGCTAGCGAAAACTTCACCCGCTTAACTATGCAGTAATATCGAGAAACGCAAAAATATAAATAAATTAAACTTTCTGTGTAAAAAAAAAACTGTTGTGTCGTTAATTTCTGTATAATGCATTTTATTTTAACACAAATTTATTTAATTGTCAAAATATTAAAAATTTGAAATTTAATTATTTGCAATAATAGTCTCTATCTAAGCTTTTCTAATTTCTCTTTCTTCCATGAATCATTATTTTAAAAAAATATGAAAAGGAAGATTAACTTGATATATTTTGTATTTCAAAACGTAAAGAAATGTCAATAATAAAATTGCTTTGTGTGCTAACTGAAAAAGCTTCCTATATTTTATATTCTGTAGAAATAAGAGCCGAATCGCTAGCCTCTTGCATGTCCCGAATCTTATATAGATCCGATCGTACCCCGATCTCGATCGACCGAATATCGTCCCGTTCATCTTCGATTAATCCTTAAACGCGCAGCCTCTAAAAGAATACACGATATACCGTGATCGCTCGAGCTTACTAAAGAGAAATTTGCGTGTATTGTGCATATAGGCGTTTACGGGGATGTACAGCGTGTGAAGATCCTCTACAATAAGAAGGACTCGGCACTAATACAGATGGCCGAACCTCATCAGGCGCTTTTAGGTGAGTGCAAATTTTATCAGCATTTAATTTGAAATTGTTTACGTTTCATCATAAACAATTCATACATTAATAATTCTATCCCGAGATAAATTATTTCACAAGGCTCGAAATGTGAAAGATATTGTTTTCGCTGTTGGAAATTGGAAGATGTAGTTTTGTGTTGTTTACAACACTATAATTATAATACGCGTAATTATATTAGAGATTAATTAACATTGTTTGTGTGTGTTTAATTTGTATGACAGCGCTGACCCATATGGACAAGTTAAGAGTGTTTGGGAAGCAAATCAAAGTGATGCTCAGTAAACACCAAACTGTCCAATTGCCAAAAGAAGGTCAGCCGGACGCGGGCCTCACGAAGGATTATACCAACAGCACCCTTCATCGATTCAAGAAACCCGGCTCGAAAAATTATCAGAACATTTATCCGCCGAGCGCAACCCTGCATTTATCAAACATTCCGTAAGTAATCCGGCAACGATAAAGTAAGATATCCTTCCTCGACAGGCGCTACATTTTTCTCATTCTTAACGGTATTCAATTTACTCTATTCAGGGCTACGGTAGCTGAGGAAGAGATCAAGGACGCTTTTACCAAGAACGGCTTCACCGTGAAAGCCTTCAAGTTCTTCCCAAAGGACAGGAAGATGGCTCTCATACAGATGCCTAACATGGACGATGCCGTGGCTGCGCTGATCGTGAGTGGCTTTCGCAATTAACTCGTTAGTCCCGCAAGGGGCGATAATCCTAATTTTCCGCGACGGGAAATAAAATTCCTCACGACTCCGTTGTAAAAAGGAAGACGTACATTGCTTCTCTTTCTACGGTGTGCGCCTTCGTTCGTCGTAGATACCTTCCAAGAGTAGAAAAAGAAAGTTTCACTCGTGAAGTCTGATAAATTCGCAATAAAAGAAAACAGAACGTAAATTTCAGAATTAATTTAAAATCGACCTCTTGTTTCTCTTTCGCAGAAAATGCACAACTATCAGCTCAGCGAGTCCAATCACCTCAGAGTGTCATTCTCCAAGAGCAACATCTAACAAGAATCGCCACCGCACGAGCAGCAGTGGTACCAGCCCTACGCCCTAGTCCCCCTTTGGTCACCCGCATCGGTCTACGACTGATGCTCCCGCAGTTGGATCCGGTGCTCGTCCGTTCCTGCGACGCTGTTATCGGCCGGCTGTATCGCACGCGAGACCCACACGGGACTGCATCGACCATTCGGACTCCGGAGCAGCACATACGGACAGGCGCTGCCTCGTCCGAGCGAGCTTAGGATGCTCTCGAGCTCTGCCCTGTTCCCTGTTGTTGGGACGTCTTTATGGCACAAACGTGTTTCCGCATCCGGTCGATTCTGTCGATACGAGGGTTACTAGGGTGTTTCGAGATGTACCAGGGCTGCAAGCGCTGAAGCTAAATGATGAAGAGACGAATTCGCGACGGCCTTCTCGAAGGTAGTTTCCGGTGCTGGCTTTCGAACGCGGTTAAACGCGACGATTTCGTAATTTTAGAAACAGATGAGAGATTTTTAACGATGAGAGAAACGCGGTGGAGTAAGATAAGGAGAAAGAAAGAGAGATCGCAATCGATCGATCGATCACTCCCTCTCTTTCTCTCGTGAAAGCCAGGACCGTTGTGTGCGAAGAGGATAACACAAAACAAAAAAAGAAAGAGAGAGGCAACTGAGACGAAGAACCTGGCAGCCGAGCATACGTAGAGAAAGCACGCATAAGAGAGAAAAGAGAGATTAGGATTAGACGGGAGCGAGGAAGCGGCATTTGACGAACACAATTCCTCGACTCTTATAAGCAGAGTTTACGCTAGGGAAGATAAGATATATATTATTGTACATGTAAAATTCACATTTGCGCGGCCCGGACCGCTACTCTAATTATCGTTAAGGATTTTTCAAAGTTGCGTGGACACAAAAAGAACGACGGTCTCGCGACAAGCGGGCGCGCGCGCGCGTTCGCGCGATGGCTTCCGTATATCATATAGGGTCTTTAGAAACGGAGTGGACGTAAGGAAAAGAGAGAAACGAAAGAAAAATAATAGAGAGCGAAGGTGTATATCAGACACGCCCGTCGCGCGATCGCGCGTGCGACGCGGTGGCCGGCAAACCAAGTAGCGTTTCCCCGCGAGACAATCTTCATTCTGACGACCAAACGAACCGCGCGACCGAACGTACTTCCTCGTGGCTTCCGTTCCGTTCGAGAGCGAGACAATATGATCGATGACGCTGCGAGCAGTATCGAGTACGACGGAAACGACGTATTTCGATCGATCGAGTAAGTAAAAAAAAAAACGGTCAATGTCATGTCGGGACCCTTTGCATGCTTTCACGAGGTACTCTACTACTCCGCCAACAAACCGATCGTCCTCGTCGACTTTACTTCACTTTATGAAGCAGCGATGTGGACAAGAGACGGACAAATCCGGGGGGAGAGAGAGAGAGAGAGAGAAAGAGAGAGGATAGCTTGAAGCACCAGATTGGTCCGCTTTCAAAATTCTTCCGGATTTGTTCTCACACCGATGACACTTATTCAAAACATGATTGGTCAATCCGTTCGTAAAGACGAAGTTACTGTTTAAAGTCATGCGTGCCGAAAGCTACCCTCTATTCGGAGGACTCCGAACGCATCACCGGCTCCGCTCGATTTACCTACGTTTTATGCTTCTTCGAGGGCGAATCTCTCGCTCTCGAGGGTACCTCCAGTATTCTCGACTATCCGGCGGAGTCGAACGCTTCTTAGAAGAGATCGAGGGGAGCCCGATCGCTCGATGAGTCCTCGCGCTCTGGAGCCCAAGCGACGCGACCGTCGCAGGTGGCATTTTTATAATTTGTATATTTCAGTTTCAAAATAAGTATTATCGCACGCGCGCACGCATTTACACACACATACATACATACACTCACACATACACGTATCTGTCTCTTTACGAGACTATACAATTAGACATACAACATACACACAGATACATAATCATGCACGCGCCGCGCGCGAAATAAATGTTATCGACCGCCCTCTAATTTATACCCACAAACACAAGTACACAGCGTATAAATAGCGAATATGCGCAAATTTCTTAGTTAGTAGATGCTTAGGCATGTGTTAGGATCTTAATCGTATAGTAAGCGACTAGATAAGTAATTGACTAGGAGAGGAAGGAGTGAACCGTTGAACATATCGTTAAATAAAAGGTTTGCAACGTGCGGAGCGCGCGCGGGGAGTTTGTACCATTTGTAACAGATACGGCTCGGGACGCCTCGAGGATGATTCGCGACGGTGGACTATATCCGCGCGAAGCGAGAGCGAGTGTTCTCTCTCTCTTCGTGTCAAGGATAGGTCTGTCTCGCGACGAACCTCGATCCATATCCCACTGAGAGTTCCTGATATTCAAAGCATTCCTTGAGTAAATCGGTTGTGAGAGGATGTGCGCCGTGAAAAACAAGCGAATATCTCTAAGAAGTTTTAAACTATGTGTGGAATTTACGCGAGGGATAATATTCGAGAAGGCAAGTCATTTTCCGACTACGCGAATACGTTTGCACCGTTGGCTTCTTGTACGACGAATCAATATAGGATGCATGCACACACATAGATGCGAAAAGAAAACAAAAAGTAACAAGTTAGAATCGTAGAAACGTATTTACGGGAACTTTGTAGAGAGGCGTGCAAAGCCGTAGAAATCGATCGGGACAGGGAACTCCTCGAGGAGTTTAAAGAGCGTCCTCGTCGAGAAGTCTTGCGAAGTGAAGCTTCGCCGACGATCCTTCCGTTTATATCAAGGATCGAGAGTCGTTCATCAAAAGGGAACGCACCGCGCGCGCATCCCGGCGAAGCCCGCGGATTTCTGTCTAATCGACGTTCTGTTGGAGTCAATTAATTAAATTTTACTGATATAACCGATAACTGAATATATAGAGAGAAGTAGAGAGAGAGCGCGTGTGTTGGCAAGGGATTGTTGTGCGGAGGAGTAACTGAGCGAGAGAGAGAGTGTGTGAAAGAGAGGGTGAAGGTGAGAAAGAGGTGTATTCGCGCGGGAGTGTAGTATCGCACGACTTTGACGGCTAAAATTCTACGGAGGGGCGGGAAGGGGTTTCCAAGCCGAAACGCGCAAACGAACCCGTACATGGCAGGGAAGTGACGAAACTGTGAAAACAAAGCGAATGCCGGCCCGGGCATAGTGTACTGTTTGTGTGCCAAAGTAGGCTTAGCCGTTTTAATCTCTAGAACGGGGATCTCTTGGTGAGCCGGGTGCGAACGGGATATCCTTGTTCGATCGTCGCGAGCGCCGATTCCCGGGGCTTTTTCCTCCCCCCTGGTATACGCTGATGTATAAGACGTGTTTTTTCCCGGGATCGACGTCTCGCCGATCGAGAAGTACCGACCAATCAGTGCTAGTTGTTTAGAGACGTAGCGAGTAGCCGGCATGAGCGAAGGGGCCAGTCTTTGCATCTATGATCTGTATTTTTTTCGGACCTCTGATACTACGCTATATTTACTTGGACTGCATTTATACATTCTTAACCGCGGACGCACGTTCCGAGTACACTTATCGCACGAGGGGCATTCACGCGAGAACCTACACACGTATACCTCAAGTAATAAGACATACATATACACAATTCATCTACACACGATCATCTATACATGCGCGCACACAGATTCCAGCAGATATAATTTTCTACTTCGCCGGAATGGGCTAGATCTTTTACGTTTTAAATACCTCGTTTATATTTCGCTGTGCATCGATCTAAGGACATTCGAGAATTTTATTCGATTTTACACAGTAATTGGATTTTATTTTATCTACTTTAATATTTGAATCATTTTGCGTGCATATATATATATTTTTTTTTTTAAGACTTATGTTTGTAGCGCTAACGTTCTTGTGTCTTTTCGATTCTTATCGCGAGACAGAAAACGTAGCAGTGCCACATGGGAGGGAAGAAGGGGAGGGAGAAAAGAAGAGACCGTGCGAGAACTTTCGTAAAAAAATAAAAAAAGAAATCGTACTTTCGGCACGATATCGTCTAAACCGTACCTGAACAACGCTCGAACAGAGCGTTTACTTTTGACCTCGAGCTCTTGTATTATCCTTTCCGCGAGTCGCAACGTCGAGCACCCAACACTCGCGCCAGGTTGTCGATTACACATTTCATCACTTTGCCCGGTCACTTGGTTTCTTAGCATTATTACATTCCAGTCCACCCACACGAAATCACACGATACACACCACACATGTATACGCATTCAGCGTTTCCCTTTTTTTTCCTCGGAATCTTTTATTTCAAGTCAACGTAAAATCCAAACACATTTCTTTCTTTTGCGATTAAAAAAAGACCACCACGCTAATGGTGACAATCAGCTGTTTAGCTCGCAAGAGGGGGGAATCGCGGCGCGAGATTCCTCCCGTTATTGCCAAAGTTTCGCAAACGTTCCTTCGTAAGGGACTTATATTAGTAGAATTACCGGAAACGGGGCAGCTATATACGGAGCTGTAGATCTCTACAGGGTGCCCGACGTTAGAAATCGCACAACTGTTCGGTCTATTCGCTTGTCAAATGCGTACGGTCTTTCTCCTTTCGGCTCGGACGATCCTCGCGTGATAGGCGCAAAAGGAAGAGAGAAGAACAAGAGGAAGTGGCACCCTGTAGACGGATAGATCGACTATATCACTAGCTAGGTTGAGGGGGGCCGAGGTGAGAGTTGGAGTAGCCAGCACTCGCTACATGGTGTCGTAGATTATTCAGACTCCGAAATTTTCGCAGACTTTGTCGCGCGAGGAGAACGATCGATATGAATCCAGGATTCGCGAGAGTTGATGATAGATTTTCCGATTTGGTGTCCGCGCGAATCGACGGGAGTGCGATAAAAATTTACGAAGAAGATTGATGAACAGATAACCTCCATCTCTCTATTGAGCGAAGAACATTTGAACATCATGTCTATCGCTCGGTTCGGTCGACTCCGAAAGGAGTCGACGAGGAAGGATCACAAAGGTGACGCGGCGAGATATCGCACTCTGACCAAGGAAATTCGGGGTCTGGTATAGAGAGCCACGCGCAGTAGACGAAGCTTAGCCTACGCAGAGGGTATACTATATACATAAACTATATATGTACGCGAGCATACACAAGCAGATATAAACACACACACACATATACACAATTTACACACAGGCGCAGTGACACGTTTATACACAGCATACATATACACACGACTTATATCTACTATATATTTGATATATCGCATTGTAACAGGTGTGTCCAAAATGCGCAGCGGCTGCATCCCGATAATCTATATTTTATTAATAAGGGATAAGTATATTATTATATTATAGAGTTACTAACGTGTTACGCACACGAATTATCACATAAATTAGAGATGAGGTGAGATGAAATGAGATGAGATGAGATTAATCTATATAAATATATTGTATAATGCGCAGCGGAGGGAAAAAATTCAAAAGAGACCACACACAGGGCGAATTAGGAACACGTATAACACACATATACACACATACGCAACGCGATCGGACAGAGGTAGCGCGCGAGGTGCATAAGACATATGACGAGTTTTAAATGACTATATATCTGTGCTATATCGTAGGTATATCGTTGAAATTCAGGAGATATGATCTGCTTGCCTAATCGGGGCCTTAGGCGTCGTTCACACACCCAGAGAGGAAAGAACAAATCTAAAAAAATACGCGAAACGTCAACGCGAAGGGATGTTCATCATCATCTCTTTTGTGCTTTCGACGTTCTCTTATTAAAAACTTTTTCCGTGTTAGTAGTGTTAAGACATCGAGAGGAGGACGCGAATCAGCTGTGACTCTGGAAGTCGCCGTTGTCGCGTGAACGACTTCTCTCGTTGATATCGAGAAAACGATTGGGATTGTTACGTTTGGGTGACTGGCAGTAAGAAAAAAATCACACACCTTGAACACATACACGCGCGCGCGAATATACACAAACATACGGAGGGACGCAGCTCGAAGATAAAATAAGTATATTAGTTTATTGCGAGAGGTGAGAAGTATTTAAAAGACACACAAGGTCTCTCCAAAGTGCGGACGATGACAGAGGTCTTCGGCATCGATGGGGCATCGACCGTAAGAGAGTAGTTCGGGTGTTTCGTACAGAAGATTGAAGAATCGAGATAGCAATTAGTCCAAAAGATTAAGTGTGACAAAATAATTATATATATCAGAAAACATAATTGGAAAGAAAACCCTTATCAAAATTTGAAGATTCATGTTTCACTTTCATATAAAAAAAACACTAATAGCATTATTAATATTTTTTTTAAACTTAGAAGAGACTATTAATTCTTGGATTTATATCTTTTGAATTGCATTCATCGAAAGTGACTCTTAAAAAAAGATTAATTATTACTTAATATCGTGTTACTCTTCATCATCGACTTTTACTTTCTCGACTCTTCAAATACGAAGGGAATCAAAGCTCTAGATTTCTTCTGCACACGCGAACAAGAGCCGCTGGGAAGTGTTTAGATTATCGTGTACTTATTGATTGAGTGACTCGATAATTTTCTTGCCTGTTCTTGCTTGTACAAGAATCATGATAGTTTAGATCCTGAGAATGAGGTCATTCATAAGACTCTCAAACGGACGAGCGCTCTTTCGATGATCGATCGTCATCGACTTCGTGATTTTCCGCGAAAGAGGGAGAAGAGGAGTCGGTCCTTTAACCCCTAATTATTGGGTAGAGTTTTACTTTAACCGTTTGAGTGTTACGTAAAAAACACGATCGCGCCGTTCCATGTCGAAAAGTGCCAGGTCGTCGCGTCGCTTGATTTTCACAAACTGACTTAGAATGTTAAATGTTAGATAATCGAAAAAATTGTGCGAGTTATTGTCGTAAGTATAAGAAAATAGCGCGATCGCGCTGCTTGGCACTTTTCGAGCGTATTCCTACATTTTATCTATAGCACTCAAACGGTTAACAGAGAACAGTGAAGAGGGAAGTCTCGATAATATGGGAACCGCTATAAATAGATAAACGTACAATTCAATGGAGCCTAATTTACGAGGTGATAAAAAAAGTGAGATCGAAAAGGAGAGAGCCCCCCCCACCCCCTTCTTAAGATTTAGACGACACCCTCGTAGTCGAGAATGTAGGATACGTTTGTTCTTTCTTCTCGATTAGCGCGCGTACGAGGGACTGTTAAATCACGAGAGACACACTTATACATTATATAAGTCAGTGAGAGTTGTAGAAATTTAATTACTAAGCAGTAGTCGTTAAGCTCGACGGGAAACGTTGCTCGTGTGAGAGGTAAAAGGGGAGGAAAGAAAGAGGCGCGTGCGACCTCTTCTTCTGTGTGTTTAACGGGATGAAAAAAAAAGAAGAAAAAAAAACCAGTTAAGTAGCGTCTTAGAATCGTGTAGTAGCTCCTTTCTAATTAAGCCTCCAGACTAAGTAATGTGTATAGTTAAATGACAATCACTCGACTCTCTGTATCGACAATTGACGAAGGGAATCTCCGAGCCGTGATAAGCTGCCTACGCACCGAACTACCCCCCCTTTCTTCTCGTGTTTCCTTCTCTTCCTTTCGATTCGCCCCATCTCTTTAAACCCCTCCGCAATCGAGATTTTTCCTTGCTCCGACCATGTTTCTGGACTTTCCTTCTCCGAGAGACTTTCACCGAACTGGCGGACGAGTAGCGTTCGATTTCGCGAGCTTTAAAGCCAATGTAAATAAAGAAGATGGACCTAAAATATACGTTCATTCATCTCCGACTCGCGTCATTATCGCGACTTGCTTATATCCGAAAATGATCTAGATCGATGTTTCTCTTGCAAGATGATTATAATTATTGAACGGACAGTTTTTATGTCTTCGAGATGTGCCCGATAAATTTATCTCTTAACGATATCGCTTAATAATAAATTTTAATTGCACTGTTTAGTCACTTATTAATGTACTAGTAATGAGAAATTTTATAAAAATTGTTTGCGCGGATAAAAAAAGTATTAAAAATAGACATATATATATGTTTTATTGTTCCATAGATTTATAAAGATATAGTAGCATTTTTCTCATCGCTTTTTTGGCATTCGAAGATTTTATAAAAAAAATATCTCAGGTTTGTACATATACTATTTCTTCGATATTTCTCTAGCGCCTTTCCAGCAAACTCTTGCCGCCTATTTTTTCGCAAACAAAAAAAAACTTCCATCATCTGTCAGCTCTGCCTTTCAAACTCTCGAAACTTTCCAAATTCCGTGCCCAGGAGGATCCTTGGTTTTCTTGCACGTACCTTCCTTCTTTCCCTTGTCTCACAGTCGTTCTTCGATCCGATCGACAGCTGATGACAGATTCGCGCGTCTCACATCAGACTCGAGAGCATTTTCCACTCTTGCTTGAAGGAAAAAATAAATATATTTTCCTCAAACGTCTCTATCGCGCGAGATCGCGTCATCGGGATATCGATCGATCGATCGGCGAGGCACGCTTTAAAAAAAAATTGATAAATCTTCTGAAAGATATATATGAGGGGAGAAAACCAATCATGGGCCAGGAATTGCGTTGCAAGTCACAATCAGCTCGTCTCCGGCAAAGCAGACAATTTTCTTTCGACGAGAACCATTGTCAGAGCGGGCGTTTTACGGTTAAGCTCTTTCTTAGTAAGTTCAATTAGGGATTAGTCTATCGGTAGGGAGACGGAGATCGCGAGTGATGATTCTTTTCGTTCGTTGCGCTTGTTGCATATCCGCGATGCGAATAGCGAGGAGCGAAGGAGCGCGTTAATAAGCGGGAGGGTAAAAAAAAAAAAAAAAAAAAGACGTAAGTAAGAGGAAAAATCAGGGACAAGCTTTGGAGAGAGGAGGAGAGATTCTCGGATCGTCGAGGAAAAAGAAAATTAAAAAAAAAAAGGAATCGATCTTTCTATTATCGATCAGCATTTACGCGAGAGACGCGCGCACATCCACACGTTCGCATTTATCACGCGTACACGTGCACCGTATATTGTATAGTTATACAAGAGACATATACATACACGTACACGAGGATTTTTGACACGTGTGATCACGTACGATTGACGATCTTCCACGTGCCTTCTTCGGCGCGACACGCTTACACACGTAAATGAAAATCACACACACGTACATAATATACGCCGACGCGATATATTGTTAACATTATCGCCCACGACCTTTTTATAGCTCGACTCTTGGAACCCACCCCTCTCTTTTATGAAAGTATTTTTTTTCTTGATTTTTCCATCGACAGATCTGGAGGCGCTTTTCGATCTCCAAGACGATCATCGATCGGATCTAGCTTCCTCGATTTTTTTTAAATTTTCCTGCGATAACATTCGATTTTTTTTCATTTTACGTATTTATTTTTAAGTTTTGATCCGAGACGTAAGTTAGACAATCGTAATTTTTATATAAATTAGTGATATGTACGTATCCTTCGAATCTCATCGCGCGTAAGTAGTTACTCTTATGTTCTATGTTATGCAAGTTCTTGATATAAAAAATGTATCATTTAAAAATCTTGGGAATTTCTCATACATATGCGAGAAGTTCGATTGCACATCTTCCAGGTCTGTCTACATTATATATATATATATATATATATATATATATATATATATATAATATATATATATATAGCGTCTTACGAGTATCCCGTTCCCCGACTTTGACATTATCGGTATTATCATCGTTCACTACTTCCCACTGTGAAGTTATCGATTTTTTTTGCGTTACTCTGCGCTTCTTATCTTTTACTTTTAATCTTACTTTTATACCTTTTAATCGTCGCCGGTTGCCTATTATCACCGCCACTGCGACCGTTACTGTTATTTTTTAGCGCTAATTACTATTAATTAATCTACTCTTATTGTAATTATCTTATTCTTACGTTTAATGAATTCTCCCTTTTCCTTCTTTTTTTTTTATCTTAGAATTAACGAAGCATTTGATTACGTGCCGAGAGGGAGACTGTTCTTCTCTACGCTAGAAACACTCTTTAGATCGTACATTTCTGTGTAATCGTCCTAATTTTAGTTTGTCTTCTCAGATTGTAACTCTTTAACGACGCTATTTTCTCATCATCTCTCATTATTACTACTATCGCTCTACTCTACTCTACTCTACTCTACTCTACTCTACTCTACTCTACTCATCATTATTACTACTCTCATCATTATATTCGCCCTATTCATATCTATTCATATCTACACTATCTACTGTAACTCTTACTCTTTCCGCTTCGCATCTTTTCTCCCTCTATTAGAAAGTTAGAAAAACGGTCCGCATTGCTCGCTCATTAATTTTATTCGATTGTGGAATAGGAAACAAAATTACAGGATTATTTAAAAAATAGGATATTTAAATTTCTTTACGTTATTCGAAAATTGATAGCAATGGGGATCGCATAAAAATATATATATCTCTGTGTTTAGCCTCTATCTCATAACTATACTATATCTTCTTTCTATCTCTTTCTCTCTTCATCATATTTCTCTTTATCTCTCTTAATCTTTCTCACATACTCTCTCTCTCTCTTTGCATATATTATTATTATATATTGTATACACATCGTATGTTTTATAATACTATACTTCTATTCTTATCATTACTATATTACTCTACTATTGTATTACTCTACTATTATGAGTGCTGCTGTTGCCGCTCCGCGACCAATGTTTGCTCTTATTATAACAAATGCGTTTTGCGGCTCATAAGTAACTGTCGTATGTCCTTGCCTGTTCTTTACTTTATCTCGTTTTAACGAAACGACGACTTTTAACCGAAATTATCCCCTTTTTTTTATTCCCCCCTTTCCCCGCTGCATCCATTTGATGTTGCGAACCGTTTTCTCTATCACACATTACCTCTATTTCCCCTTCTACATGTTTATTTCTTTTTACACATCCCTCTTCCCATTATCATCTCTTATCCCCCGATATCACCGAGTGTCGAAGCGAGAATAAAAAGACTTCGCGAGCGAGCGGGACGAAAGTACATATACATATAATTAATCCGATTTGTCAAGAAAAACGATTGAAAGAAGAAAAAAAAAATAAACCTACCCGTTTTTTGTGTTCTTTCTGTGTATCTCCGGCCACATCCCCCTTCTTTTTCCTTTTTCTCCCCGAATTATATTTTTCACGTCGCGCGATTCTCGGCGAGGGGAGCGACTTAATGAGCTTCGAGTTGATTTATTCCGAATGCGATTTATTTTTTTTTTTACTCCCGCGCGAAAGGACGCGATATTATATTATACATACATGAAGAGAGAAACGCTTTATGTCGCCCCCTTTCGCGAACTTTCTCACACTTCCCGCTCATAATCCCCGCTCTATTTTATTTTATTTATTACTTTTTTTATTGTAATATTTTTTCGCTCGAAAAAACACCGCGTCGATGTGGATCGAAAGAAAAGAAAGCGAATTTAGAGCGATGATCCACGTTCACGCGGCGACCCTTACAATTTACGCAGGAGAAGGTGGTTGAACTTGATGTTTCGTATCTTTCGACGCGTCCGAAAAGTCTTCGTTATCAGAAAAATACAAAAGATGCGCATAATTAATTTTGCAAATATATCTTTATGAAACAAAACTTTAGAAATAAAAATTAAAATATATTTTTTTAAATATAAAAGTGTAATTTAATGATTTGTCTACATTATTTGCAAAGATTTGACTTATTATTTAGATTTGTTGACATTTGTTGCACAATTTGCACGATTAAATGAGCATCTTTTGCGTATTAAAGATCATGTCCTTTTCTTAATCATGCGCTTCTTTAAAAAAAAAAATTGCTACGATATTGTCTTGGAACGTACAAGATACCTTCGGCGCGTTTGAAGATCGAGAAACGGAAATCCGCCGTTCGGAAGTAAGGGAGGAGGATTTTCTTGCGCACAAGAGAGAGCTCGCCCAAAACAATCATTAGGAATTGTGCCTAGATGTTTAAAACACTGTATTCTATGGGATCAACGTCATTACCTTTTTAAAGAAACGAGGAAGAATGTGCGAAGAGTGACGAGAAAAAGAGAAAGAGAGAGCGAGAGAAACGTAAAAAAAAGAAAAAAAAATAATAAAATAAATAAAAGGAAGCAAGTGGCGTTTAATGTGGTATTAAAGAAAGAGAGAGCGTATGATCGCGTGTCGATCTCTACAGAATAATTTATATGTGCGTTGGGGTGGTATTTTCCGCCGCGAGATCGATCGATCGAATCGAGATTGCGAGCGCGATCGGAATTGTGCAATTGATTCAATTGTTTTGCTCCGATGGCACAAACTTTTGGCTACAGATGTACATCTATATATACACACATACACACATTTCCGATAGCCAGAGATCATTCTCGATGTCCATCCACGTTTCTTTTCGCAGCAGATTTTAATAAACATTATCGAATCAAGTCATAATGTTAAAAGTAAGAAAAAATATTAAAATGATTGATTATCAGTAATTACAATTAAGGTTCGAGAAAGATCGAACAAATATTAAGATTCCTGTTTGACAAAGAGATTGTTCAACACATTGTTCAACAAAAAAAAATATATATATAAATAAAATATATTTATCGAATATAAAAAAATGCATATCTCGTTGAAGGAATTATATTTTGCGCAATTTGGGAAATTAATCGCCTTCCCTTTCTCTCTCTCTCACTCTCTTTCTCTCTCTCTCTACCGGATGGACGTCGCGTTTGTCTCTGACGAGCTTGACCATTACCATACTAAGGTTTTGTATTGTCGACAAGCTGCATAATTCTAAGTCTAGTGGCACTCTATAATTTCATATTCCATATTATCATGTTCTACTTGTACCTCTAGCGTTCTGTATATCTATGTAGCTCTACATCTGTCTGTATACTATATACATGCTATATATATACACTCTTATCTCTCAATGTATATATATGTACTGTACCCTACATCCCTCTTTTTCTATCGTCTCTCCGAGATTTTCGATTCAATAACGCGCTCTTTTTGTCGGCTCGTTACAAAGGAAATACCTCACATTACTGTGATATTGTGCAATCTTCATATTCAGAACTATAGCAATAACGTCTAGTATTAATATTATAGCTTCAATCTCTCTGAAATTTTATTCAATAATTTTCTCTTTATTTTAATATCAAGTGACGTTTCATATTTTTTTTCTCAAACATTGTAGTGTATAAAAATTTTCGCGAATAAATATAAAATTTAGAAAATAGATTCAGTTTTTCAGAACAATTTTTTCGAAGAGATCTTTTTTTCGTGAGAGGTTTCTTTTTTTTATATATTATCAAATTTTATATCTACTTCATTCGTATTTCAATTTCTCTTCTCCCCGAATGACTTTTCTTCCAGCTCAAAAACTGATCATCGAACTATCGCTATGCTACTGCCTGTCGTCGTGTTCCCTCCTTCGTCATCTACTTCGAACGGCCTGCTCTACTACTACTACTACTACTATTACTACTACTATTACTACCACTGTTATTGTATAATTCTACTATCATCACTATTACTGTCACTGGAATTTTTCAGCACGTCGACACTCACTGAGGCACTATTATGTCGCTATTGGCTCGATGGCAATATCGTTATGCATGAGAATAAACTTTTCGCATTAATGAGACACGATAATCAAGCTGCCTTGCGTCGATTATGTGAAAAAAGCCGAAAATGTCATTTATAATTTTCTCTATAATAATTTAATCTTTTATTACATTTATATATATTTATACAATATATTTTTTCTTTTTTATATTGTAATTGAAAGATACTTTTAGAGCGAGTTTAAAATGGAAAACAATTCAACATCCTATCAGTATCGAATCAAGAACGACATGCAAGGAGTGCCTGTAGTTTCCGACTGCTGGACGAAATCTTTCTTCTGCATGATGCTGTTCTCTGTACATCATTGTGCTCACACAAGATACACAGACACTCGCACAAGCAGTACATATACTTGGAATGCATTTTCGAAATGTACAAGCTCAATGTCCGCGGCATCTTTGATTTCTTTGATCGAGACGAAAGTATAAATGATGGTCGGTCTATAGTTGATCACAGTTGATCGCCTCCTCACAAATCATCAATCGTATACGTGTGCTACGCGCGAGGGCTTCGCGTACAATTAATTAAAGCGTAGGCGAACGGATTTTCAGATTATGCGCTTTATCCGCGACGGGGAAATGAACGTGACGAAACGTGGAAAACACAAACTCGGGGTTTTCTCCGATCATCGGGGGATTCGCGAGAGATAGCCGAGCGTTTTCCGGCGGTGTCGTTAGTCGACGTTTAAAAATTCGCATTCGGGGAAGCATTGGTATGTTAGAAAAAATTATATCATAGAGCACGATAGTGCGCGATATATCGCGAGATATATATATATATATATATATATATATATATATATTATATATATATAGTATGTGTATAAAGTCCCTGTATTTCAGTGTTCCGAAATTAGTAGAGAAAGAGAGCGACGATTGACAGACACTAATTGTTAGGCCACACAAATTAACGTAGCTTCTAAAGTACATATATATAAATATAAGAAAGCTATATATATAAATATCATCTCTGTTCTTTGTTTCATCTGACGGAGAAGTCGGAGATCTCTCATTCTTTTCGTAGAGGAACGATGTATCTCTTGTGGCGTATCGATAAATTCACATCTGATTTATTCAAGAAGAAGAAACTGCGACTGTATATGTGACAATGCAAGAATATTTTACGACATTCCATTTTATTACATCGTACGCTTAAAGAATAGTATTATGAAAATTAAATATATTTTCAGAAGAGAATAATAAAGAGAGAGAAGAATAATAAGCGCACACTCCTCATTTATGTTTCTCAATTATAATATTAATAAAACAAAGATGTGTGTTCAGAAAACTAATAATAATTAACGTTTTACGAAAATAGAAGAGTAATAATCGCACGCTTTTGTACTCGATACTTAAACCTCGACTGTGATAAAAATCGGAAGAGAGCAAAAGAATAATTGCAAATTTTATTTCTTGAATATCAGTCAAGAATTTAGCGATACGCTACAAATAATTCTGCACGATGAGGCTAAAAGTCGTGGAGAAGTTTCGACTTTCTTCGATATTTTTTCTGTATAGGCTCTAGAAATACTACTATAATGAATCGTTTATTAATGACGACAAGATGACAAATCAAACTTGATATTTTCTCTCTCAATTAATTAAGTATGTTAAAAATTTCCTGCAGGTGTTTAATGTTTAAAAAATGTTTGCAATATGAAACAATATTTTTTGAAAGTGTAACACAATGGCGATATTTTCACCAGTATTTCATTGAAAATATTGCTGATAATAATAACACAGTCGTAGCTCTTAATTATTATTATATTACATTATTAATTATCGTTATTATATTTATTATATCATTTTTCTAAATTGGTTTTAACGTTTCTTCGTGCGAATTTTTCTCAGCTTGATTCGTTTTTTTTTTTTTTTTTTGTTTATCAAGCTCGCAGATAACAATTCACCTTTTTCCGGAGAATGTATCGTGCAAATGACGATGAAGAATTAAAATACGGGCGCGAAGATTAGTGACAGCATTATTTGAAAGAGAGAGTGTGTGAAAGAGAGCGAAAGAGAGACTTTTTTTCGAGTCGCCTGTAGGATGATTAAAAGTTTTTTAGAAACGAGTACGAAGTCAATTGTTCATATAATTAACGTGCAACAAAGAAAAACGTGCGCGCCTTTCGACCAATCGAAATCGTCGATACGTTATAATTAAGTCAGGGCGAGAAAATTACTCGAGCTAATTACATTCACGCGCGCACGCAGCGGTGTGGACACTCTTCTAAATATATATATAATATATATATATATAATATATATATATATATTATATATATACACACGGACACGTACAGGTCATACTCGTAACACACATATATGCGGAGAAGAGGGAGATTATAATAAATATAGCAGAAATTATATAGAGAGTAATAAATTTTATCGTCGCCCAGGTAAGTCGGTAGTTTCGCGAGATGTATAGCAAGAGAAGTATAATAATTAAGAAAAAAAAAAAACAGAGAGACTTATGTGGATATACCTATATCCTCGATGGGCCGTGCGTTGCGCGTCGCTTTTTTCCAAAAAACCCCACAAGAAACCGGCCTCCAAAGAGATCGTTAATTCAAGAATTTCTCGAGAGAAACGCAAAGTGTCGCGAAAGGAAAGAAAAAATCAAATTGCCGCATTTTTTATAAAATGAGAGAATATACGTGTAGGATTCGATCGGTGCGGTCGGTTTTTTTCGTGAAAACCGATTGCACTCTTGCCTGTCTTGATATGACAGATTTTATCATCGGGTTCGACGCGCACGTCGGTCCGTGCGTTTAATCTTTTCGTTGATATTTAAGAGTTATACCGCCCACACACACGTGAATTTTCCAAGATACGCCGTTAGATCGAGAGAGAAAGCGAACGATGCAGACGATGCAGCGTGGTGCATCAGATTCGTTAACGAGGGATATGGAGACCATGTCGCGGAAATTGTCTTTCTTTAGCGCATACAACAGTTCCGTATATACAAAAATAATAGAAAAAATATGTGACACACCTCGCAGTGGATGTCGAGAGAATTTAATACAAATTTAATTTAATACAAATTTATTATAGATTAATGGATAAAAAATTAAACAAGACATTTTTCTTTCTCTACAAAATCGCTCGTTCACGAGATTCTAAATGGAAAAAGTGGACTTTCTGTCGAATGTATTTTCGCTGTCGCAAAAAACATAAGGGATGTTGAAGATCGATATATTAAAATGATCGGGAGAGATGTTTCAAGTTTCAATTAGAGAAATTGTCATTGTTTTAATACTGCTCACGAGTAATTTTAAGTAAATATTTTAAATTTTGGAAAAAAAAGAAAAATATTCCGATTGTTGATATGTATAGTGAAATGAAATGAATCGCGATGAATGTTCACAGTAGTTTATGCCTCTCCAATTCCGTTTTCGATATAATTTTTTTCCTCTAATTAATATAAATATATAAGGTCGCGAAGTATAAGAAATCTCTTTGAAAGCTGCACCGATTAATAAAATTAACTTTTCAGGGCATTTCTCGGTCGAATTTGGATCGCAAATTTTATTGAACCGTGCAACTTTTAAGGCTCATGAATATTCGACGGAAATTACAGCACAAGCAGCGTCCACAGGTACAAATATGTATCCGTCAGAAATGAAACTAAAATATACTTTGACACATACATCTTCTAATTTAAATATTGAACATTAAGCATTGAATATTACATTCACTGGTGTATAGTATATCGGAAGAGGGGAAAGGGGGCAGGAAAAATAGATAGAACCGAGGGGAGATTATGAAGAGATAGTAAGTAAAAAGAAAAAAAAAAGAAAAGTACGCGCGCGACGAGGATCGGAGGGTATCGATCATCCGAGCTTCTCGAAGTCAATGCGTTTGACGTCTAGAACAAGTGTGTTATATATAAATATGAACATTATAAATACATATTAAAATTTAGATTTATATATATATATAAATATATATGTAAAAGAGAATGTTATGTATAGAGAGAAACGGTAAACAGAGAGGACAGGGCCTACAGAGGCACACAAAGAGAAAAAAAGAGAAAGATATCGATTATATTATTACAACACTTTCTTGACACGCAAAACGTTGCTATTGATATACTTTTATTATTATATTATCGTTATATTATTATTATTGTCATTATAACTATTATTATCTCTCGAGCGAGATCAAACATTATTGACAATCTTATTAATAGCTGCCTGTCACTTTCGTTATCCGGGTTAACATAGCGATTACGTCACCATCATGACAAGCGTGACAAGTGATTAGCATGCGCGAGAAACGGCATATATAATATATATATAGTTGCAATATCGATCAGCTGTAATTAATTTTGGACGAGTGTGTGCGGAATTCCTCGAAATTCGTCCTGCCGCGTTGATAAATTATTATTACACGATCCACTTCGAGCTTAAATCGTCCATGCGAATGACAGTCGCTGCTTATGGTATGACTACGATCGAGTTCTTCTCGATGCAAATATCGAATAAATCGGGCCAGTAAAAAAAAAAGCAGAATCTTATCTGATTAATGCGTAGTCATCTGATATCTAGCGAGCCAGTTGCATTAATTGTGTTTTCGAATAAAAAAAGGCAGTGTCCTTCGAGAATCGCCAGAAACCTCTATTTTAAACCCAGATCAATTTCAAATCAAAGTGATTCAGAGAATTCGAGGTAAACTCTTAAGTGAAAAATTTTTACGTATTTTCCGATGTTGTGTAAAATCGTCTTGTCTGAAGTTTTTCTGAATGTAATTGAGGTGTTAGGGGTATGATTTGTTCAAACTGACACATATCGTGTATGCACAATCTAGAGTTACGTATTTAAGATGATTTTATCATCAAATCTTGTATTAACTGTCAATTCTCCCTGATAGGTTCTCATTATCTCGCAACTGTGTAAGAAGCTGCGATTTTTTTTAAGGATTTTATTGTTTAGTTTATCTCATTTTTATGTAATTTACAATAGTATTACTTTATAATACCGCCGAAAAGTACTATAAGTATATTTCCACTAATGTGACAGATGAGGATTGGCGACGACGGCGATGATGATGATGCTGATTTTGATTATCCTTATCCTTGGTATCGATTATTATATATCGCGTATATATCATACTCCGTTGTGTATTGTCCGACAACATCCCGCATTATTTTGTAAAGAAGAATAAAAATATCTTGACACATAAAAAAAACAAACGCAACAAAAAAACAGCCCCGATTCAATCTGCTTATTTCATCTGAGATTTTATTCCAGATTTTTCGCTTGCATGAAAATTGTCGCATCTCTCCCTAAAGGATATATATATATATATATATATATATATATATATATATTTATTCTGTCATATTTCACAGAACGTTGTAAGTGATGTAATGAAGGGACACCGGCGATGTGTATCTGATGAAGTTGGAACTCAACGGAATTACATTCAGTGGTGGAATTGTATTGAAAGTGACAACCTGTTCGTTTGCTTGTCGTGTTTGTTGTTGTTGTTGTTCCTTCTCCGATGTAGTTGCCTGATTACCAGAAATTGTCGCGCTCTTCAAGATCGTCGCCGCTGGCGTGATCGCGCTGGAAGTGCCTGCGAAGCAAAAATCGACAATTATTTTCGAGAACTCGCGACAATCCTCCGAGTTATATATTTACTACAGTTTGCCGGCTCGATTTTGTTAATTGACGAGATCAATTTACAAGATTGTATCAATGAGCGAGTTTGCGAACCGGTCGCGATCCGAGAAGGGCAACCTCAGACTCGGTTCTTGGTCCCGGAAATACGACGACCTTCGAAAGAAGAGCGAAAAAGTCGATCGAGAAAATGAGAGAAGACTGATCTTATTTAAAGATTTTCTCTCAAGCCTAATTTTGATTTTTTTTTTCAACAAAAAAATAATTTTAATTGTAGTCTTGTCCTATCAAATTTTTAAATTAATCCGATCTTAATTATTCCGATCACAAGATATTTATAATTCATAATTTATAATCAGAATATTTATACAGCAAATCGCATCGAATGAATTACGCGAGAATTTGAACATGTTTGTCAAAAAATATAATTCAATTTAATATCTGATGCAATTGGAGTAGCAGAAGAAGGGATTGAATAAATAATAAGCGAATTATCATAGTAACCTTGAAGAATCGACGACTCCGGTATGACGGAAGGCTCGATCTCGTGGATTCCATGGGAGATGCGGAATATAGGCACCGCGTTTCCGCCTGGTGCCTGAGGTAGCAGCAGACGAGAGGAAATTAATGGAATCGCCGGGATGTTTGCGCCGCCGACAATTTCCTCCGTCACTCTTCCGGAGGATTCCTGTTGACCATTTTTTGAAAATATCGATGAGGAATTTCGGGACGGGAATATTTCGCGAAATTTCGAAATACGCTGGCAGCTTCGATATGCCATTAATTATCTCGTTCAAGAATTTACAAATTTTACATATAAAGAAATTCTTTCTATTAAATATTATTAAAAAATTGATAAAAAGATAGTTTTCTCTGTCGATATTTATTCTTCAAGAGAAGAGTTTTGAGAGAATCTCCAGAAATTCTAAGACTCGAATAAATAATTTAGATGCAAAGTTGTAAAATATTATATCTCAAAGACTCTTTGTTAGAGATTGGGGCAGAATAATTTTTTTATAATTAACGTACCTCACGGTCCTGCGAGTTCTTCTCGCTCGTCTTATCGACGCCGCTTCTGGAAGCAATCGCTTGCAGAGTCTCGTCGTCATCCTTCTTCAACTCGACCTTCTCCGCGTTCTTGTTCTCCTCCTTTAACGGAAGTTCCGCGAGTTTGGCTTCCACCAATTGTTCTTGCGTTTTGCCGAGATCGGCGGCACCTAGATTGCTCTCGAGCTTCCTTTCCTGCGCGACTTCCGGATACGTATCGTGACTTTGTTGAGCCTCCTCGTCCCTTCGCGTTGCTAATTCCAGGGCCTGAAGATGCGCCGTGCGCGCGGCCATCACTTCCGGCGTGTCCTGGACCGGAAGCGGCGCCTGTGGAAGATTCGTGGCGAACACCCGGAACCCATTTTCACCATCAGCGACGTATTGCGCGGTCTGGATCACGCCGCTTTCGTCGATGTAGCTGTAAGTACCTCTGGTTGCCCCGTTGGACGTCCTGACTTCTGACCTGGCCGATCCTGGCGCGCTGTAGCCGAAACTATACTGACCCAGACTGTCCTGATAGCCGAGAAACACTGGCGGCTTGGCGAAGCCGGTGGCGATCAAGCAGTGGACAAGGAAAAGCTGAAAACGTATGTCAGATCAGCTTAGGATTATGATTTACGGCGATTTGCATATCTCGCCGCATTGCGGTTTCTCTTCTTTATTGCAGATTTGCTGGAGGTGTCGGGTGTTTAGAATTATGGATTAGTATTGTCAGATGATATTACAATGAGATAAAAAAGTCGAAAAAATCCCCATCACGTCTGACATTAATTCGTTGTGCTCCAAGATTTTTTAAACAAAAATGTCCTCTCTTGTCTAATTTTTTTTAACCCTTCCCGTACGTTTTATATATAGACTTCCACTGTATTAGTCATATAATAATCTAGCCAGAGGTAGAATATAGAATATAAAGCTTCGTTCGTTGCTTATCAAACAGATTTTTCTAGTGGGATAAAAATTGCACGACACGAGGGAAGAGAAGCGAATCTCCTCCGCCGAATAATTTATACCACGAGCAGCTTTTGTTAGAGATAATATTATCCTGCAGTCGTAAAACCAACGTAAGACCACCAACGCGACACGTGAATCTCAGAATCGATCTTCCTACGCGTAGGATGCCTACGGAAGGACGAGCACTTACGAACGCGAACTTCATGGCGTCTTCTTATCGACGACCTGTCGATTGTGTATCCTCGATTCCGACATGCAGCCAGGACACCTTTATATAGGCGATGGCTCGCGACCAACCACGCCCTGAGGCGACGCGTGATCCTCTTCCTCCTCTCGCGAAGAGAAATTCGTGAAGCCGACGAAGATCACGAACACTGCGAGAACTGGTCCCACGAGTGTCTTCGAGGTCGCGATCGTCGCGAATCCGGCTTCGCGACAGAGAGAGACGTCTGGTTTCCACTAGGCGCCTTTTTCCCGAGCCGGGATCCGCCTCGCTCTACGTCTCTCTACCATCAAGGTCGCGTGTAATCGTTATCGCGAGGGAAGGAGAAGGTACCGAGCGGAATCACGAAGAGGAGGATTATTAGGACGCTAATTTATCGCCCGTTTATATCCGCGAAATGCCTCTCGATCGGTCCCTTAAGGGTGCAGAATCTCCCGACTGGTTCGCAAGGATCGGTTATGTCTGCAAGAGCTCACCGGGGAGACGAGATGCGGAATATTTTATTACCCTCTTGCGCTATTTGAATTCTGTCGAGACCAGTCGAATGGTTGAGTCGCAGAATGTATGCAGAAGATAAACGATTTATTTTATATTAATTTTGTAAGATATAACAATTCTTTTACAATCTTTTACTAGATACGTATAATGGTTTTGTGTAAATACATTCTCTGTTTCTGTAAATCTAACGTGCATAGCGTCTTCTTGGCTAAAAATAATCATCCTATAATCATGATGAGATACATAAATATTCTATTCTTATTCTATCATATCTTTCATTCTTTTTTGTCGAATATATAGAAGTATTTTTTACATTTTAAATTTGCTTATGTAATTTTTTATTATAAAATTTCTCCTTTGTCTTCAAATGTTTACGTGCGATTATGTGATCAAATAAATCAGCAGAATTTATATTGATATGTTAATTCATCTTCAATTATATGAATTGCCTTTTATAATTATGATTTAATAATTCTTCATCATATAATCATTCTTTTTTAGTAAATTACGAAGATCACATTTTACTACATCTTTCTTCTTTTTGGTAAAAAACCGCAATTTTTTAATAAACTTACTTTTTATTAATAAGCGTATAGAGTAAATCTTCCCCACAATAAATCGTTTCATTAAAAAAATGATGCAATGAAATAAAGAAATAGAAAAGAGAGTAACTATGCATAATCCATTACCATCTGACATGCGATTATCCGACACATAATAAGCTACAAGACATGTGTTCTCCAAAAGGTGCATCGGGTAAAGATTCTTCCTTTTAATAAATCAACCTGCCGTAAGCGAGAGCTGGACCAGCGATTGCCAAAGCGTCCACAGATTTCGCGTTCGCCGGATTCTGACGTTCGTCGCGAGCCCGAACCACCGTTTCCGGTACGTTCAGGGGTCTGCCGTCGAGACCGACGGGGACCAGAGCGGCGACGACACCGTTGCCGAGCACCAGTGGCACCACGGAACCGTCTGCGAGTCGCGCAAGAGCGTTGCTAACTCCCAGATTACTCTTCTGGTTAACTCTGGTTGCTCTGACTTCCGGTGTACCGAGGACTCTGCCGTCAGGACCAACCACCGTTTCGGTGAGGATCACCTCGTCGCTGGTTCTCAACGAATCCAAGGCACCACTGGATTTCGCAGCCTCCTTCGCTAGGTTGATCTTCTCGTTGACGTGCGCGGCCACGTGGGCCGCTCTGGCTGCTGCAACTTCCGGCGTGTCCACGACCCTGCCGTCGACGCCGAGTGGCGCGCTGTCATTAAGTCGGGACGAGTCTTGTTCTCGTGGTCCAACTGATGTCTCAGCTGAATTCGTTCTTCTTTCGTCAAGGTGCACAGTCGAAACTTCTGCCCGGTCCAGCGTCTGTCCGCGACTGGTACCAACTTGCGTACCAGGTGTCAAGGGTGTCGCGTATGTCAACGGGACGGATAGGAGAGCGGGCTTGGCCGAGACCAGACTGATCAGGCCCAGCATCACGATCGCGAAACGTCTCATCTTAATCTCTCGTGGTAGAACACCTGATCCAGAACACCAGGAAGAGACAGGTCTTGTTCAGCGCAATCAACGACGAGGACAATCGCGTAGGATGCACTCGATGCATGCTGATGCAGTCGCTTTTATAGCCCTTCTAGATCACGTAATCAGACGGATCTAGATCACGATCGATAGGGACGACGCGAAGGGAGAGGATCTAGAATCATTTGAGAAACGGAAAGCTGCGTGTGATGATCGACTACTTCCGAAGCAAGGTAAGCCTGTTTGTAAAACGAGAGTTTACAATCGGTAGCACGGCAGGATGAAACGGAGAGGGATTTTCTTTTTTACGAGGTCGAGAAGACACACGATCCCGTTTCCATTTCTCCACCAGATCGGTCGCGATTTACAAGGTCGCGCTTGAGACGTAAAGGCTGCGTCGATCGCGTAACCAATGCTAGATACAGGTTCATTGTTGTTTTTGTGCTATTAGGTAAGGATGCCTTTCTACCTGCTTACCTATATTAATTAATCCTTGATTAGTCCGACGTGAAAACAAATTCGTCAATCTTTTTACATTTTTGTATTTTACAGAAACTTTTAATTAACTTAGTACATGTGTGTTTAGGTTTTAGAATTCAGATTTTCTTTCAGAAATATAAAAATTAAAGAAAATTAATTTTTAAAATAATTGATATACTTATATATTTATAACATATCTTATAATAAGCATTGATTTTTAAATATTTTTTGAGCTGAGAATTATGATAGCTACACATTTTGCAAATTTCGAAAATTGAATTGTTGTGAAACTTTTGATTATTTATCATTGACATTTTGCAATAATATAACTCTGCTAAATAGGGAGTCTTTTCTTCATGAAATGATAGTAAACTGTCCGACAGACAAAGGATTATATACCTACGTCAGTGATTGAATCCAAAACATATCACCGACAAATGGGCGACGCCAAAAAGAGCGAATCGCTCAATCGATCGTTACTACGCAGATTCGATCGATCTAGTTGAAAGGAGGAGAGGGACCAATTTAGGTGAACGTCGTGAGGGTCGCAAGTGCCGACAGAGGTGACGCTAATCGCGATTACACGAACGAGAGCGAGAGGACGAGCGGGCGTTAATGTCAGATGCGTATTATATATCGATTATTATAACATACCTTGACGATGGACGTACACATCCTGGTAACACGAAGCGTTCGGCACAAAGTCTCTTTTTCCGAGGGAGTATATAAAGCGAGGTATTGGACAGAGTGCAAGACATATTATCCGAGCACCTTGGCGAGTACTGATCATCGGTAGCGCTAAAAAGGAGCTAAGTGATTTCGTTCGACATGAAGGTTCTTGTGAGTATTAGTCCAAGTTCTGAAAAAATATTGTGATATATATTTTCTTAATTTTATATCGTTGAACTTTGCGATAGAAATAAAAATATTCTTTTTGTGTCTTTGGAGAATAATAATATTATCAAGATAGATTACTTCCATTTCTATAAATAATTTTATCCTCCAAATCAAACGTACATTAAACCACTCTAGATTAATATGTATCAATTAATTATCTAATACAGTATATGTATGTTAAGATTAAGCAGTGATTTCTTTTCTCAGAAAGAATTGCTTAAATACAGAGGATCTGAAAAAAAATAAAGCTGCAAAAAATATTATTAATATTTAAAAAACACATCATTCTACACTTTCCAGATCGTCTTTTCCGCCGTTCTGGCTTGCGCCTTCGCTCGTCCAGCATTGATTTATACCAACTTGATATCTGGTGCTCCGATCGGACCAGACGGCCGGGTGGTGGACACCGCGGAAGTAGCGTTGGCCAAGGCCGAGCACGCGGCCGCTCACATCAACGAGAGGATCAATCTGGCCCAGGAAGCCGTCAGATCGGCCGACGTACTCGCTTACGTCGCGCCGGCGAACGTGGCCGTGATCGGCGGAGCCCAGCTGGTGGAACCGGTTGCGGTGGCGACCAAACTGGTGCCCGGGGCGCCGATCGGACTAGACGGGCGCGTCGTGGACACATCGGAAGTGGCCCTCGCCAAGGCGGAACACGCAGCGGCGCACGTTAATGAGAGACTCGGCCACGAGGTCGCGAGTTCGGTCGCCGTTCACCAACAGCCGATCGTCATCCTGGATCGCAGCGCGTCGCTCGCTCATCTCTATGTCTCTTGAATTAAACTCGTCGATTACAAAGCAAATGATATAACGTTGGCATGTGAATAAATCTGGATAATCTTGGCATGGCGTAATTCTCCGAGTATTTTATTTCGATTATCACTCTCTTTTTGTACGTTAAAAAATTAGAGCTGAAGTTTTGGAAGATGTCCTTGTGAGGGTTGCTCTGATTAGTAAGTTCCTCATTAATATACTTTGCGTATACAGAATATTTCACACAGAATATTTCAAGTTTATTTTTTATACATGTTGCTAATTGTAGAGCGAACATTTCATCTTCAAAGAGTGTAAAAACATGCAAGGATATAATGTAATTAAAGATAAGTGCTACCGAATTATATTCTAACAAGTGTATATGATAAAAGATTAATAAAGTACATTTTGTTACAATACAATTATGCTTCAATCTGTTTGAAAAAATGTTCATTACCTTAACTTTTAAAAAATAATATTAAAAATAATTATTATTTTTTGATTGGAAATATAATTAAAAATCAACAGCATAAATAATTATATATGTATTATGTATAATAATTATAAATTTCTCTCTAAAATTTAGAATTATATATTTATTTCGCAAACAATCACGCTTTTCTTTTGATCAAATTATATAACGAACCTGTATAATAGTTTGGTGTCGATATACGAAAAATGCATATCTAATTAGACATTGAAATATTTATATAACAAGAATACAGAATTTTTTATAGACCACGTTATTGTAATCGTTTGTACGAAATTTATGCAGAGCTGTCAAAGTGAGTAATACTCATTAAAGAGACGATGGCTTCTTAATCCTACGAGAGACCGACTGTTTATACTACATTGAAACGTCGCAATAATTTATTCACGAAATGCAATCATTTCATAACGTGCTTTTTACAGATTTAGCAAGTGAAGTCGTTGACCATGAAAATTAAGGCGCTAGCCATTTTGACAAGCTTTTTATTTAGGCTCATCTCAATCTCTCAATATTTATATCTATCATTTAAATTTTTTTTTAAACAATAATGACATAATTATTGGGAGACGATGACGACAATGATAATAGACTTGTTGAATACGATTTTCGACCATTTTTCGAATGATTGATTTTTTAAGATCATCCTAAATAGATGCTACATGTAACTTTACATGTAATATTGGCAAGCCACCCCTTCGTGTCCAATCAATAAGTTTTTCGCGAGAGATTTACCGAAAAAAAGTATCAGTGCTCTGCTTTCTCGTGTCTTACACACACGTCACTTTCCTTTTTTTACTTAATGATTACGCGATACTCGCGTTTCACCGAATCGCACAACAATGCGAAATTTGCCCAATCAAAGTGCCGGCAAAAATATTCGATCTACCGCCGCGTTGCGGTGAGATTTGCGTCAGGATGACTATATCGCGCAATAAATAGACACACTGTCACTTTCGTAACGTCGAATATTCCACGCTCGTCGAGCGAATGACTCGAGGGGTGGCCGCAACAAATCACTCGATCGATCCGATCGAGCGCGGCGACGCAGATTGATAAGCTGCGTGATAGCGAAGTAACGGCGGGTGTTAATGAGCGAAACGGCGAGGAAAGGCGCGGCCTCTCGTACGATGACAGTAACGCGGTCTCACCTTGCTTGTTCGCATTTACCGGTGCACTTTGTAACGCGAGTTTTTGTGTCGAGCCGATGTCAAAGGTGTTTATGCGACACACCTCTTGCAGATACGTCGTGCTCCGATCTATTCAACGCACATTCGATATGGAACATACGCCTTTACAGAAGATATTATAATTATCTCTCTCTGGATACGCCTCTGAAATATATTAAAATATTATAAACTAAAATTATATAAAATGTTTCAATTTAAAAGATTTTAATTAATAAAAAAATATGAAGAATTATCTTTGGAATGTTTAGATGATGAAGACGTTTTTATTACAGAGATCGGTATACGCCATAAATGTATTGCAGCAATGCGTTTTGTGTCGGGAATTGTGCATTCTCAATGCACTTCGTCCTTCGACTTTGAGTCCTTCGAATCGTTTGTTCAGGACTGTTAAGTCGTTTAGCGCTGCAACATGTCTCTTTGTTGTATCTCACAATCAATATCGAGATCCCATTCTATCAGTGGACACGATTTAATCGGGATTATTCGAGGTGAAGTGAAAAATAGACGTTCCTTCGATAAGGACATTGAATTAATATATGCGTTATTAATTTCCTACTGCAGAATCTTGATCTACGCGAAAGAAAGAAGAAATATCGTAAAAGGAAACTCGTGTAATCGAGATATCTTTCGATCTTAATTCCATGAATGAAAATTCCCAACCTGTATCGAGAGATCGATGACAATTTAAGTTTTATCAATCAAGATGCAATTGAGTGCACCATTGGCTGCTGCAATACGTTTCCGATCACGAGTGCAGGAACAGCGTTCAAATGTCAAGGTCATTAATGGCAAAAGAGAAAAAAAAAGAGGAGAGATGAAGGAGACAGCATTCCCTTTTCCGATCCGCGAGCAAACTTCCCGGGTTAGTCGATCACCTCTCTGGCTCCCTCCAGATCGCCGGTGATCGGTCCACATGGGAGGGGACGGACGAACGCGACTATAAATGGTACCGACCGGCCGTTCTCCAGAAACATAAAACGCCGAACCGACGTCCGGTCCGGGTCCCTCCAGTCCTGGGAGCGAATACTGACAGAACAGCAGCGCTCTTTTTTTATCAGGAAGAAGGTGTGGAAACCCAACGAAGGATACACGCCCCCGGATCATCATGAGAGGCCTGGTGAGTGATCTCGGGATAAAGGAAAGTGAAAGGTTGATCGAAAGTAATTGAGAAATGTCGATCGCGCAACTCGATGATTCGATGAGCAACGATGGGTCAAACTATCGATTGTTTAAAATGAATCTAGAAATTTTTTAATGAAAAAAAATGTTGAAAAGAGATAATTGTACATAAAAAAAATTAATACAATTTTTCATACGAAGCGACAATTTTCCTCAATCATCTCTCTCTTCTAGATTTTCCTGCTCGTCACAGTAGCGACCTGTAGAGCCACTTACGTCGGTTCATCCCCGTATGGGGGTCCCTTGGTCCATCACCAGCCCCAGCAGATCGCCCCGAGCTACGCGCCGCCAGCTCCGGTCGGCGAGGACGGAAACGTCATCGATACACCGGAAGTGGCGCATGCGAAGGCCGCGCACTTTGCCGAATTCGCGAGAGCCGCCGCCCGCGCGGGCCAGGACGAGAAGGATCATCAACAGCTGTCCGGTTACAATCCGCATGTCTCGTCACCAACTTACAGCTACCCCACAGCCGTTCAACCTACCGCGGTGCCCTACCTAAGACAGGCCGGCGACTATCAGCGACCTACTCCGATCTATCAGACGGCGAACCACGTGCCGGCGCCGCCCGTCTACGGTTATCAGCAACTCCAGCAATACGACACCCAGGTGAACTTCGCGAACCAGAAGGGTTACGCGTTACCTGCCAAGGCCATCACCTTCGTGCCGGCGCCATTGGCCGAGGACGGGACGGTCGTAGACACGCCGGAAGTGGCGGCCCTGAAGGCAGCCAGACTGTCCGAGCTCGCCGAGGCCGAGGCTCGGGCCTACAAGCACGCCAGCGCACATCCGGAAGAGAACCAGGGTCAAGGTGAGCCGAGGAAGGACCGATGACTCGCGTCGCGTGGGCTGCGTAAAACCTGACGTAGGGCGTGGATAAAATTCTCGCAGGGGCTTAACACGATCTCCAAGTTCAAATAGAATCTCGCGACTAAGGATTATTAAAGATCAAAGAATTTTAAACACTGCCTTAACGTAGAAATATAATAAATCAGAAATAATGTAACAGAGAGATCCTTCTAATGACAATGTTAAAGGCTAATTCTATTCTACGAAAGTTTAATTAATTCTGTTGATTATATATTCGCGCGTTCTAGCTTGTTTCTTGAAATCGTCAAGTGTCTTCTATTCTACGACGTTTTATTACGTGTGATTTCAGCTTATTCCGGATCTCCAGCCGGTCCCGTCAACTATAATCCTAATCTAGGACATTACAGTGCTTCCCGAGAATTTCCAGGATCCTCGTATCCTGGAACTCAGCCTTACATCACGCAACAAGCGTACAATCCGTCATCGGGTTACCAGCCTCATCATTATCAATCTCAGCATCAAATAGGAAACTACTGATCCTGACTAATCGATCGATTGATACGCTCCGGAGTCTGTACATACTCTAGATTAATAAATTGTTTTCTTCTTTCCTACGAATTTTTATTTTAAATTCACATTTATATTCACGTTTTTTTCTCGATATGTTCATCACAAAACATTTACTGTATTGTGCCTTTTTTTTAAACACCCAAAAAATAATTGTGATATATAAAGACTGCTGAAAAAAGATTTGATGGAAGGATGAATCTGAACTTTTGTCCTCTTGTCCCCCCTTATCTTTCTCTTTGATATAAAATTATTTTTTGAAGAGATTTGAAACAGATATCTAGTTAAATTATATTAACGTTTAAATCTGTTTTTTTTTTATATAAATTAATTAACGAACGATATAAATTATTATTATTATCACAAATTAACAAAAACATGTTACAAAGAACATTTTATATAATTTATACATATATCAATCACACAATAATACAGTCACTAATGTTTCTAATTCAAATAGTCGATTAAGTTGAAAATGAAGATTTATTCAGGCATTAATCGATTTTTCAGTTTATTGCGTCTAACATAATTTAAGTGTGAGGCTAAAATGCTTTTTCTTTTACCACATCCAATACGTAAGAATATAGCTCTATAGAGCTGTAAAAGTGCATCGAGTGCATGCAAATGTTTAATTAACTAATTTCTAAAAATTTAAAGCATATTTTATTCGTTTCTTATGCAATTAATTGTGACATTGACAGATTAATATTGAGAGATTAAGATGTAAATAAAAATTAAATCAAGAGATTTAAATTAAAATTTGTTCTTCTCATCGTCACACGTGGAAAGAAGGAATTCTTTCACGGGATCTCTCGCGAAAGAAATCGCGATGGCTCTCGTGATGCAATTCTTATGTCTTAATCTAGGTAGAAATCGGGAAGAGCAAGGAGGGAGCGATCGGATCGTCGTGGGATACTGATTAGGAAAGCTTTTACGTTTTGCACCACTGCGGGACAATATCGTAATAATTGTCCCGTACGACTGCGTGCATGCAATTTTACGCAAGCAAAAAGTCGGTCGTCGAGAAAGACAGAAATGCAATATTGAAATTAGCGTTAGACGACTACATCGTACGAAATTTAAGCACTTTATATATAGATACCGATTGATTCGATGTGACACGACGAAATATTCTTCTATAATAAACATATTCTTTATATTGAAAGATCTGCAACGATAAATATAATACCTAAATTTACGAAAGAATTTATGAAAGAATATTGCATTTTTTTGGTCCGTATTTTCCAGGAAGAGCACGTAATATTTACAACACTGCGATTTAAATCTGGGAACCGAGAAATATCATGTAAATCCTTATAGAAACATCGTCATCTAACGTTACAGTTGTGGATGTTGCCAAATAGGTCACCGGTGTACGAAAGACGTGAGAAGAAACGAATGAGAGAACGGAATAATAGCTTCGTTCCCCCTCGAGAATGGACTCGAGCATCGTGATTCGGCATACCTCGCCGTGAAAAGGTCAGGAATCGTAACTCGTCTATGATGCGGAATATCCATGAATGCGAGAGAGACTAAACTCTCGCGAAGGAGCGGATTGACGCGAGTTCTTGGAGAATCGGAGATTTAAAACGGAATTACTTTTGCGAAATACGTATAAGCTGATCATCCGATATATCTTACGCGAAAATGAAATCTCTCATCGAAATTTCCTGGTGAAAAAAAATCCATTTTATTCGCGAATGCAACCACCCACACTTCGGCGAACGCGATTATTATAAGGTGGCCTCGATATAAAGATTCGAATTTAACGATATAATTTTATCTACTTGAGAGAAACTAAAAATTTCGCCGAGCTAGAATTCTGCGCAGAATATCATAGCCGTGGTTCAACTCGTTACGTGTTACGGGGGGATTATGTATTACGAGACCCCCGTTTAGCGCGAGCATTTGCGCAATAATCGGTCAGCGCAAACAATCGACCGAGCTCTTCTAGCTCGTGTTACGAGCGCAAATCGGCGTCGCATTATAACGAGGGCAAGATCACATAATCGTCTATCGTCTTCCTCGTACTGATTGTGAGACCCGCCTCGTCGACCCTCAAATGACACTAATCTAATTTGACGTTTTCTAACGTCATTTTATCGTCAGGAGAAAAATTTGAGAGATATATTTATATTTTAAACATTTCTAAACAGAATTGTATATAATCTTCGGGCCTTGTGGAAGTTTAAATTTTACTTGTTTTGTCGAGATTCACTCCTCGATGGGATAGCAATTTCCGAAGGCACGAAGATGGATAGTAAGAAGTAAGAAGGCTACCTTGAAGGGATCGTCGGGTAATCTATGATCCTGGCTGGTCGTCCGTGAATCGGGCGTGTTGTGCAACCGCAGAAAAGTTCGGTCCAATGCACGTCGCATTGGTGCGTTGCGGTGAGGAAGGTGGTTGTGTAAAAAACACCAAACGAATCAACGCGACACCAATGCATCTCAATTGAATGCGCAACTAAACAAAAAAAAGCAAATTATTAGATATAATAAATATTTGTATATGTGTGTGTGTGTGTGCATATGTTCAGCAATAAAAAAAATATATATTTTACTATTTTAAAGAAACGTACATACTTAAAAAAAAACAAATTTAATTAAACACTAAAAATCGAAACATTAATGTACGTTTAATGCATGAAATGCACTTATTATACATGAATTATTTCCGATTCGTCACAATGCTTTTACAGCATTATCACGAATCGTTCGGGTACTTAGCTTCTCTTCAGGGTATACCTTCCAGATACTAAGCCTCTCACCAACGTCAAGATGTATCCGTTGGGAGGTTTTATTTATATAATTTCTAATACATATAATATATATAAAGCACAATATACTTTTCAGCGATGATGCAGTTATAAATACGAGATCAGGGCCTTGCATTTGTCTGCACACGCAGCTGTCATGGCCAGCCCTTGCGAAGGCTCAAACCGAACTATCATCCATAACAGAATCAGATACGACGACGGAAATCCTACTGAAAACAATGACGACACTTATAATGCAAATCGATAATCAAAGGTCGATGGCACTGCTTGGACAGGATGAACGCATCGTTGATACGCTAGAGTTAAGAGATTTTAAATGAGCTAGTGTATTAAATCACAATCTCAAATCAAAAAATTTCAATCATAAAAAATCAAAACTATAATGTTTTGACATTTCCAAATCTGTCGAAGGATCTAGAAACAAAAAAATATTAGAATTAAAAGCTTTTTATCATTTTTTGAATCTGAGTTTTCAACAAAAAATAAAAGACACAGAAAATGTTATACGAATCGTGTAGAGCGGAACCAAAACGGGACCCACGCAAAGATATAATAGCAGCCTCTGACTATTACATTGCATAGGTATTTAGGTATATACTGAATTAATCAACTTCCAAGAGATTGCCGTAGGCAAGGCCAAGCATCTCACGAATTTGACGTCTATCAGCTCTATTTGTCACCTACAATCATTTATGGGGGACCATCGACATTAGGGTCGATAACACAATCCACATGAGAACCTACGCGCGATTACGCTATTAATTAAATCTATCATTAAATTTATTAATCAATACTCTCTGTATAATTAATTATTATAATGTGATGATTAATCTGTTATTAATTCAAAAGATATGTAGATGTAGAGTGTTTGAGATAATTGGAAAGAGAAGTAAAGCGAAATTCTAATTAATTCTGATCAGCGACAAGAAAGTAAAAGAAACCGCCTAATGAAAAATAAATAATAGTATTATAGAATTTTTGAATGATTGATTAAAATATTAAGACGACGAGAGGAGAAACCGGTTTCGTCTACGACTGACAGTTCGAGATAATGCGAGACGGTTGTTCTCTGCGCGGTTGTTATCCTAGCTGGTACCACTAGCAAGGACGCGATTAATCGTGCCTGACGAAGTATGCAATGACGGACTTCAGCAGATAACGATCTCCCATGTCGCATGCCTCGCGGAAGTAAATTTAAATAACGGTATACATACACGACAATATTAAATTAAGTGACCGTAAACGAGAATAACAAAGCTTAGAATGAGGATCTGGGATTAACACATTTGCAACACGAACATTTTTTTTTTATATAAATGTATGCAACAGAGTTTCTGAATATTTTATTTTTTCGAACTTTTATAAAAATTTATATAAAATTGAAAAATTAAATAATATCACTCTTTCATTAAAATCATAAACGGATCAAAGGACAAAAGTAGGAAGTAGTCATTTCTACGCCGCTCAATCTCTCATATACATGAACATACATATATTTCGTTCCATCGTAAATACGTACCGGATACAAGTACTCGCGCGTGACAAATAGGAAGTGCATGAAAAGCGACGCTGAAAATGTAGGCGGGGAGGTGATGCATCAGGGCCGCTCGGGAGGTAGTCAATAATATCTTAGTCTTTTTTTTCAATTTTCTGAGGTAGCTGGAGAGGAGACCGAGAGGACCTCGAGTGGTCCAGCGCGACCGATCGACCGACCGATCGATCGATCTCGCTGTCCACGTCGACGTCCGTTGAAAGAGCGGGAATACGTGTCTCGGGTCGTGTCTTGGATCCGATTTCTGCTTGCGAATTAATAATAGTTGCCAGCCAGACCATTCCAAGCGGGATTATAGCCGCCGTTGTTCCAGGACGGATCGTAGGCGCCGGCGGCGACTGGATCAGCTGGACCAGCCGGCACGCGTCGCGTTTCCGCATTGTAAAGAGAGAAATGTACGGCCTTGGCTTGCTGGACCTCGGGTGTGTCGATTACGCGACCGTCCGGGCCCAACGGGGCCGGTGGTCCGCTGCAACGACGAAGAGTATTATAAAAAAAACGAAATTCAGGCAATTTGGAAACAAATGGACTTAGCTGCATCAGTTCTCCTATTAGATGAAGAAAGTAATGATACGGAGGATAAAATGTTGAATACTAATTTATCGAGTTACAAGCTCGAAGATAAAGGTCTACATTTAAATAGAAATCTAAAAAAAATTCAACTCGAAGCGAGACTGAAATGTCTGTCGGAAACGAACCTGTAATGCGGAATGTAATTTCCGGAAGCGTAGGGCACATTAGATCCGGGGTAGGCACCAATCGGTCCCGGTCCCTTTGGCGCACGTGCGTTAGCTTCCGCTAGGGCGCTCAAATGAGCAGCTTTCAGTTGCGCGACTTCCGGTGTGTCCACCACGCGACCATCTGGACCCAGTGGAGCTGGAGATGCGTGAGGCCCATACCACTGTGGAGCCGCCAGAATAACGCTCGACGTTGCAAAGAAGAGAATCTATAATGTAATTATTAGTTTATACTTTCAATTCTCATTATTTTCTACCAACCATTCTTAATTATATATAATAATTTTCCAATATATGAATTAAAAATAATATTAATATTGATAATATTAATATTATTATTAATATATTAAATATTATTAATATTAATATAAATATTAATATTGATAATTATTAATATTAATTAATATCAATTAGTAATAAACTTATACATTATTAATAATATTAGAAAAAACAAACAATTGGTGAACATATTCCTTAAACAATGTATATCAATATTGATGGGATTGATTATAATTTTGGGATTAAAAAATGCCTCGAATGTTACAGGATCTCTTTCGAGCTTTCGAAGGTACTCACGAGATATCCGATCATCTTGCTGCGTATAGCACCGAAAAGATAATTGCTAATAGATCCTCGACACTACTCGACCGTCGACACGTGCGTTTAGATCCGCTTTACTGCCATCAACGTGCACGATGCAATTTATAGGGGGTACGATCGGGATACGCTGCGCCCCCCCTGATCTCGTCTGATGCGGGGTACAACCACACCCAGAGAGAAATGTTCTCCTTAACAATAAGTATGACACGTGCCCTGCCCTGTAACATTTACACGCGTTGTTAACAATGACGCTCAACGTATGTATATGTTTGCCCCGCAATCTCGTGTCGCGAATAAAAGTGCGAGCTATGCCAGCTCTATGCATGCCGCACTTTATCCGCGGATGCGGGTCAATGATTGCTGCTGGCTCTCTTGCCAAGTGATTTCGGGGCCAAGGGGTGACGAGGCTTAATAAGGATCTTTTCAGCGTGATGCAAGAGTGCATTGTTTCTTCACATATGCCAGAGATGGAAATTTACTGCACCGAAAAATTGGATGCATCTCACAGAGAAACATTATATGTGTGTGTGAACTTTTATATAAAAAAGTTTTATATATAATTATAAATAATGTATATCACATAATAATATATAACAATGATATAAATATTCTCTTATCATTATATATATATACATGTATTGTTATATACAATTTTATTCTTATTCTATAAAAAATTTGATATCCTTTCTTTCTCAATTTTTCATCTCTGAGAATTAAAAAGTACGACGCGGATATAGTTTTCATTATCATAAATATTTAATAAAATTAACATAATAAATCTCTCAGTAAATGTTGTTGATTAATGTAATCAAATATTATTCAAAAAAAGTAATAAATTATCTATTTTGACATTAAGTAAAGAGAAATTTTGATTTATTTAACATAAAATAGTATCTCTTACGCACTTTCTACGCAATTTACGATTATGATATCACTATTAAGGTTATCGCGAGTTACATTTACTGTATAACGCAATTTATGGAATTATTTATCCACACGTGTCGAATCAATCACAATAGTGTGTCACGGGGTGGCAATATAACAATAGTTGTTGAGATACCAGAACGGACGCGGTGTTGCAATTGACCACCTCGTTCATCGATCGAACCCTATTCGTATATACGGCTGATCTGAAAGGAATTGCGCATTTGTCACCAACGCAATATCCCCGACGAGGTGCGAGTGGGTTTAGGCGTTTAATTGTGCCTGACGAAGTGACTGGTCACGTGTCGATTGCGATCGACAGCTGAACGCGTATCTCTATCGTCGATTGTGATATTTTGGCACATCGCCAGCATCCTTTCGTAAAACTGCCAGAAAAACTCTTTACATTATCTGCGAAATAAATTTTGCTCGCTGTCCCTGTATAAATTATTCAAAAAACAAAAACGACAGAGAGAAGGGATAAAATTAATCTTTTTTTTCCTAACATGCTCCGCTACGTTAATATAAGGTCACCTGTCCATCCTTGCGATTTAATTATATAATATGTAAAGGAGAAACTCTCTTGCGTTATCGTTTCATCTCATAATATTATATTTTATTTGCAATTATAATATTATTACATTTATGGTACGTATATGCACACGTGACGTTTTTACACTACTACTCTTCTTTATACTACGAATGCAAATAAGCTCTACTCTCTTAAATTAAATCAGTGAAAATGTCACTGATCCAAAACTTTCATCGAAGATCAGCGAGTATTTCACTGAACGTGACAGTATAAAATTTCACTGAAAAAAAATCAACTGCTATCGCTGATTTTACTCAATGAGATTTCACTATTTCGCCATACTATAACTACTGAAACCACTGTTTATCAGTGATAATACACCGATTCCATTTAAGAGAGTACATCTCTATTCCGTATGTTCAACGGAGAATTAATTCACCAGGTAACGTGTGCGTAAGGATAAGGATTGCGATATGACAGATGAGCGGTCTTGGATAACTCCGCGGCATGGGCGGCCAAATGCGCGGCCTTCGCATGGGCGACTTCCGGTGTATCTACGACTCGCCCGTCATGAGCAAGCGGGGCCGGTGGCCCGTGATACCCGGCACCGTGATGATATCCGCCGTGATATTCGCCGTGATTGTAACTTCCGTCCGCGGGATATCCGCCGTGATGATGCACCGTTCGGGCGGCTTCAGCGGCGAACGCCGCCAAATGCGCTTTCTTGGCATGTGCCACTTCCGGTGTGTCAACCAGTCGGCCATCGTGGGCCAGCGGGGCCAACGGGCCGTGATAGTGTCCGGCTTGCACCCCGTATGCCTGATGATAAGGTGCATAATGGTCGGGCAACGCCAGCGCCGACAACGAAAGGCACGATAAGATGATGATCTGCGAAAGGACGGACAGAGATTACAGAGAGACTTAATTACACGGGTCCGCTGATGTCAATGGGAGAGTATAGAGAGATGAGGGTACATGGTACCCTCTATATATTAATAGATAGACAAGGCAAAAATGATAGAAATTATGGACAAAGGAACGAAATCGTTGCACCCTTCAAACAGGGGAAAATAGAAATTTTTACACAGTGTAATTTCTAATATTCAATTAGTGCAAGAAGATTCTGTTGAAGCTTCAATTAGATATGCAAATTGTATTTTCAAATAAAATTTTTAAATTCTAGATTTTATGGTGTTTGAAAAAGAACCCTCTCTTTTTGCAGATTAAATAAAAAATTATTAGATTTATAAGAGATGAGAGAGAGATGACAGAGTATCTGTGTACTCACGAAGGACTTCATGCTTGTGCGAATCTATCCAAGATGAGGCGAATCTCTGTCTATTCGATCGGACCATGTAGACCTTATATAGTCGACGAACACTACAGGCTATCTCCCTATCTCTGTACGTCTGTATTAAATAGCGTAAATGAAACGCAGACTTTGCTTGATTTTCACATTATAAGAACGTGAGGGGAGGGGCTGGTTTTTCTGTTTGATTCTGAGAAGCAAGATGGAGATATATCGAAAGGGGTATCTCTTGACTGGACTAGAAAAGAAACTAAAATATTACAGCGAGAAAGAGAAAGAGAAAAAGAGAGGGAGGCTGGAATGCTAGTAAGAGCGAAATTATGATTGCGTCAACGAAAACGCGAATAACGAGCGATGTTGTACAATTGTTCGACAAAAAGTATCAGAGGCCTACAAACACTTTGGTCGATCGAATATTCGTCAATTTCGATTACTGCCGCGGAGAGACCAAAATGCTCTGAAGAAAGACTTAAGATTGAAATCAACATAAATCAAAAGAAATGTCGCGTGAGACAAATGTGAGATAATTTATTACAATATGTAATAAATAAATATTTCATATCTATCCAATAGAATTTTTTACTACTTTACTCTCTAGCATCGTTTTTATTTATTTTTTTTTAAATTTAATACCGTCGATAATGCTTTTGAGGAAAATATCTCGGTATATTTTCAGAATCAAAACATTTCAACATAAACGTTTTTCTACACAATGAAATAATGAAAAGTGTATGACGAAAGTCATAAGTGTGTTTGCACTAATGACCATAACAATGATCTGCGGCTATTACATTGAATCGAAGGCTATTGAAAATTTCGTCACGAAGACACTGCGTCTAATTGCTTAATGAGCTATTGCGCGATTTACTTCGAAAACAACACAATAAGGAGTAATTAAATATATCTAGCCTGATTCCTTCGCGTTGCAAGATGTTGTAAATGATCAACGATTAGACGGATGTGTAACCTGCGTAAATAGTTGTTATATTACGTTGAGAAATTGCTATCGCTGGGAGACAGTTTCGCGTCGCTGATGTGATGCAAAAATATCAAGAAATGTACATCTTGCAAAAACCGAACTATCTCGTGCGAATGTTGGTTGAACGGTATTTGTGTTGAAGTAGAGGGGAGTGATGCTGTTAGGTAAGATTAAATCATCGATTGTATATAAACCGAGCATTTCGCGATCGATACTTATAAAACAGTGGCATTCCATTTAAGGTTGAGCATAACTAAAAATGGGGTCTCTGGTAAGTGCGATCTTCTTATACTACAAACTATTTCTAACAAAGTTCGTAAAAATCGTCAGTTATATATTAAACCATCTTCTGTTATCCTGTTAAATAAATTTTAAAATTACAACAAAGAGTTTACGAAACACGAACTGTAAAAATAAGACTCTTCCCAAAAATCTGCAGAGATTAACTCTCTTTTAAACCTTTTTACATTCATATAGATTATCTTGATGGCCGTCGTTGCCATAACTTCGGCTACACCGACGCATTATCAATATCATGGACCACCCGCGCCTATAGGTCACGATGGCAGAGTCGTGGATACATCGGAAGTAGCCCATGCCAAAGCGGCGCATCTCACCGCCGTGGCGGAAGCTGCCGCGAAAGTTCCGTACAGTCTATCTTCCTACACGGAAGATCCGAATTATCATGGATATTCGAAACCGGTATCGGTCAGTCACCAGATGTATCACAACGGACACGAATATCATGGACCGCCCGCTCCATTAGATCACGAAGTAAGAGTTTTGTCATATATGTCCAATCAATGTTTTCAATATTATTTTTTATACTTTATTGTACTCTTTTAAGAAGCAACGAAAAATAATCAGAAAAATCTTGCGTTAAGTTTACATCAATTTTCACACAAAAGTCTTCGAAAATTAAATTACGCTACTAATTACGCGAGACTTTTATCTTTATTAAATGAATTTTAATTTGCGTTTTCTGGATAACGAAATTTATAGTAATTAATTTGACAAAAAAGTTGGTGGATATAACTTTATATATTGCTACCATTTTCTCTATTCTCATTCTCATATTTCCTTTCATCTTCAGGGTCGCGTGGTAGACACGCCGGAAGTGGCCCGAGCAAAAGCCGCGCACTTGGCAGCTTACAATCATATAGCTTCCTCAGCACCTGTCAGCGAGGATCATTCCCTGATTTACAATCGTCATTATTATGGCCCTTCGCATATCATCACCCCAGAAGAAGAGCACACTGGACACGCTCATCTCGCCGACTATGATAATTATCACGGTTACGATGACGATGCTTACTGATTTTGTTAATTAATTTGTTAAGGAAACACGGCGTTGTAACACTAATTATTTTGTATATTTAATAGACGCTGTATGTACATATGGACGCGCTTCGATAAAATTTAATATAATTGTAAAACTGGTATATTTTATGGAGAACGTGTTTCTCAATTTTATGTACTTTGTAATGTAGTGTAATCTTTCTTTGAGTTTCGCGATGCATCATAAATTATTTCTTATTCCGTTTCGATCGTAACTTTCAAACTGAACCACAAGACTCATGATTATTGTTATCTAAAATGTGTTTTAGATCATAAGAAATATAAAGCATCTTTTTCTTGTTATCTGATTTCTCTTATTTCATATTACGATATTACTGATATCCTAGATTAAAAATTTCTTTGAAAACCTACCTACATTCTATATATTCTATTTAAATATTTTCACACTATAAAATCATAGTCTTTTTTACGGATAAAAATAATTTACATTTACATATATTCATATATCTTCTAAATGAAAGAAGATCAGACTGAATTATATAAAATACATCGCATATTTTAACATTGATGCGCACACTGTTTTATATACACGTGACACAATTAAATCTTAATTGATATCACGGTAATATTATTTACTTGTGTATGTAAATGTAAATTATTTTTATCTGTAAAAAAGACTATGATTTTAGTGTGAAAATATTTAAATGGAATATATAGAATGTAGGTAGGTTTTTAAAAATGATAGAATTCACTTGTCGTGTAATCACAAGGTGTGATTTAAGAGATCTGTCACCTCGATACGCTATAAATAATCATGCGATTGTCGAGAATCAATGCAACTGGTGTAGCTATCAATATACGATTGCGACCTCGCATAACACATCATCATCGTCCTTTTGCGAATAAATCCGAGGAATGATTGATTCGATCACTTATAACTACATCCCGAATATGTCGCAGCCGAATTCAAGACTCGCAACATTTCATGTTTCTTTCAAGCAAATGATTCCGAAATTGAGCTCAATATTTTAAAACGTTGCTTATAGTTGTAAGTTTTTTTTCAATCCACAAAAAAACGCAATGTCAAATATTTTGACAAATTTGCATCGCGATCAATTTTACACATTAAATCCTTGATTTATGTTATTTTAATTAATCTCTACTTATGTTTAATCAAACATGATATCAAAGATTCTTTCTTTTTACTTGTTCGTTAATTTTGAGGGAATTTCCTTACAAGCAGTTCTCCGTGTAGGTAAATCTCAGCATCTTATCTAACTTGTACTAGTAATTATCTTAACACGCGAAGAATCCGCCGTTCGCCTAACGACATATAATCATTCGATCTTCCTAATCGGCATTTACCGATTGCCGCGAGATTGATGCTTTTCGGCCCACGCGTTACGTATGCTCGAAGGAATATGCCAAGTTGGCCAGCTAATTGTAAATGTCGCTTAATGGGCATTTATAAGGTACCCGCCTCGATTGCGACTCGTGCACTTATACTACTAATAGACAATAAGGTCATCGGGCGTGCCGAGATTATCTCGAATTCCAAGGAAAAGGGCTTTTGTTCCTCTAATAAGTTGTTGCGCGAGCTATGCGTTATTAAAACGCCCACCCAAGTATAGGAAGAATTCCGCATCTAAATTTGAGACAATAAAGTAGATGAGTAAAAATTTTTCGTATTTTTTTTTTCACATAGAGATTATTAAAACATTTCAAATAGTGATGTCACACATGACTTTACAAAATTAATTAATTAATTAACATACTACTTGCAAAAGTGTTACAATTTATCATGTTTATTTATAATGAATTGTTGTTAATGAATAATATAATAAAAACTAAAATGAATTAATATTAACAAAAGACATGATTCTATAAGCTTTCATCTCTTCAAAAAAGCTCTTTTAGATAAAGTTTTCAAAAAATAATTAATTAATTAATTAATATATATTAATATATTATTAATTTATACATATATTAATTTATATATTAATATATATTCATTATTTTTTGAAAATTTTATCTAAAAGAGAGCTTTTTTGAAGAGACTAAAGCTTATAGAGTTATGTCTTTTGTTAATATTAATTCTCTCATTTTAGTTTTCATTATATTATTATTTCTTAAAAATAAACATGATAAATTGTAACACTTTTGCAAGTAGTACGTTATATCAGTATAAGTTCTGCGCCAACGTAATATCGTTGAACAATATGCTCTAGTTGGAGTGCATTTGCATTTAATACAGCGTTATGATTCGTTATGATTTGTTTAATTAATTAATTAATTTGTATATATTTTTTAATTATTAAAAAGATTCAATTTTTTAATAAAGTAATACTTTTCTAATCTCTTTCAATTTTTTTATATATATTTACGTTGTCGAGCGATTCGAACGATATGCGTGAAATTCGCACAAAGAGAGTTTCGTCAGGAAGTAAGACCTTGGAGGTGAGATCCGTGAGGAATTTCCGACAGCGAGTAAAAAGACGCGATCATGCACCTGATACATATGTCGGCTACCTCAAAGAGCAATCCGTTCCGATCATCCAGGAAAAATCTTTCGATCTCGAGGACGCGCGGTCGACCTTCATTCTGACCGGATAGGCGCTCTCTTTTTCTACGTCGCACTTCATATATTTTAATCATGCCTCGTCTCCCTTTCCCTTCCACCTTTCGGCAGCTTCGCTTTAATATCGGCAAGGACGGCCATTGATTCGGTTTCTCGGTATATCGATAATTTATGGTAACAAGAATGGAGAAACCCCCCTCAAATACGCGATGTGCAACCTTGTCACTTTTTTTAAAAAAAATATTTAAATTTTATTCTTTGCATGTTAAGATAGGAATTTAAAAAATTACTTGATACTATTAATATATGATATGTAATTATATTATAAAGAGCATAAATAAATATGCGTTAAAGTTCCAGCAAAAAATTTAACAGTATCTAGATGAATTTTTGCATCCCATCAATTTTATTTTCCTATTTGGAATAGAGATCTTTTTTTATATGTGTTCCATTCGGACAGAGTGACAGGATAATATTAATTAAATAAAATTAAAACAACGCGCGCAATTCAAGACGGGAAATATATGTTTATGCCATTTAATTATTACACACTAAATTATTGTCACTTACACGAAGATAACGTGCTCATCAGTAAAATTCATTAGCACCCCGTATAAATATTGTACACGTGAAAGAATCTACTCTTATATTTGTTATATTTATAGATTCCTCGCGAGAACAGCCATTAACTGTCATTTTCGCGCTAATAAAGGATTTACGTACCTTTCACACGCGATCCCACCAGCAAAAACTGATCCTTCGTTCCGCGCTAGACTTCCTGATAAGGTACGTCGGACTCTTGACGTCAGTGATCGCTCTTGCCGATGATGATGAACGTGAGAGACTCTCTCGGCCAAAGAAGCAGCCGGCGGTGCGGAACTGACCTTGGTGATGCGTTCGCAAATGCGAGGAGAACATCCCTCTCCTTTCTCCCTGGCAGATTCAGGCGAGTACGGTATGGCAGGGTCTCATTAACGTAATGTCAATGTCAGCACTTTGAGATGTAATGATTTGCTGCAGGGCGTGGTCCCCACCTACGGGTCGACGACTCCCTACCAGGATTCACATATATAAAAGGAGATCCGAGTCTCGACACGATGCGACATAGCAATCGCATACCTTAGGGCGAGTACTGGTAATCCAGCAGCGCACTTATAAGGCATGAAGACTCTCGTAAGTATCTGTTGGCGACAGATATCGACAAAGAGAGCCCTTTCAAATTAGCATCTTACAAATAAAAACTTAATTCGATTTAAAATTTAATCACAATAATAATAATATTTATCAGCTAGCCTAATTAATCAGTATTCTTCATCATCGATTTTTTTCACACAATTAGATTTTTCAAATTCAGTAGATTAAAAAAAAAATAATTACATATAAAAATGATTTTCGTTCCGCAGATTGTTCTCTCCGCGCTTTGCGCCATCACGACCGCACAGCCGGCTTATCTGGCTTATCACGCCGGCCTGCCGCTCGGACCGGACGGTAAGATCTTGGACACGCCGGAGGTTGCACAGGCAAAGGCAGCGCATCTCGCTACCCAGGCTTACGAGGCTGCCAGGAACACGCTCGGCTACAGATACGCGCCCGCCCTGGCCATTTATGCACCTGCAATTACGTACGGCGCGCCCATCGGCGCGGACGGTCGAGTGGTAGACACACCTGAGGTCGCCCAGGCCAAGGCTGCCCATCTCGCCGCTCACGCCCAAGTACGAGACGTTCGCGTTTAAAGACGATTGCACAATTCCAATTGTACTATACTGGCGAATTGCGCAGAAACTGCTTGTGTGTGTTTAGAAGCGAGCTATGAAATTGCCAGTTGAGATATTTATATCGCTAATATTCCTCTTCTCTTTCCAATTTCCTCGCGCGTCGAGAAACGATTTTGACTAACATTTTTATTTACGCAGGAGGCTGCCAAGACGGTCGGACTGATTCCATATGGAGCTCTGGCATATCACGCTGCTTCGCCTGTGCTCTACGCTTACGGTTACGCTCCACTTGGATCCGATGGCAGAGTATCAGACACCCCCGAAGTGGCGCAGGCTAAGGCCGCGCATCTTGCCGCACACGCTCAGGAGGCTGCCCGAAACGCCGCTTAACAAGTCGTATAATTATTAAACTGCGATACACCACGCGTATCAATCAAATTATCTCTTGATCTCCTAATCGGAAATACCACGTTCTCCATGAATCTGAGGAAACTTTGATAATAAACGAACCATCTTCAAGTCATATTATGCAATTTGTATTATTGTTCCTTATTCAATCATTTTAACAGAGAAAACTTTGTTTCCTATATCGCGCACGCGATTCGAGAATATAGAACATGATCAGAGTGTTTAAATAGAAAGGGGAAATATATACAAATGTAAGATTTAAACTATTACATATTAAAAAAAAGAATTAATCATACAAAAACAAATTTCTAAAAAAAAATCATCGACCTAAATATCATCAATTTGAATACTCAGCATGTCCAATTTCGAGCGCCTTCCGCGCCATGGCTAATGCACCTTCTTTGGTTTTGTGACCGCCAATAAACCGAACGGAATGTACAAACACGGCGCCTTTTATGTCGCAGGCTTTCTCAAGCTCATCGTTACGTAAACCACCCCACGCTTCCGGTAAAAACATCCTGCATATAAAACTGCCCAGCGCTACCGGCATGCACTGAACCCGATAATTGTTGTCAGCTTCGAAAACGGCGTACTTTATTGACGGCGCAATATGCATTTCCCTTTCCAATTGAAACAAATGTTCCTTCCACGGTACCATTTGCGACAACAATATTATTTCACCGCTCGGATCGACCTTTCGAAAATATTATACATTACACTTAAACATTATAATTAGAAATTTATATATATATTAAATACATATATTATATATTAAATATATATTATTTAATATATATTATAAATATGTATTGAATATATATATATATATAATATATTTTTAAAAAATTTTACTTACATTAAGTCGATCCTCCACAGCGCGTTGTACGATATTCTTCGCCGATAACCAAACGTTTTTTGTGTATTGTACGAATTCTAGAAATTCTTCCAAAACCAAAGCCATAGCTTTTTCGAATCGTTCCTCGACATTCACATCTTGGCTATTCCATTGGGGATTAAGTTTACTCACTCGCGCGCTTAAATCAGTAACTATTCGATATCTGAAACAGATAGCAGTGCAATATATCAAAAATAAAAAACAATATATATAGCACACAGCATTAGAGAAACACTTACAATGGTTCTGCGTCATACATCGGCACACCATTATCTATAGCATCAATTTCTTTGATTAGGGTATCGTAAATCTTTTTGAAGATATCATCAATGACTCTGTCCTCTGTTACCTCCGGAAGTAAATTCTTCAATATTTCATGACCGAAATGACAATAGACCAAGCCTGCACTGCTTAATTTTATTGTCCACTTGTATTCTGGTTTCTTCATAACACTACTCACGGTTTCCTTAAATTCCCTGAAACAAGAAAACAAAAGATATTAATGTGTCGGAAGTTACAGAGCAGTATTTTATTTTATATCTAATATATTATATATTATTATATCTAATGTGATATATATACCTCATATGATGGTCGTATCGGTGCTTAGAGGGATCATATTCTCCACCGACATCCACTACGATATCACAGGTTTCTAAGACACTCTGAGTTCGAGATCTAAAAATATAATGCGATACCCATGGATTCTGTAATTCAATGTAATCCTACTCATTTTGTTTCCATTGCATTTTAATTTCTTTCTCTTTTAATTCTGCCAACATTTTAGTCTTCATATTTCCAATAGAGTTATAAATAATTACCTCACAATAGAGGCATCCTTGTACTGCGGTAACAACTTTAACAGTGCACAGGCGAGCACTTCGTCGCAGTGAAACGTGCCGTCGTGTGTACCGATTTTAACAGCTGATTTTTCCGACATCGTCCTGAGCGTAGTCAAGTCGAATGTACACCGATTCCACTGGAGAAGATTGGAGAATCTACCGAAACGCGTGCTCCTTAATAGTTGACTGAAAAGTCCGATCATTATAGCAAATTACTAATTCTGATTATTACTTAATTCTGATTTTACACCTGACAATATATTTCATCGATTTATAAATTGATTCTTACCAAATACTGATGAACCAAAACGCCGCGTAAGGATAACGGTCCTTTTAAATAGAGGCTAGGTGTGCTTCAAACAGCGTCCCCAGGTCCCGAGAGGGCGCTTATCGTATGCGTGGCGCCAAATTATCGTATTTGAACTAAAATTATCGTATATTTAAAAATATTAATAAAATAATCATTTATATATTATTTCTTATATATTAGAGATAATCGCAAATAAGTTCGTTATCAATATTAGACGCTGGAAAAAAATCTTTATTCTTAAAAATTTTAATTTATTTATATTTTATTTATTCTTTAAATTCATACACATACATATATATGTGTGTGTGAATATGAAATGTTTGCTATTTCGGAAATAACTTCCGCCGCGCGAAAAAATTCAACTTTCGATTGGCCACCACGTCGCTTCTTGCCGCGCAGCAAGCTTTACCGCGTCCTGTGTACAGGAGCCATATGTCAATTTGTGTTGTCAGCTGAAAAATTCTATAATTTTCTCAAATTATCGTAAATTTACGTACGATACCAAAGTGCTATCGTACATCGTACAATGGCTAAAATTATTGTACATATATGATAATTATCGTACGGATCCTAAAGGCCCTTGCACAATGCTAGAGGCGATAGCGATTAGCGATAGGAATAGCGATAGCGATAGAATAGTACCTATTCTCTATTCCTATTGGTGAATATTTTTTATTCCACCAATAGGAACAGAGAATAGATGCTATTCTATCGCTATCGCTATTCCTATCGCTATCGCTTAGCATTGTGCAAGGGGCTTAACACTGGCTTCAAACAACTTTGAAAAACGTGATTCGCGAAATACCGGTCGGTAAATCAATCTCGTCGAAGATACCGCCATCTGTAGCCATTTCGAGAGAATTACTTAGCCAAAATCTACTTTCCGACCCTGCTCGATGAAAATAAAACGATTTTACGTAACCTCAAAAGCGCCGAATATTGATATCTCTCGTTTAATTATAACGGCGATTATATGCCGATCAAATTGGCTAAACGCTAGCTTTAAAGATGCCGAAACGTCCCTGTCCCTACGAAGCGGATTTGCTGCCCCAGATGAAGGTGCACGTGGGACAGAGACAGATGGACAACGGTATATCGAGGGACGAACGGATGAAGGATGTTTATGGTAAAAGCATGTTTGTTTTATCACACAAAGTCGAGTGTTCTCTTGTTTCAATTCTCTGCACACGCATCTTAACGTTTCTCTTCATATAAAAATATAGAAATCTTGCTATTTGTTTGACAATACCTTGTTGCATCGCTTTAATATCCTGGTCCCATTAAATTTTCCAGATAAAACTCTAACACTGCTCAAGACCGGAGCAAAGGCACTCTCCTGTAAATTGAACGCATCTGCGCAAGTGGATCCTGTAGAGTTACCTCCACTGCGACTGTCCCCTTGGAAATTAAAATCCACGTCCAATCTGAAACAGATGCTGTTGACTGACAAATTGCAACTGAAGATTAGCGATAAAGTTATCAATGTAAGTTCCGCATGACTACTGTAACTTGACTTGGTCTATATGGTGTTTCTGCAACATTTATTTTCTTCTAGGATAGTCGGATGGATCTTTGTGGTTGTTGCCGGTTGATAGATCAGTCTACAATAAGCAAATGCTATTACTGTGATCAGATACTATGTTCTTCCTGCCTGTCTATGTGTGCCAGTTGTTCAGAAATGTTCTGTCAGAATTGCTCTCTACCTGTGTAAGTTATTAAGCGTCATGCATGCTGTTGTTAGAGCTTTAAATATGCATGACTTGTAATTGATGAATTAATTTTTATTACAGATATAATTGCGAAGAGCAAATCATGTGCCTTAATTGTTATCGATAATTGTCAAAGAAAAAGAAAATATTTTTGTGAAAAAGCTTTTTTATAAATATTCTGATACTTTTATAATTTTGCTATTCTTATTATAATTTTATGTATATGTATAAATTATTTGTATAAATGTTGTTAATTTAATAACTGAGAGAATATGAAGAATCTTATAATTATTAAAAAATTTATGTGCAAACAGTATTAAAATGTTCCATGGACATTGTTTTATATTTTAATTGTTAATTTGAAATATATGTTAAGATATGTAATGTATATTATATGAAAATATTAACAAAGATGCAAAATTAAAGATAAAACATTAAACATATCTGCAAAAAAATGTATTTTTATAATTGATTAATCTTTATTTCTAATATAGACTATATATATATATATATAAACTTATTACAGAAAAAAATACTTTAAATAATATTGTCATTCTGATTGCAATAATGTATATAAAATTAAAAAGAAGTAAAGCTTAATTTTTTAATCATTTTTTCCTCATCGAAAATACTTGGATTTTTTAAGCACTTTTTTAAACCAGCAATAAGATAAAACGATAAAATCAAAGATATATATTCGAGTCAAAGGATTCATTAAATTGAACAAAGCGCGTTTTAACTATTATCCAATAAAATCGTCCTTGGCGATTCTATTGGTCGATCAAGAAAGATAGATAGATTTCAAATAATTTCTCCAATGGTAAAGATCGTAGCTCGATCATATGCAAAGCTGGTTAACATTGGTTAACATTTTTTACATCTTCGACAAAGGACGTGAAGAACATTCGTTAAGAGTAAGAGATTTTCTCGGTTTTCGAGTCACAGTTTCATAAAATATATCGAAACGCTTCAACAATATTTTTCTTTGGTTACGATGGAAAATCAAGGTACGTAATTATAATCAGAAAATAAGCACGAGACTCATGTAAAGTAAGTCGCACAACTGAACGATAATTTCCTTTCTTCGTTCATATGACTTCTATTTTCTTAGAATGAAATATTATCGCGAAGTTTTATTCTTTAACTAAATTGAATGACATAGAATGCAGCAAGTGTCTTGAAACTTTTTATCTAAATAACGATCTATTTTGTTTTGCAATTTATTTATGACAAACTACACTAATTTTTTTAAAAATATATTAATAAATATGAGATATTTCTTCTTTTTATTCTAGACTTGATAAAGAACGAAGCCGTAAAAGAAAAATCTGAAACAATCCAATATGTTCCAAAGATGGAACCTGATGATGCCAAAGATAATAATGTGTATTTGCCAAATACAAAATCGAATTCCACAAACACGGAGAATGAGGCTCTTCAAAGTGAAGATAAAGGAGTACATTATGAAGAGAGATATGTTTCTGTAGAAAATGAGGCATATAAACAAGATGGAATTACGGCGGACAAAAAAGTAATCGGTAAAAAAACTAGAAAAAGTAATCGTTCGTCAGTAAGTAATGAGAAGAAAGAAAATTTGAAGAAGACTGCCTCCAGTAAAGTAATCAAGAAGAGGACACCAAGGAAATCAAATAAGACAGCACAGAGCGCAATATCAAATGAGATAGCATGCAAAAAGTTTGCATCTGAAAAAGACGAAAATTTAATGTCATTTAGATACACTAATCCTAATAATACTATCGCATCGCAATATATTCCATATGGAATAGTTAAACAGGAAGAATCACATAATTATAGTTCAAATACTAATAGAAACATGTTACAATATCTAGATTGTAATAATTTGAGACGTGAAAATTTGAAACAATCAATCTTGAATTCTCATTCTTGGTTATTTGTACCAAAAAATAGTCAGAATTTTGCATTGAACAATATTAGCAATATGCAAAATCAAGTAGGACAAACTAACTATATTAATGATAAAGTATATCATAATGCGTACACTGCTGTTGATTATAACTCGAAACAAAGTGAAAATCCATATTTTCAGTCTTCGATTAAACCTGTAGATTCTAATAAGTTATTTGATGTAGAAAACAAAGTTTTACGTTGCTCCTGCAATTACTGTATAAATAATTTGTGGAACAATATGCATAGCGGCATCGAAGCTTTTCCAAAAACGAACAATACATTCCAGCAAATAGCTGGTAATAATATTTCAAACAATATTCCATTAGCTGCTACTTCTAATAATTTCTGGAATACAGTAGGATCATTCAATTACTCTCCTTATCCACCATTACAAGCAGGTTATGACTTTAAAAGATTATTTTATAGTGGTTTCAATACATTAAACAATGTGAATGATAGCGGATTCAATATGATGGCAAATAAAAATGTAATGTCTCCGTTGAATAACTGGAATACTGTAAATCACATACCGATTCCATATAATAACAATTTAAACGTAGCTCTGGACACGTTTATCACTTCTGAATCATTACGTCCTGAACCGTCGTCTTCTCTTTATACAGGCAACACTAGCGCACAATTTAATAATTATTATAACAAAGATTTAACGAAAGTGGATATGTCTGTAAATCAGTACAAAGAAAAAGATAATTTCGATTCATCGACAATACCTATCTTTGAAAATTCATTATCTGCTACTAATACGCATGGATTAGATTCTGACTCAACAAATACTTTATCGCAAAATACTACATCATCCAATGAAATGGTGTATGATATTACGAATTTTGTTTCTGAAACAAATACAGTCAATAGATTTGAAGAATCTCCATCTTATACATATGTTAAGGAGATGGATAAAACTTGGCAGTAAATACTTTTACAAACATATCTAATATTTAAAAAACTATTTTTTAATATTATTCGTAGATTAGAAAATTGACAATAGTACTTTTACACAAAAATGTGATATGCTAATTTGTGATATTGCTAATAAGCATTTTTTTTTTTTTTTTTTTAATACTATATGTCTTTCAGAAAGTTCTTTTATAAGTTATTTTGATATATATATTTATATGTTTATTTTTTAAGCAAATGCTTATATTAATATATATTCAATAATCTGTGTTAAAAGAGGTTTTTGTTTTTAATATATACAGATTTGCGTTTTATTAATGCAGGCATTACAATTGTAGCCTAGCATGTTTTTACATTTTTAGTTTGCAAGTTGATTCAGGTATGAAACACTTCTAAGATAAAAAAAACAAATGTATAATTGAAAATTAAATATAATTACAATATACAACATATTTATATATTATACTTCTTTTAATGTATATAGAATATAATTTCCTCTCCTACTATTTGAATTAAGTACATTTGTATACAGCACAGAAAAATACTGATATAAGACTTGTATTTGTTAATGACAGTAAAAAAAAGTACTGTTATAAAAGCTTTATAATTAAATCGACATGCATTCTTTTTTTATATTTACAAAATATAGTCTATTTAGATGTATATTTATATTGGTCAATCCATGCATGAACATAAGTGTCACTCAAAACTACTTGCAAAACAAAGTCTTGTATCAGTTATTATTGGTATTATTTTCTATGAATATCTTATTTCCAATATGTGGCAGGTAAAAATTATCTTATAAGAATCAATAAGAAAATTATTAGTCGACTATTTATACAGTTTTCTTCGTTAATTTTAAAAGACACGATATTAAAAATATAAATATTATGTTTCATTAATTTACTGCGGAATATAAGTCAGGTAGAAGAAACATTCTCGTCATACATAGATCTGTAAAATTCATACAGGAGTTATATCCATAGGGTCTTTGGCGTTTTTATAATAATTCGAAAAATTTACAGCCAAATCAATCTCGTCTACTTCCTCACCAAGAAGATGGCCCTCTGCATCGACTTTTGACTTTCCAAATATTCTGTAAATAGATTTTACAATACAAGACAGGGTTTGACAACAATTATTATGGACAATCTCTATATTAGTTAATTGCTTCCTCTATTAGTTTCTCTATTAGTTAATTGACGAATGCTTCACAGAAATATTTATAATAAATTAGTAATTATAGGTGGTTCCTTGTCACAGAAATGTTACCGCCTTCAAAATAGCTGTAAGTAGATATGTTAGTATATGTTTTATAAACAGTATATATTTCAATAAATAATTTATTTATTACCTTTTCAATAGAATAGAACAATAGAAAAATAATGAGAAATTAAACCTGTATAAAAATAAGATAGCATAAAGTATAATTATATTCTAATAAGCAGACAGAAGCAACCTATTATAACAAGTTGATAATGAATAATTAATTGGAAGCAATATACCCATCTGAAAATGCACATGAGTATTTATTCATAAAGTATCTGTACAATAAAGTTGCGAATTCATAATACATTATATTCAACAGTTTACTAATTATTGCACACAACAATTTATATATTTCATTAATTATTTACAAAATGCTATATGTAACAAAAATATATATATATATATATATATATATGTATATGTAGTCCCTGTTAGATAATTTATTTCTCTCGAATTACACGAACTTTTAATCTCAGTTGTAATTTGTTGCAAGTCACAAATTAATATTTCCAGAGAACAATAGGCAATATTTTCGAAAGAAAATCTCTGACACAAATTATTAATTCGACCAACTCTAATAGAAACATTCTTGTGTAAGGCAATAATATAATTTAATATATAATCATTATTGATATAGTTATTTATTAATCTATGAAAACTGGAAAGAAAATCTCATCAATTTTATTATTATCAAGTGATGGCATACGAAAAAATAATTTATTTCGATAATTTGTTTCTTAAGAAAAATATTCACATTATTGTATAATGTCTATATTGTATAATAACACTAATGTCATAATTCAATATAGTTATAATAAGGAGGTTACACATACATGAAAGAACACATTCAATATATAAATGTTAAAAATAAATTAAATACAAGAAGCCTCGATAAGGTTGTCAAATAAATACCTATAATTAAATTATAAATTACAAATGATATTCCAAGCATAACATTATTGGTTAGTTTAATTTGATTTAGTTCCCCAGCGATATTAATAATCCATGTGTGCAATAAGGAAGAGCGTGTATTACCAAAAATAATTCTGGCGCTGTACATGATTAGTATAATAAATAAATAATTAATGTTCTCCTTATCAGTCAATCAGCTGGTATATACATGCGTTAAGCAATAGAGTTATTATAGTCCCGTGAGTTGTCTGAAACCAGCACATTCGTTTGCGCATACCTGGACAATGTCGACATCGATCTGTTCATAACCGGTGCGACCGAATCGTCCAATCCACGATGAAGTGATATCGTGTCTAAATCGATCATTCGCGCTGTGGAGTGGGCGTGTATAGCTGCTAGGTATTCCGAAGTTTCCAACGTGGCTTTAGTCGGTTTCCGATAACTGTACAAAGAATCGATATGCATTGAAACATACATGAATCAATAACCCAATCAATTATGAAATAGATAACCCGATCGCTAAAGAGATTCATGACAAAGATTTTAAATCTACAATCAAAGAGATTCGGTAATAAATGTATATATACTTACAGTTTCAATAGTAAAGAACTTCCCACCACGGAAACTGAACTTAAAGCCATCGCGGCGGAAGACATCCACGGTTGCAGGAAGATCCCGAGGGAGCTAAATATTCCAGCGGCTATAGGGATCCCCAGGAGATTATAGACACTGGCGAATAAGAAATTCATTCTTATTCTGCGGACCGTTTTCCGCGATAGATTCAAGCACGCGATAACATCCAGAAGATCGTTCTGCAATATAGTGTGACGTTCTTTATCTCGTGCAATAATCAGTAAGACGCGTTACTTTCGCTTGTTGTAGACTGTTGAGACTTACGCGCATTAGAACTACGTCGGCAGCTTCTACAGCAACATCGGTGCCCGACGCGATGGCGATACCGACATCAGATTGAGCTAGAGCCGGACTGTCGTTAACACCGTCTCCCACCATGGCGACTCTTAAACCCTGATCCTGTAGTCGTTGAATTTTAGCCACCTTGTGAGATGGTAACACTTCCGCGAAAACCCTGCTGATGCCAACCTGTATATTCCCGAAGAGAAACGGAAAAAGCCGATAAACATAGATCTAGCTATGAAAATGAAATCTTCTATACACAACGTTACCTGTCTGGCGATCGAAGCCGCGGTTTTCCTATTATCGCCCGTCAAAAGAATCACTTGCAATCCCATTTTCTTCAGGGTGTAGACCGCGAGATGTGCCTCGGGCTTCACGGTGTCAGCGACGCTGATCATGGCGATCAGGACATTATTTACAGCAATTAAGACGGCAGTGTGTCCAAGATCCTCTTCGCTAACCATTCTCGTGTCGATCTCCTGTGGGATATTGATCGCATTCCGTCGCATCCATTCCCGATTACCGATGCAGACTTCATAGACGTCGTCGGCGGTGTTTCGATCACCCTGCGAATCGGGACTTAATAGTAATTGCAGATCTAAGTTTTGTCTATCCCGCGTCGACTCGACGATTGGCACATTGTCAACGGGCACGTTGTTAAGATTGTACGTCCCGGGCGGCGCATTGCTCGTCTGATTCACGTAGTTGATGATTTTTTCGGACTTCAGAGCATCGGACAGAGCGGCGCTCAGATGGGACACCTTACACTTGAGCCCGCAACCAGCGACCGCTTGAAAATTCGTGCACTGTCCGGTAGCACCCGACCCGATCGTATCTTTCACGTAGCGTACGATTGCTTAGAAAAGAAAAAAATAACAATTATTGCGCAATTCAATGTAATTACACAGAAAATGTGATACTTACCCGACGCAATAGGATGTTCGCTGTTTATTTCCGCCGTGCCGACAACCAGCAGCAGCTTTGTCAACGAGCAGACCTTCTCGTTCACGAACAAACCGATTTTGGTAACGATCGGTACACCGTGCGTCAACGTTCCCGTCTTGTCGAAAACGATGCATTTAACTTTGTGCGCGTTTTCCAACGGTTCGGCACCCTTGATCAGAATACCGTTCAATGCGCCTACCCCTGTACCAACCATAACCGCGGTTGGCGTAGCTAAACCGAGGGCGCAGGGACAGGCAATCGCGAGTACTGCCAGGGCGCTCCGAAAAGCATACTGGAATATGATCTCCTCACGATTCATGCCGTGTTTATTAATCTGGTCGTTGTGCAATATGGGCAGCTGCTCGATGTTCATGTAGCCGACGGTGATCCAGATGATCAGTGTCACTATAGAGACTACTATAACCAGAGGTATGAAATAGCCGGCTATCTTGTCGGCCAGCTGTTGGATCGGGGCCTTGTTCGTCTGCGCTTCCTCTACTAAGCGAACGATCTGTGCCAGCGTCGTATGCTCGCCCGTGTGCGTGGCGGTGATTAGCAACGGTCCATTCTGATTGATCGAGCCGCCGATCACCGCAGAGCCCTTCTTCTTCGGCACTGGCATACTCTCCCCCGTAATCAGACTCTCGTCGCAGGTCGACTGACCGGACAACACGCGGCCGTCGACAGGCACTTTGGCGCCCTGAACTACCTTCAGCACGTCGTCACGTTGCACGAGATCGATGTTTATTAAACGCTCGGATAGTATTTCGTTATTCGGACCCAGCATGACTAATACCGCATCCGTGGCTTTCAAAGATAGCAATTTCGAAAGAGCTTCGGATGTTTTCCCCTGAAAGCAAAGCGTATTCTTGATGTCTTGTGTATCTCTTCGCAGAAGAGACTTATTGAATTATCGTTGAAAAGGTACCTTTGCCACATGCTCGAGCCATCTTCCTAGACTGATGAAGACTAGCAGCATCGGCGGGGTGTCGAAGAACGTCTGTGGACTGACATTCTCTTTCATTATCATAGCGGCACTTAGAACGGCGACCGAGTAAATATAGGAGATCGTAGTCGTCATTGAGATTAAGACGTCCATATTGGTTGTGCCGTGTTTCAGGGCTTTGTAGGCTTGTACATAAAAATGCCAACCGCCGAAAAACTGTGCAGTAACGCACAAACGGTTAATCTAAATGCATAACTGAACAAGCGAGAGATAAACATTCCATCTCGTTGTGCATACCTGCACTGGTGTCGAGAAGACGAAGAGTATTAGATTTTCCCAGGAGAGACCAGGCACTATACAACACATTTCCTCGTGTGTCTTATTGCCGAAGGACATGATTAACATGAAGTACGTCATTGCTATCATACACGGAACTCCAAAGATCAATGATACCAAGAATGCCGTTCGCCATTTGTTGATTTCTTCTCTGCAACGCGAAAAATAATCATTCCAAAAAAATTTCTATTTCGCAGAAGGATAATTACGCGTATCGCAAAAGAATTATACTTACTTCTGATCTAAGTAACCTCTATTCTCCTTATCTCGGTTGCTGAACAAACTGGCCGAGAAGCCTAATTTATTAATACTTTCGACGATATCTCTGACACCGGTATTTTCCACGTCGTACTTGAACTTTCCACGTTGCGTCGCGAGGGCGACAACCGCCGATCGTATACCGGGCAACTTCTTCACAGTCGACTCTATTTTATTTACGCACGATGCGCACGTCATACCCAAGATCTGAAATTAATTTAATTAATTAATCAAAAACGTGTTTATATATAAATCTCATTACATTATATATCTATTATATATATGTCTATTATATCTATTATATATCTATATAAATCTATTGATGTCAATCTAAAATTATAGATTAATTGTTTAATTATCTTACTTTTAATTCGATCTCGCCTTCTCCGGTCCCGGATTCTTCGATTAAAGTCGTAGGAAAACCCAATTCCGATATACTAGAAACAATGTCCACCGCTCTTATCTTATCGGGATCATACGTGACCTCCGCCTTGGCGGCCATCAGTGCCACTAATATGTTGTTTACGCCATATAACTTTTTACAGTGCTTTTCTATCGCGACGACGCAGGAAGCGCAAGTCATACCCTATAATAGACAAATCCATTATCTGTTAATCACTATACTTGTATGGAGGAGTTTAAATGAATGAACTTAAAGAACAAAGTATAACGTACTGTTATATGTAAAAAACACTTTGACAATTGTCCCTTGACGTCCCCGACGCCATTCGCTTGCATCGATTCCACTTTTCTGTTATTATTGGCAATCGCGTGTGATTTCACAGCTTTGTCGTCCACTTCCTTCACATATGCGGTGAAACCCATGTCTTCTATATACGCTGCTATCTGATCAGCTGTTACGTCGCCGCTGCTATAAGAGACTTTGGCTTCCTTATCCTCAAGACTAACGTTTACGTCTTTTATACTCGGCTTTTCGGACAGAACACCTGCAAAACATATACAATTCCTATAGAAAATGTGGAGCCTACAACACGTATGATATAAAATTTGAAGATGAAAAACTTTACCAAATTTCAAAGTATGAAACTAACAGATTTAACATTCTTTCCAAACAGAATTCTATCGACTCACCGGTGATGTTTTTAACGCACGACGAACAAGTCATTCCGTCCACGTGTATACTGCAAGTGCTGCTGGTAGATAGAACTACGGAGACGAGGGTATTCGCAGTTTCGTTGTTCGCGACGTTGTTGGACGTGGGTAGACTGACGGTGAATCCCATGTCCTCGATCGCGTCCCCCAATTCTCGCGGCGTCGTCTCGCGCGTTCTGTACTCGATGTAGCCGGCCATCTCCTCCAGGACCACCCTGATACTGACGACGTCCGGCCGCTCGCCAATCATCCCCTCGATGTTCCTCACGCAACTCTGACAGGTCATACCCTGGATGCCGATTTTAACCGTGCTGGTCTCATTCGCGGAACGCCGCGCTTCCGGTTCGCGCGGCACTCGCACCAGATGCGTCGTACCCTCGTAATCGGTGTCGTCATCGCCATCCCTTTAAAAATTTTTACAGAAAATTCAGACATTGTTATTGGATTTCTCTCGATATTTCTTAAAGTGTATTCGATCGTGAATTGGAAGAATTTTCTCTTAGAATTTACCCTGAAAATCATGGTAATCGTGGGACAATGTGATATATGGAAAGAATTTTATGAGGATTTCTCTGATTAATATTTATCACAATAAAAATAATATCTATCAAAATAAAATATAAAATATGTTTGATTAATTTTACTAAACTGCATAGTAAAATTATAATCAAACATATTTTATATTTTATTGTGATAAATATTAATCAGAGAAATTCTCATATAAAATTCTTTCCATACCATATTGTCCCATGATTTTCAGGATAAATTCTAAGAGAAAATTCTCTCTGTGTGTGGTATAGTACTTTCATGACGCAATGTGTCTCGTAATTAAAATTGAAATATAATGAGCGGAAATGATAAAAATTCCAATTAATACAATAATAATTCAATTTCATTTATTTCTGTATAGAAATATCTTTAAAGCTAAATTGCTCTCCTGAGAATAAAATTGTTACTGCTTTAATACATTAATTGTGTGACGTAAAAAAATTAAGTGCATATTATCTTAAAATATTAGAGATTCAGAGAGATTCATATAGAAGGATACACTTTAGAGTTTATCGACTTAACCATGTCTATCGAGGTAGTGATAAAAATATATTCAGATATTTTTTAACAATATGTGTATCATAGATTATATATAAAATGATGATAGAACAACTGGAGGGTCGCCTATTTGCGAAATAAATTGTTACGATGATTTCGCAGTACTTCAAACCGACTAATGTTTTGTTTATTCTAGTTATCTCTTTCATTAATTCACGCAATGTATATTTATGTGCGATAAGCCGCACCGAGAAGTGTCGTATTCATTATTTCGCGAATAAGGGGCGTAAATAAAAATATTACAGACTCGGAGATTCGACAAATGAGCTATATAAATTAATGACGCGTCATTAATTTACAACATCGTAGAATTTTGATTCACCGCGTGACAGTACATCTTGATCAAAACACGGAAGAAATCATGTTAATCAATGGTTTATCGTTGAATTTGTCAAAAATTTTCGCCTTTTTATCCGCAATCTGCGACTCGCAGATAACGATGATATGTCGAAAGCAGATTTTTGCGATTTTTTTCAACAACGTAACATATGCAATGGACGACAGATAAGCAGAGAAACTAATATAATTCGATAGCAAGTTATTTATTTATATAAGTTATTTACTTAAAATACAGGCAAGAAAAAAGCTATTCTGTGATATAAATTATTTTTGTTTTCTTGATCAAATAAAAAGATTAATATCTCGCAGATCCGTTTTATTTAATTATACTTTCCAAAGCTTGAGTACACTGTTATCTTATATTAATAGAAGATATAGGTAATATAAAATGCACAGCTAAAGAGATCACTTTCGAAAGCATTAATCAAAATTATGGATCTATCCGATTTTTTCTATTCTACATCTATAAAACAAAAATTGAAAACCATTTGAAAACGACAGATGTTTGACTAATTGTAAGTTTTACCAGAGTCTAAAAAAATAAAAGTATATAAGATTGCACTATAAACACACCAATTGAAGTACTTCACGAAGCTTACCAGATGATATCGACGGCGCCGTAAGTTTTACTAAGAAGAGGTTGTTTGTCCTCTTTTTTCATCATTCAAGAAGAGATTGAAGTTTCTCGATCAACACTATTAGAAACTGCTACGCGGTTCCTTACTTCAATTTCGACTCTTGAAACTTATCTATTTCTTATCAGTTGAGTGTAGTATAGATAAGAACGATTGTCGTCTCTTTGTGGACAAAGTTGTATTTTTTAAAACAATGTAGCCGTTTGTTACACCAATTTTAGCCAACCGATAAACGATAATAATACGATTGATAAAAAATTGCAATAGATTTTATCGAACGATTTTTATCAAAGTTCGAAATTTCGATAATTTTTGGAAAATTATTCTCTAGAAAGAGAGTTTCGAGACAATTTCTATTCATGCGTAAGAGATAAGCTTTTAGCTTTAGCTTTTAGCTAAATAACAATACAAGCACCATATCATGTGTTGGAATAGATAAACTCGATCTGGTTAACAATCGCTGGAAAAAAACACGAGGCACGAGTTTCCGTGAGATTGAAATAAAATTCTAATTTATCGTCGTGTTGCGATAAAAATCGCGATACTGATAGACACAATTTCAATTTTAATCACCGTTGGCGATTGCTCGTTAATCGTCATTTAGAAAAATGAAGGCTCTATAAACTATCGTCCATTTATTTGGAAAAATTACGTGTTGTGAAGAAAAGAACGTGATCGATCTCTCGACCTACGATGATATGTGTAATAAAAATACATTCCTCGATTGCGATTTCCACGATCGAGCGAGAATCTCGTTGAAGGTGGGGTAGAGACGCGACACCAAAATATACACACTCTCGACACGAATTGATATCACCCAACGACTGATAATTCCTCCGGTAATCATTATCCCACGGTCAGCTGCTCACGGTTCGCTCTTTTTGCCCACGGCACTTCTTTCGCCGAGAATATATAAGAGAGCCGAACAACAATCGAGCCTATTGATACGCGATTATGCTACTGAAGTAAAGCGAGGGCTCTTCGGACAATATTGCATTGCAAAATGCTGCTAATGAAAAAGAAAAAATATTCATTCATCGAATGTATAAGCTCGTGAATGAATATATATCTTGCGTATATACAGGTCACATAACTCGTCATATGCGAAGAAAAGATCGCTCGATGAAGAGCGAATACTTTGAATTCCATGGAGATGTCACCTATCAAGGGATGATTAAAACCGGATTAATTTGGCCGCTATCGAGAAGTATGAAATGAAATTCCATCTAGCATTTTTCTCTTCTTGCATCAATTTCAAGAAAGTAATTTCTCTCTTCGATTTTTATTGATAATCTTGATAAATTGTTACGATTTATGTAATAAAGTAAATTCGGGCGATAAGGACGCTTCGTTATTTCTTTTCATTGCATCGTTATTTTCTACACGGAGAAAATGTTATAGTAAAAATTACAATTATTTTACAAAAGAGCATGTAATTATTCAAACATTTTAATGCATTACATAAATGCATAATCGTTAACAAACAATAAAACAAATGCACAGTTTTTATATAGTAATAAATATTTTAATGACCTTATATTCCAGCTTTACAATAAATGTTGCAAAAGGTGACGTATTTTTCATGTAATTTGTACTCTAAATTTTTCTCCGTGTAGATGTGCGAGTTTGTTAATCATTGCATCTTATCACGAACAGAATTTCAAACTAAACAGAGTGTATACGCGCGATAAATCAAGTATTATTAAAGGAGTCAGTGATTGTAGTATATTGAGGTAAAACAAAACCTTCCGGTCAATTTTGCATTGCAAAACATTGCTAGCGCAAAAAAATTTTGATCTCTTAGTATATCAGCTTGTTTATAAATATATCTTGCACGTACAAATCATACAGAACTGTCGATCTTAATTTTAATGAGCGTGAAAGTTACCGCGATTCGAGTAAAAGGCCTTCACGCTTTCTGCTCGTGATGAACTTTCATCTGGCAAGCTTGACGCATATCTACGCGTGTCTACGCGTGTATTATTCATAGAATAGATAGTGCGGAATGTACAAAAGAAACTAACGATAGTTTCATTCTAACAAAATATATGCAATATATTGATTGAGGATTTAAAGACTTCCTTTAAAGAGATTCTCCTGGAGAAAATATACATATAGTGGAGTTAAGAAATCAAATGTCAGCTCTTCGTCAGAAATCAGCTTTAAGAGATATAACATTTTATTGTTAAAAAGAATAATACTGACCCGAGCAACCTAATATTTTCGCGCGATCTCGAGCGCTCCATATTGTTATTCGCCATTGAAATATCCGTCAGATCGTGATACGCCAGTTTCATCCGATGAACCAATGGACCCGTGAACTTGGTCATCTCGTGTCAGATTAAACGACGCGATACGATACTTTTATTCTCGTCACACGAATTCGCGATATCGCAGATTTATTGTTACATCACGTTACACAAAGATCATAATATTCCTATCGAAGCTTCGCTATTTTTAGAAACAATATAATCACATCACTATAAAAATGAGACAGTGAGCAGGAACTTCATGCGACCACGAGCCAAGCAATCACATTTGCCTAATAATAAGTAATTATCATCGCGAGCCTATAGAAAGATCCGACAACAAAGCTCACTTTCGAAATCGATTATCATTATCGCAAACAATGTTGTAACACACTTTATTTATTCGCACGACAAGTATACAGCACTATCGCGAGCACAATGTTATATATTTTCTATTAAAAAAATTAAATAAGACGCATTATTATATTTAAATATGAAATATAACAAAGTTTCGAGATATATGTAACACATATATGACGAAATCACACTGCAGTTACGTTATACATATAAAAAACGGTACGTGTTTAACGTAACATAAGTTAAGGCAAGAGTGATATACTAGGAAGCCCAAGTATAGGTTCCGACTGCCTGAATCGACTACTTGAAACAAGTATAACGCGAGAGAGAAAGGCGTGCTCCAGATCGCGATACCTTCTGCGAGATTGAACGTATGCATATGACTACACGGAAAAAAAAATTAGCTACCATAGCTAAATTTTAGCTGTCTCTATATTGCAACCTGAAATTTAGTTATCATGCCTAAATTTTAGCTATGGTAACTAATATTTTTTATAGCTATAGTAACTATATTTTTTATAGCTTATAGTTTAACGGAGAATTCGGGAGAATTCTATGGTTAAAAAATATTAGCTATCATAGCTCAAATTTAGGCATGATAACTACATATGTAATATAGGGACAGTTAAAATTTAGCTATAGTAGCTAATTTTTTTTTTTCCGTGTATACATATGGAAAGACAGAGCGAGAAAAAAAGTTCTCTCACTCCGACGACGCAAACTTTAAGCGCCTTAATATTCTCCGATATTAAATTTTGAAGTAAAATGAAATTTATCGTGGATCCACAATACTGATTTTATATATTTGACCCGCAACTAGATCCCGGAACTAGATGAATCATTACTTGTAATTTTGTTGCTTATATACGTAATAATACGTAAACGCAAATTATTTTTAATATCTTTGCTATAGATAGATGCAGTAATTTCTCCATAATAATAAACTATATTGAGAATTGATCCACAATTAATATCCGGGATTCAATTATAGATTTATAGCGTTGCGAAGTAAGGATATCTATAATATCGTTTGATATGTGTGTAAAATATCTTTACAAAATACATTGCTAATATATAATTTGTAATTTTAATAATATATAATTTTTTTAGTAGAGATAATTGTTAGTTAAATTCTTTTAAATTATTGCATTTATGACCAGTTTCTCCGGTTAAATTATAACTTTTGTCTCTTTTTAAGAACGTATCTGAAAAGAGATAGAGATACAGTTTAACCGGAGGTTAAAGTTAACCGGAGGTGAAGAAACTGGCCATTAAAAGTAATCATGATAAGAATATTTCAGTCATTTTATAAAGATTATTTGAAGAATTCGTTGATAATGCATGCATCTAATTAAGATATATTTTCAGATAAGCATGTATATATAATAAATGTCTTCAGCAAAGCAGGATTAAACAGATCAAATATATTTTTTCTAAAAAAAATATTCAAGAAAATCTACAAATTATTCGATTAATTTGAAGTTCATCAATCTTTCCCTGCAGTGAAAATTTTACGCTTCGTGAGATCTTAATCTTCAATATTATTTGTAATTAAATAATATCTGCCCGATGTACATCTTTACGTTCTCACCGCGGCCATATTGGATTGTGACGTCAGAGGCGAGAAAGCACACGCTGAAAATTCTTAGATGCCATTTTTTAATGAAAAGATATTTCGATTAAACAGCACTTCAGATGGCTTTAGCACACTCTTAAAAACCCCCGAAAACTATCCCTTTCCCTTTATAATCAATCAACATCTGTAAAATGATCGAGATATCAGACTTTGACATGCGGAATGACTGCGCATGTGCAAAGACCAGACGGACTGGGCTTCATAATATTACATTTTACAGCTGTTGATTGATTATAAAGGGGAAAGGATAGTTTTCGGGGTTTTTTAAGAGTGTGCTAAAGCCATCTGATGAAGTGCTGTTTCATCGAAATATTTTTTTATTTCGAAATGGCATTTAAGAAATTTTAGCGTGTGTTTTCTCGCCTCTGACGTCACGATTTCGACATAGTCGGCAAGGAGCCAGGAGCCTTAATGGCTATTAAAACGCGCGAATCGAGAACAGCATTTAATTTATTGTCGCGATTGCTGTTTATCTCGAGACACCGAGGATCGCAATGATACGTGCTCGTGGTTTAATAAAGTGAGAATGGTCGCGAGGATTAATCTAATTTAATCCAATTTTTGGATATCATCAATGATGAATCTTCAAACGGAAAATACGTCGTATACTATAAGCGACGAGGAAAAATGATAGAAAACTAATGACGATAAGTGTGATTCATATATCCGTGTGTGGGAAAATTTTAAATCCTTCGGTAGTAATAATGCGACTTACCCAAGCGTCTCGAGTAACACATTGTATTTCCACGAATCCTTAGACTTTCGCACCATTTCGTCACTCGAAAAATTCCCCTGAATTCTACGAATTCCTCGAATATATCGTGTGCTTTAATTAAACCGATTTTTTCGCCTCTTCGTTCTATCCACGCGATCGTTTCTCTCTCTATTATTTGTCGCGTCTCCCCAAAACGAAACGTGGATAATTAAAGTAGAAGGAAGTTGTCATGGTACATCTCACTTATTACAAGTTCGATTATGAATTGATGTTCCACTGGACTCTAGGCACACGCGACAACATGCAAGAGAACACACGAAGCACCTGTTAATACATCCAGATTACATTCTGGAAAGCAAACTCCAGATTGAACGACGATCTATAAGACTCGAATTTCGATATTCGATCGGTGCTCCGGTTACGAAATGATGCTACAGGGATGTCCTCGTAACTATGTTATTAAACAGTATCGTGTTCTCGTGCTTGTGTGCTTAGCCTATGTAAATCGTGCGCGTAATAAAAGAATTCGATCACGATCAAATCGGTATCAATAACGTCGCATTTTTCATTTTTATTCATATAATTATGCGATTTATCTTTAATGACTTTTCTTACGCGTCGTAGAAATTGAGATTTGCCAAGATAAACGTCTTATTTCAAGAAACTTGTGTTGTCTTGGAGCAAGAAATTCGGCTACATTTAAATAATCGTACATTACTTATATATATATATAAAAAAATGGTTTAATTTAAAAAACACAATTATATATATAATTATACATATTTAATTGTGATTTAAATTAAACAATATTTTTTATTATAATATAATTATGATTTGAATTAAACAATTTTTTTCACGCGCGAAAAGGATTAGAGTTGGCAAAAAAATCGAGCACTTTGCCCGACTTTAACTTTACTCGACGAAAAACTGCAGCCTTGCACGAATCGAGTAGGCAAAACGTTCCAACTGATAGTCAAACAATGCATGAGTGAGTATTTAAGGTAAATTTTAGACCTTGTTTAGCGGAATAGTTTATCGAATGCGATAACGTTGTAACGTGACTGATGTTGTTTAAGGCGACTGCTTTGTTTAAACGACATTTATAAAGATAACTATATAGAGCTCTCGATGAAACTGAGCGCGACCGACTGACTCGTTTTTGTATGCAAATATAATATGAATGATGCACAGCTGACATAGCGCTTTATATAGCAGCGGACAGAAGCAGATAAGATAAAAAATGGAACGACAGAACTCTTTGGAAATCTTTTTTTGATGCTGCAAGGATATACTTTTTACACGAGCATTTTTCTTACCCGGATATTAAAAATTGAAATAGTCTCTATGCATGAATTATTGGCAATGATAATTAAGGATTATTTTAAAGATTGTAAATTATATTAAATCAATTGGAAGATCTCTTTTCGCAGAGAGAAATACTTTTGTTTCCTCAATTCGTTTTCTCTTCATTTGATATGAGGATAAATATACAAAAGAGATTATGTATTCATATAGAAAATATATCTTACTCACTTTTTTCTAAATCGGCTTTCAACCTTGTTATTCCTGTCATCTGTAACAAAAAGTATCCATTATATTATCAAACAATTCTTTAAATGTTGAATTTCATGAATCGTACTGTATCTCTCATATCATGATACAAAAGTTCTTTTCAAAACTCTTTCCATATGTAATTTAGGAAAACTTAGAGATTATTTCTCTCGATAACCTCAGCATCACCTGTACTCACCTCTATCTGCATTCACGTGATCCACAGTCCCCTGACATTCCTCTACCTTCGTCATGTTCATTCACCTCTGTAATCAAATAAAGTTCAAAGATGTTAGAGCGAATTATGCCAACCAACTGTCTTTAGTCTCACAATCAGCGTTCACGCATCGCACACATCGACATAGGATACTCACACACAATCATTAAACAAAAAAAAAAAAAAAACAGGCACACAGACATACCAGAATGTCTTTCATATCCACTTTCGAATACACAACATTCAAACATACTCATCCTACATACGTACCATTCAACATACGCGTCGTCCTGCGATTCTTCATATGGGGTTATAACCTAAAGGCGTCGTCCGCCTGAAACTCGATCACGATTTTCGGAGAGAAGGAACACCGCGCATCGTTTTCACTCTCTCTCTCTCTCTCTCTCGAAGACGCGACGAAAGGGGAGGCGAATTAATCTCGCGCGGAGATTGATCTATGTTCGCGGAGAGTCAAACGCACGATCCCGACTCCGAAATCACGCGGCACGACACGAACAAAGGAAGAAGCGAGACGCAAGTCGCGACGCGTGCAAAAAGATGCGCACTGTCAATTCGCCGCGCGAGCCCACGTCACAGTATAAGTATATACACAGTAGCGACAGTTCTTTGTTCTATTGCGAGACCAATTTCCAGTACGCATGCGTCGGTCGTACATTTGAAGATATGGCTGCGCCCATAATGCCCGTATGTACGATATTATGACATTAATAACCTGTAAGTATCTGTATTATAACCTGTTTTTCATCATCCGAAAAGGTGTATGATATTAAAAATATTTATTTCTAATGTAAAAATTAACATTCTATTTATTTATTTATATAAAAACTAACTTTATATTTTACTCTGCGCATTCAAATTTAAGCGGTGTACAATTTTCAATGTGGCGATGAGTCATGTGACTTGGGACAAGTACATCAAAGGTGCCGACAGTGAGCTGTCGCTACTGTGTATACTTATACTGTGCCCACGTGACCTCGCGACGGTCGACTATCGACTTATCGAGAGTATCGATAGCGCACAGCTGACGCGTGCAGCTGACAGCTGCGCGCGATTTTGCGTATATGAACCTTTGACTATAGAAATATGGACTGCTAGTGCTAGCTTATATCGAAATCCAAGATCTGTTGCCACATCAATGACCAAGTGGTGAACAGAGGAACTAATCCTTGTGAAGTGAAAGCTTTGCTACAAGTTTGCTACTTGGTTTCCTCTTGTTTTTTATCATTATCTCTTATTTATTTAAATAATAATATTATAATGTATTTTATTTTTATCTTTCACTCAAAGATTTCGTTGAATATAATCTTGGTGTTTGAAATTCCTGCTTTTTGGTCATCGGGGCGGGGCCTAACTCTCGCAATATATCGCAATATATCGAAATATATCGAATCAATGTTGGATTCTTTCTTTAGCATTGTCCATATAGGAAAAGTGGGGGTAACTAGCAGTCCATATTTATATAGTCAAAGATATGAACTGATGGATTCTAGCTGAAAAACATTGAATATTTATTTTATTATTATTATTTGAATTTTTTTGAATATTATATTATATATGCCTGATATTTTTTTTCAATTTTAATTCCATATAAAATAGAGTTACATCGTTGCAATAAACAAAATCGTAATTATTACGTTGTTAATATTTATTGAGGAGAAAGAATTTAATCTCTTTCGTCCTTGCTTTTTAAATTGAGAAAATTATATAAATGTTAAATTTGCATGCGCTCATTTTAATTAATCAATTTATCATCCGTGTGTTTAATTAAATTGATGACATCTTTATGTCATCATATAATGAAAGAGAATAAAAATCATTGTGCATCATACATTGATACATTGAAATTTTGTACATTTTCTTGCATATATTTCTTGTTTTACTTTATAATATTAATTTTTTCTTATTGCAATTAATAATATATATAATATTTGTTATCGACTGTAATGAACAATCGATGGTGTAACTTTTGTAATTGTGTGATCATGAGTAAACAGAGAAAATAGTACTCGAAAATGAAGGAAATTGATCCTCGATAAAATAAAATCTAGAAAATTAATTATACTTGACTGCTTCCTTGTAAATTAATATTTACCCACGACGTTTCGAGTGTCCTGAGAGAGGAAAAGGTATCTTCGATTTTGCGAGGTTAGATCCTCGTGCAAATGCGAGGTTAGTCACTCGCTCTTACGAGAGATCGTCCGCGGTGATTAAGATCCAAGAATCGCCGCTGGTACACGTCGACAAATCCGATTGTTCCATGTGCAAGTCTACGAGCGGTCGCAAGCATGATCCTTTACTTTTTAACGTAAGGACACTGGGTTAAAACAGCTCATTAGTGCCTTCCTCTGCATGGTGTGTAGTTGCAAATTGGATTTTCTTCTAGAGATAGAAATTGCTCTTAATCTGTAACATAATTTTTTATTATTTTTTTAATTAGATCTTTATTTCACATTATGAGAGAGTCTGTGGTTCAATTTGAAGAATATATACTTAATTATAAAATTAGTATTATTTGCTATGTAATTTCTCATTAGCTTGTAATTTTTATTTATTTATTATCAAACCTTGCTTATAGCAATATATATTCTAATATTCATTAGAATGTATTTAGAGATATTTTTATATTAAACTGTATCTATAGAAGAAATTTGTTTAAACTTACTATTACAGGACGTTCATCATTCTACCCATAAACATGTTGTTACTAGTAGCAGTGTGTAACTTAATTTGCATACTTGTTGCTTTGCCAATCCTATTGATAAAATGGAGAAGGTGTTACTCAAAGAAGCGGGAGGAGAGACAACAGAGAGGTACAGTTGTCGGAATCTTTCATCCATATTGCAATGCGGGTGGAGGAGGCGAGAGAGTGCTTTGGGCTGCAGTTCAATCTATACAAAATAAGTACGTGTCAATATAATTTATAGTATCTAATATTAAAAAATTGATAATCTATCACTATTATATATTTTATTATTATTGAATACCTCTAGATATCCTGATGTACATATTGCTATATATACTGGTGATCTTGATGCTGATCCCGAAAAGATTCTTAGCAGAACCGAAAAGGCATTCGACATAAAATTACGTCCAAACATTGAATTCGTCTATCTACATAGACGAAAATGGGTGGAAGCTTCCATGTATCCTTACTTCACATTGCTGGGGCAAAGTCTAGGATCTGTCTGGTTGGGCATCGAGGCATTGAACAGTCTTTCACCAGGTGACAATGAATTGTTTGATGTATTCAGAATGCTTCTATACAATTTCTATATTAAACAAACAAAAGATGTATAAAAGTATACAAATAAAATTGTACACATATTGCAGACATATACATCGACACAATGGGTTACGCATTTACGTATCCCTTATTTAAATATATCGGTGGTTGCCGGGTCGGATCGTACACGCATTATCCCACCATCTCGACCGATATGTTAAGATACATTTACAGAAGAATAGTCGCGCACAACAACCGACGAATCATTGCCAGAAATCCGTTTCTCTCGGGGGCGAAGATCCTTTACTACAAATTATTCGCATATGTAAGTATATATACTTGCAATATAATATATATTTACAGATATAAAATTTGATCAATTATTTTATCAAAAGAATAAAATATGTCACCTTCAAACAATTGATATTAGATTATTGCAGTTGTATGGATTAGTCGGTAGTTGCGCCGAAACCGTGATGGTAAACTCCTCGTGGACCGAAGATCATATCAACTCTATCTGGAAATGTCCATTAAAGACGCATCGAGTGTATCCTCCGTGTAACGTGGAGCACCTGACCAAATTGCCATTTCTCAGTGACGAGGAAAAAGGTGGTATACGCATAGTGGCGATTGCACAATTCAGACCTGAAAAGAATCATCCGCTCATGTTGAGAGCCATGTTCGAACTAAGATCAATTCTTAAGGAGGAAATCTGGGAAAAAGTAAGCTAACGATTTACCGCGAAAAGAGACAAAAATGTATCCTAAAATTATACATACATTAATTATATATACATTATTTAGGTCAAGTTAATCTGCATCGGTTCCTGTCGAGATGCAGAGGATGAAGCGCGCGTAAAGGACATGCAAGATTTGGCTACACACTTGGCATTAGACGAGAATGTCGAGTTCAAATTGAATATACCATACTCTGAACTCGTGTCAGAGCTGCAACGAGGAACAATTGGTCTACACACGATGTGGAACGAACACTTTGGTATAAGCATCGTGGAATGCATGGCTGGGGGCTTGATTATGGTGGCCCATGCTTCTGGTGGACCGAGGTATATTACTAGGAACAACTTTATAAAAAATTATTATTGCCGTAAAATTAATAGAAAACAGTTATTTTTTTACTAAAAACTTTCACGATTCTAGAGCAGACATCATAGAAACGCAGGCGGGTAGTGTGACTGGTTTCCTGGCAGAAGACGAAGTGGAATATGCAAAAGTATTAGCGTACATTATACATATGCATCCGGACGAACGAAATGCTATTAGAGTTGCCGCAAGGTATATATATTCATGATTGTTTAGTAAATTAAATTATTAAATTAAATTATTAAAATGAAAGGGATTTCATTATTTCTTCTTTCCAGATCATCTGTAAATCGTTTCTCGTGTCAGCTCTTCGAGAGGGAATTCTTACGAGCGGTCGAGCCATTTTTTCGAGCGAAACAAGAGTAATTTTGTTGCCTTATAATTTTTCTAAATGGTAAATCACTGATGTGTGCGTGTGAGTAACTTATTTTAAAATTAGAATGCGCATTTTCGGTACATATTACATTGTCCTGTACATGTAATAGAATGTATAATATAACAAACAAGTGTTTTCTATGTGACAAATCAATATTTACTCGTTGAGAGATGCGAGACTTACTCTACTCCATTAATTTTAGAATACAATACATTGGAATAATCATGATTTAGTATACACAGTACATTGTGTAACAATAATTGTTAATAAAATGTAATATTTATTCAAACGATTTCTCGTTCAAATTCTAGAAATATTAGAAAAGTTATTATGAAAGTACATGAACGTTAATATCGATGTTGCAATTTACTTACTGTAACAGTTATGCCAAAACAAATGTGAAATGATGTGTTATAAAGCATCGTATGGTCATTGTTGAACTAAATTTTCGTTAATTAGTCCACATCCCTGGCACTCCAAAACGTAGGACAGTGTATCTCCGCCTTCGACGCTTTCCGACAAATTGAAAGCGAGTCCGCGTTTACCTAACATCATTTCTGCGACCTGCATAGCGGTTTCTGTATGACAAGTGAGCTTCTTCTCTCCGACTTTAATCTTTGAAGTACCTTTCGCCAGTGCCATTAAAATTATCATCTGTAAACAAATAATTTGTTAATTAAATAAATTATATTATTATAATAATATATTACATATATAATATAATAATATTATATATAATTATAATTATTAATTATAATTATAGATTATATTATAATTAATAATTAATTAAATAAAAGACAACATAAAGGTCGAAATGGCTTCTCTTGAAGCCGCTTTGGACACGCTTACCTGATCTTGCGTATGTTCGTCGATACATGCGCCTGTTAGAAGTGGTTTCAAGATCTCGTTAGCCGCCGTTTCACCTGGTGACGACGCCTCGTGACGTCCGGAACCTAAGCCAGAACCGCCAAGGACGCATCCAGTACTGGTGTTGCAAACTATACTAATATCCACATTTATATTGTTATCGTTTTTTAAACTAATATATAGGATTGTATAGATTAGAAGAGAGAATTTTAATAAACAATAGATTCTTACTTGATACCAGAGCCGTTTCCCACAGCCATTGCTCTGTCCTCCCTGTAAGCTTCGATTGTGATTGGTGGTACTCGAATGTTGCTTCTTACCAATTTATTTGTTAAAGTCGTCTTAGCATCATTGGTCATTTTATGTGCTTCCTAGAAGATTTGCGATATAACTATCTCAAAGTTGACTTGATCTTTCCTTGTAAATTCGATTAAAATGATACATACGTTTATGTGAACCGCTCCTGCCACGTAAGACCATCCTGTTATTCCTCGTGGGACTCCCGGATCGAGTAAAGTAATCGCATTTAAGCTACCAACTGGTTTTATGCGTAAATGCACTTCGCCACCTCCCTTTGGATAATACCCCCTCCATTTGTCATTAATTTTAGTATAAATGGAATAAAACATGGTGGAAAATTCAGGTACAATAAACTGAGTGTATATACCTTCTCACAACAATGAAATCAAAATCCGCTCCAAATTTATTCAGCATTGGCTTGAACACTTCTGTCAGATATTCAATGTGCGGACCCATGGGAACGTTTGTGCCACCCTTGAGAATAAGTGTGACCGTTTGATTGCACGGAAAGAAGAGTGCGCATGGTAAAGCTACTTGGGCCAATAAGCAAATACATCCTGCGGTTTGTGTATCCGCTACAAACTCTTGCTTGTTTGTATTTAATGGACCAGGATGGAATTCCAAGCGTGTGGATCCTATATATCCACCTCTAACTTGGGCATTACACATTTCTTTGGCGATTTCCACACCTGTAACAATATATAATTTTCCATATTTTGTGCATGTAATGAAAATACTGAATTTTACTCTTGTATTTTTTTATAGCGTACCTTTCAAATGTTGTGCTGCAAGACCAGGCTTAGGCCTTCCCGCACGTATATTCTCAATTTCAATAGGAATGCCATAGAGTGTACTCAAACAGAGAGCAATCCTTAATACTTGTCCACCCTATAAAAAAGGAATTAAAATTGTATAAGAGACAAGGTGATTTACATTAGGAGCAGTCAATAGCAATAAGGGAGAGAACAATCTATCATATTTTTATGTCTGTAAGAATCATTTATCTTGACAGTTGCAAAATAAATTGAACAAATAAAGTAAACTGAATTATACATAAAATATTTCATAGTGAAATTAAATAATATATCTGAAAATAGAAAAAGAAAAAAATAAATGTTTCTTTCGTACTTTTTTATATATCATATTTATCACATGTTTGGCATATATAACCTAATAAATATTTTATCAATATTTTAAAAGAGAAATGGCATTTAGGATTATTTCCCGTGTAATACTCACCCCTTCGCCCAAACTGCCGTCTATTTGTACGAGGGACGACATGACGCGATAATTCCTGAGCATTCAAGCCGCATTCAAGCGCGGTCCGGCGATTCCGCGTTTATTTTCGGCGCGTTGCGCGAATTTCCGTGGAAAAAGAATACAAGCCGTTGTAACCGGTTATTCGCGCGGGAAGGCAGGGCGGGGAGAACATTTATATCTAACTATAGAACGAATTTTGCTCGCTCGTAAAGAGCTCGCCGGGGCCTTCCAAGAAGCCCACGAAGAGATCTGTCAAAATTTTTGTTTTCGTGCTCACACTCACACAGTTACGATCACGAAATATATAGAGACTTATTCTCTTTTACCCGAGAAAGTATAAATTATAATATCCATTTTATGGACGCGAGAAAAGACACAAGTTTTTACTCGCGAGAAATATATTTTATATATATTTTTTAAAAATTATAATGAAAAAAATATATTTTCTCTCGTAGAGATAATTGATTCGAATCTCCGAGGAGACGACGACAGCGCCATTTGACAGCACAAAATTGTAGTGTCAGGGCGAATAAGCGAGTCTCTCTCTCTCTCACGTTTTGATTCCCATCATAGTGAGTCAGAGCCCTTCGGTCCTTCCGTGCGTAAAGTGTGACGAGGTTAAAACAGCTGTTCTGCTGGATGGTTGCTTTTTGCTTTGACAGGGAGATCGACGGATCAAGCGGATGATTTACCAGAAATCCAGGCCCTTAAATGATATCGCGAATATTCCGTGGGGAAAATGAGAATGTCGCGGTCAAACGCAAACGGCAAATCGACACTCTGAAAATCTTTAATGACAAGTAAGAGTAACTCTAATGAGCTTCTCATCATCATCGTCGTAACCTCATTTATATAATTGTTACTGTCAATCTTTGCTTCGGAATCGGCCATTCCTACCGCGAGAATAATCTCATTAGGTTTAGCCTCCGCCAGGTTTATCCTTGTTACGATATTTCACAGGGTTTCTATTGTCAAAAATGACAATAGAATCGCCCTCGGGACTTTTTTTTTTTCCTTAAATTGCGACTGCATCATGTTACGTCGAATCGCGATAAAACGTACCTCTTTGAATGATTGTTTTATAATGGAGAAAATACAATCGAGTTGATGAGATAAATGGTTGATGCTGGCTCAAGGTCAACATTGTTCTTAAATGTTTGTAATAGTGTAATATATAAGTAATATGTGTGTTGCAGTGTAATAGAGCTCAGAGAAAATGTGGACTATCAAGTGGAATTTCAAGCTGGCGAGAGACGAATGGCTATCATGGTTTCTTTGTTACCGAATTTCCCATTCGAGAAGCCAGTACTTAGAGTTTCCCCACCGATAAGTCATCCCTGGTGCAACGAGCATAGTGAAATCACCAGTGCACCAGGATTACTCAATGTGAGTTAAAACTTTGCTTTACTGACAATTTGTGAATGAAAAATTTACGTGTTATCATTTCCTCTATATTTTATATTTCTCTTATATATTTTATCTCTTGTTCTTATCTTGATATATTTAAGAATAGATAATTATTTTGCGTTTTTAATATTAGTTTTCAGTACATAGTGATCTCGGACGGGTCGTTCAAGCTATTATCAGAGAATTCAGTAAGAATCCACCCAAGTTATTAGAGGATATTTCACCTGGCTCTGCTAAATCTCACAGAGGTATGCGTCAACATTTTTCTTAATCCTTTGTGCGTCTATACACACAATGATGAGATATTTCTCATTGCGTGATTGCAGATTTAGGGAGGAACTCGCCGTCTTTTTCGCTTCAGCAGTATCCCGTCGAAATTCCATCGACGTCGTTCAATTCCTATTACAATACGCAGTTTCCACACTTGTCGTCCTCCAGTGCAAATACGTGCATTTATAATTATAATTACACAAACTCCGGTCACACGTACGTCTCGACTTCGAAATCGTTCGGCACCACGTCGCATCACTCGGCATATATTCCAAGTTCGAGAAGCAGCGCCCTTCACAACACCACACCTACGGGCTACACGAATCATCATGGCACGCCTTACTTGAACTCGCATTACGCGAACGCGAATTATCAGCAGCCGTTGCCGAGTCAATCGCAGACGAAAGTTCCGCAGAGCGTAATATTTCCCGAATTAAATAATTTAACCAACGAGGAATTGAAGAGGCTCGGCGAGGATGACGATAAGCTAGACGATTTTCTGGAGAAACATTCCCAAATTAAAGATATAAATACAGTAATCGAGGATGCTATGGATTGGGTTGAAAAAACTGCTGGTAAGAAAAAGCATATCTTTCTATTAAAATATTAAGCAATAAAAATTTTAAAAGGAGGGGTTTTAATACATAAACTTAAATAATAATTTTTATGTTAAGATTGTGATAACACATAGTTTCTTTATATTACCTTTTTCCATTATCTTTTGCCTCTCACATACCTTTATAATCTGTTCTGATTTAATCAATTATCAACGAGAGTCCATGTCTTTTCTCGTAGAAGCTAACGCAGCCAAAGAACCTGAGCTGGAACAGCTGCAAGCTGATGTGACGGACAAGGTGAAAACTGTGGCGGAGCTGAAAGCCAGATACGATCATCTCATACAACGATACAATAAATTGTCCGAGGTCTTCACGCCGGATCACATAAAGGAGTGTTTGAGGCAAGCTGCGGACGAGAGCCACGAAGAGAGCGAGAAGATCGCCGAAGATTTTCTGAACCGCAAGATCGACGTCGAACGTTTTCTCAGCACGTATATCGAGTGTCGGAAGCTGGGCCAGGCGAGACGAACCAAGGAAGAGAAACTGGCACATCAGTTGAACGAGTTGAAACGAGCTGGTTTCTGAAATGATACACATATAATCATCTTTTTTTATGGAACCGAACAAAAGAAACTTGTAAATAAAACCTAGTTAATTTAAACGTTGTGAATTTAAATTTATAGCATTCGTGATTACCAAACGTCTAATGGCTAGAGAAATCGATCAAGTATTCGGTTGAGAGAAACATATTTTTCGCGTAAACGCTTTACGTTTCACTCGCTTATATATATATGCTAGATTTCAAATCACTTTAAATCACACGCGCGTAGCATTCCAGAAATTAAAGCATGTATACACACACAAACATAAGTGGCGCTAAACGAAGTGATTGAAAAACCAGGTGTGCTTTAAGATTAACTTTGATGGAGTACTGTTACACTTCATATTTCGGACAATTTTGCGAGATAAGAAAGCAATATATATAGTGAACGAATTAAATCCGTGTTTGAAACTCCCGTGTAACAAGTTGATTCATATGAGTACTTACTCCATGAACAAAAAAAACAACAACGTGGCTTTAATTATGTTAGTTTTGCACATGTGACAACACAACACATGTACCATCGCGATCAACTCCGAGGGAGGTACGTTTTTTACTGTGTAAATATATGTGCAGGGATGTAATTAAAATCGATTTTTGAAAATTGCTATTCGGTGATGTTACTTTTAATTATTTATCCTGTGAATGTTCCTAATGTATCATATTTAAAAAATTGTATAGATATACAATGAAGAGAAACGAAAGCAAAAAAAATGTTGAACTTAAACGATTTAAACCCTTTTCCTATCTTGTGTTTAAAAATAGAAAATAAGAAACAATTAATATAAATGATGATAAATGATAAATACTCATGCTCTCAATAACATTATTATAAACTTTATTATTGATTCGTACGTTTTAAAAAGTGGTGGTTTAAATATTAAGATGATTATTGTACTTTTTTGCGTGTGTGTATATATATATATGTTTTATTTTTGTACAAATTTATGATTGCTAGCTATAAAAAACACGCTCGGACATACATTTACATTGAAGTACAAAAATAATACGTACATTGATTAAGCAGTTTTCATTTCTGTTAAATGCACTATTCAGTCCATGAGTGGCAATTGACGTTTCTAGTTGACAACAATGAACATTGTTCATATAGAATTGCAGTTCTTTTCGATAGCTCGCGCTATCTTCCCTCTTTTCTTATATTTCTTAACATATAATATTTTTAATACATTGGCAGTTGGATAATTTGCAGATTGCACGACGAGTCCCATCACGGATCCACGAAGGAGATCATAATGTAACGCGTGCCCGCCGTCACTCGCAGTCCTTCGTGGTAATGTGTAAGTCTTCCTGGATGCATCAGCATCCAGCCCGGCTTTGTGTCGGTGACGGAGCAATTGTATCGGATGAACCTGCATCCACCACCCTCGTAGTCCACACCTGCCTGATTCAGGGCGATGTTGATGGTATAGGTCGAGGAGTCGTGATGCGGCCGCAAAGATGGCTGCTCGTCCGGGCGGTATCTCACGACGAAATTCATGAGCGACCGCGGTGGCTGTCAACATTAAATTAATAAAATGATACAATCCGTTTGACCTAGACTAATTTACAGCGATAAATGTAGCTTTTTCAAATAAAACCTTGTTGACATAATTCTACATATGATGCAGAAATCTTTCCCAATTTCATCCGTTACGAAGCGGTACAACCAGACTACGAGAGTAGATCGTGTGTAACCCGAAAGCTGTGCGTTTACCCGAGTGCATTGCGAGATATCTGTGCAATACTTCCGTATACCGGCATTTCAGAGTAGTCTTACGTAATCCTCGTATCCTGTAAAGACATGCTGTTGCAAGGGACTGACGTAATCTTTGAGAAATTTCAACCAGGCCTCCTCGAGGCCGATTTGGTTCATGTGAATATCGCGAGTCGGTACTGCTTCGTATCCGGACTCCAGTCGAGAATCCTAAAAAGAGATCCGATATATATATAAATAAAGCTTACATCATGATAGTAGCCAGTGAAGACGCGCTCCTGCAACGGTTTAACGTATTCTTTCAAAAAATACAACCACTGTTGTTCGTATTGAATTTGATTCATATGAATATCACGGGTCGGCACGTTTTCGTAGCCACCCGTCAAGCGTGAGTCCTGCCGAAAATTATTATATTTACAGTACAAAGATTTCCATTACATTATTGGACTGTAAATTAATAAACGATTGAAAGAATCGACTTACATAATTAGACCCGTCGGACCATTGTCCGTTAGTCTCGACGATTCCAATAAGTTCACTGGTGAACCTGAGAGTAGAGATGGGGAACCAATAGACATCAGGACACGGCTGTGAACAGTAGGATTGCGTAAGCGGTTAAACAGGGAAATGACAAAAGTAGCAATTCTGAGAAATCGTTCAACAAAATCGTGTACCTGTATCGGTTTTTTATCGGGATTCAAGTTCTCGCTGTAATTCGGATGAATATATCTTCTCTCCCAGTCCAGTTTGTTGTCCATGATCTGATACATTTCTGGATAGGTAAGCTGGATGTCGTAGGTATCGGGATTGACGAGGTGGCCGAATTCGAGCCTGTTACTGACGTACATGAACAGACCCCTCTGTCGGTTTCCGTGAGCGAAGGCCATTTCCGTATCCAGATCGGCATCCTCGTAGGTCGGCCGGGTCGCCTTGTTCGCTATAATGGTTGCGTTGATCAAGTAGCAGTTACTGACGAACGGCACGTTCCACAGTCCCCTGGAACAAATGTATCAACGTGATTCGACGAACCGAGAGTGAGTCGAGAGACTCAGAAAACGAGAGCGCGTGCAACGAGCGCAACAAGCAGACGTACTTGTCCGCCTGTTGGCGAACGTCGGGTTTGTTTTTGCGGAGGTCATCGCTTAAGTGTTTTGTAAGGTGATCGTGGCAATTTTGCGGTAGCCACGATTGACTACCACGAACATACTTGGCAATGAGTTATGCATAATTATCCAATTGAGATTCATAACTCTTGTTGCACCAGCGTGTGACTACGTGTGTCCGTCGTGCATCGCGTAATCCATTCGTATTTTAGGCGGTAGGGTCTAGCGGATCCGGTCTCCGTAATACGTTCTGCTGTGTCAGAGATCAGCCAGGTCCTTCAAATCCTCCGGTAAGAGCACGGCAGACGTACGTCGCATGAATTGCGTGAAACGCGCGCGGTTACATTATTATAGATTACCTTCATCGTTATTGCCTCATCATCGAATTTCTCACACGCTCTCGCCAATAGATATAATATAATATAATAGTATAATATATAATAGAGTGACGGATTATGCGCCTCGTATATATAATAGTGATAGACGACTTGGAAAGGTATATAAAGTGTCCGCGCGAACGAGTGTCCGTCTGCGTCGTTGGTCATTCCGATCTCGTCAAGTCTCTCTCTCTCTCTCTGGTTGTAGAACAAATGATGAGATGCTGGCTGTTCTATCTGTTCCTATTAACGGCCCTAATGATGATGACAGAAGCACAGAAGGGCGGCGGAGGTAGAGGAGGGAGAGGTCGTGGCCGAGGAAGAATGTATGGCTCACGGATGCCCATCCTGATACCTAATCGAAATCCTGCCAGCGCAAACTATTACGCAAACAAAGATGTGAGTTGAAACGTGTGAGACGTGATAAATGGTGTAATTAGGACGAATCTAGTGACGAGTCATCTGATGACGGATTTTTCCTCAGGGTGCCAAGATCGTGAAGGCGTCGCACTTTGAGCTGGATTACATGCTGGGCAGGAAGATCACGTTCTTCTGCGTGGCCACCGGTTTCCCTAGACCGGAAATCACCTGGCTGAAGGATGGGATCGAGCTGTACCATCACAAATTCTTCCAGGTAGGTCTCTCAATCCGCCGTAAAGTTAAAGAGATGGGGAGATATTCGCCGTCCTAAAAGGAATCCACACTGTTAAGAGAATATTTACCACACGAGAGAATATCGAGGGAATCGTTTATTAAATCGCCAGGTGCACGAGTGGCCGGTCGGCAACGACACGATAAAATCGAAAATGGAGATCGATCCTGCGACGCAGAAGGACGCGGGATATTACGAGTGCCAGGCGGACAATCAGTACGCCGTTGATCGTCGGGGCTTCAGAACGGACTACGTCATGATCTCGTATTAAACGCATATCCGATCGTAGCTCCGCGACCCCATAGTGCACTAGAATGAATAGTATATATTTTTTTTTCAACGATAGCTGATAGATATTTGTTATATACTGCGAGAAGAGATTTACTACTTGATAGATTTTTACCTGACGCAAAGCAGACGCGTTATTAATTAGAAATTGAGAGAGACGGGAGATCTTTTAAGATCGTTTAAGAAAGTTCACACTATATAATTGATAAAACCGAGCAACAAAGCACTCTTTCTTCTGCCTTTTTCTCTATCTGCTCTACAACACACATGAATCGACGATGTAAAATTTATACAGCAAATATATATAAATACATCGTGAAATATTTTGCACGACTGACTATAGCTTGTCTCTCTTTCTTTAATGCAAGCAAAACAGATTCATTCAGATTCATTATCAATGAGAGGTGCGAAGAGATACGAATCCGGGAGGTTCCCCTCCCCCAGGTCTTATTTGTTAAAGCATGATTGAGTATTATAAAGGGTAACGCGAGGAATATATGTAAATCAAAAATGGTTCATCATCGCTGCGAATTTAACAAGGTAATTGTGCCGCGAAAGTGTTATATGGAAGGGCATATTTCGCTGCGTTGCAATTTTCTACACAGCTAACATGAAATGAATAATTAGCACGGATGTTACAAATACATTGAAAGCATGCTTATTTTTTTTCGACTGTAATTCCTTCCACTTTTCTTCAATTTTGGATTTTCGTTATATACAACACAATATATTCTCATGAGTATTAATTTCAATTGAATCGTGTCTTTCGCGTTGGACAATTAATGTAAAAAGAAGAAACGCAAAAATTAAAAATCACAATCGCCGAATTGCAAACGTGAATCATCCGGAAGGAATGGATATGGTTGTTAAATTAATGGCTAAGCGGTCCGTAGATTTGATAGAAATTGATGGCGATCATGTAGTGGACCAAAGGAATAACCACTGCACGTATAGCGCATAGACAGTTTATCTGCGTATAAGTCTGTAATAGATACGAGAGGACACTAGGGGAGTAATGAGTAGGTAGGTGACTGTCAGTCGCATCGGAGTTCCGTGTGATCGACAAACGTTGCTACATACGGTGAGTATTCTCATCACTCATTCGCTCCGATAAGTACGTTTAAATTGAGCAGGATTTCCAGCATTCACATTTTTACGCGCTATATAAATCTAGAATAATAAAATTTAATTTTTTGATTGTAATTAATTTTGCTTGCATCTCCGAAAATTGATCAAATGAACGGTTTCAAATCTACAGCTTCAAAACAACTGTATAGAAAATATTAAGAGTTTGATTCCACTTTCATCAGATAATCATGTCACGTTCTATGCTGCTGCTGATCCTGCTGGGTATACTATTGCTCAATTGCCAAGAGACACTTGGTCGAAGAGCACGGGGAAGAAGCAGAAGCAAGTCTCGTATGCAAATTGGATTGCCTATTACCGGAAAGTACCGTGATCCGGAAAGTGATCAGTATTACAACAATAACAACGTATGTAGAGAAGAAAATTGTCTAAGAAGAACCTCTTTTTCCGTGCTTCTTTATCGCGCATCTTTCTAGGATTACAATTACTGATGACATATCGATCCTTTTAGGGAGCCAAGATATTGCTGGCGTCGCACTTCGATCTGGAATATGTCCTGGGACACAAAATAGCTTTCCTCTGCGTCGCTCGTGGTAATCCACGTCCGCACATCACGTGGTTCAAGGATGGCGCCGAGATTTACACGCATCACTATCTACATGTCAGTGTACAATATATTAAAAATATTAATCTCTCGTTTGCGCTAAAGATAGACTCTTCTCATTAGAAAAATCTTCAAGCATGAGCAAGTTGACAATTAATCGATAATAAATTATGATATTTCATCGCTGAAATAATATCTCGTTCCCTTGCAGATACACGAGTGGCAATTAGAAGGTGACAAAGTGAAATCGAAGCTCGAGATCGATCCTGCCACTCAGATGGACGCCGGGGTTTACGAGTGCACGGCGGACAATATGTACAGCATCGATCGAAGGTCTTTCAAGACTGACTTCTCCATCGCTTTCGATTAGTGCGAGAGATCCGAACACAAACACGTAAACTAGGTAAAACATGTATAAATTCCAGGTAACGTGTAAAGTTTTTACAATAGACACTGAAATGTGGTAGATTCTAAGAAAACGGCTCAGAATGATATGTGTTATTGTAACTTATACTGAGATGGAAAACTAAATCGTCCTGATAAAAAAAAAAAAAAAAAAAAAAGATTCTTTATAATCCCAATCGCGGTCTTAGATAATCGCAAGCTATCTTTTCTAGAATAATAAGCTGCTTCCTTCTAAAGTAGAGAATTCTGAGTAACGAACACGCAATCATAGTCGATTGAAAATATAAAAGATTGATATTTGTGAATTTACCTGCGCTCGTTTTTTATTATCTCCATGTAGTCGAAACTCCGCGCGTAAAATCCGTCGTCCGTTATGGCGCCCCAAAAGTTGCTCCACGCCTTGTATGGTCGAATCAGTAAGGGTGCGACGATTCCTCTCTGCTGCTCCACCAGTAACTTCAACGTATGTTCATTGTCCAAGTGCGCGACCGCGTCGACTGACAGATATCCGGAACACTCCTTCAACAAGCAATGCTCCCTGTGAAATAGATCGTTCTTTAACATTCTTATGAATGTCATTCGTTCTGACATTAAATCGCGCTTTAACTCTTTAGATAGATGTTCCGAAAGAAACATTCTGCTTACAGCGCTAATTTTCTCGCGTCAACCTCGCTGATTCCGTCACTCGGCAATATTTGTTTCGCGCTCAGGTATTCCCGGCTGGTCCTCTCGAAGAAGTCGTAGACCACGCTCTCGTGATAGGGTACATTGTTGTGAATAAACAGATGCAGTCTCGACTTTGGATAGGCTTGACGATAGATAGCTTGGAAGAATTCTTCCAAGAACGGCGTAGGGTGCTCGATGAAGATGGCTATTAAAATAACCGGATACGTTTCCGGCTTGGTTTTATTGAGTTCGATGATTCGGTCCCAGCAGGCCAAACATCCCTCGTTCGGTGTCCAGGCACGGGCCAGATAATTGCTCAAGGAATTCAAGACCAACTTACTGAACCCGTTGCCATGGAGGATCAAGGGCACCGTGTTGTAAACGATGTTCTGAAGATAAGCCTCTTCTCCTTTGAATCTGAGCTCTACGTCGGCTGTAAATATCGCGCGACAATAGTAATAATTAAATTATAATTAATATCCCCTCATCGAATATCAGATTCGCGCTTGTCCTTACCTACCGCACCAAAGAGATTCTGGAATATCTCGGATTTGTGATCCAGCTTGATCTTGTGTCGCAGCCTAAGCTCTTCCTGTAGGTAGACAGTCGTGTAAAACAGCTGATCGTCGTCTTCGTCTTTGATGGCCGCCTTGTCCAGGATCTCGTACACGTCGGACGCGTATCCGATGAAACCCCCAGAGTTCAGGTACCGTTTGCCCCTCGATACTGCCGGATAATGAGTCGCCAAGGATTTATCTGGCCAGCAATACGCCTCCGCGGAGAATAAGACTCGAGCATCGGTATTCAGGAATCGCTCGACGATGGCAGACAAATCGCCGAGAAATATCACGTCGTAACTGAAAGTATAGGAAATATGTTCTGTAGTGATTTAGAAAATGTTTTTTTTTTCTGCAACACCACGATGTACCAACCTATCGGTGAACAAGATGATCTTCTTCTTATCGTTCCGATATTCCTCCAAGGCCTTTTTGAAAAGATTGATTTTATATCCACCGCCGGCATATTTCACGACGTTACCGCCTTTCCAGGGCTCGCCTAGTCCGAGAATCCTCAAGTTGTCGCGAAATTTGTAGACCTCGATCGACCTCAGATATCTTTGGAAGCCATCCGTCTCGTTGGATGCGACAGTAAATACCAGGATATCTGAAATATAAATTAGCTAAATTAGCGTGACGCGGAAGAAAGAAATAATAGTTGATGTAGATTGTAGATGACATTTACAATTAGTACACAACCATATAGAATTTATATATTTGTATAACTGTCGTGTTTTTGCAGAATTATCCTTCTTTAAAAAGAAGAATAAATAAGTATCTCGTTGAAAAATAAAATTACAAAATTTTATTTTCGTCCAGAGGAAAAGACTCGGGGCCTAGTTGACGATGCTGAAAGGCGGATCGTCCTTGTCCAACGTCGGGAACAAAGCTATATGTCGATTCCGTCATTTTATGCTACAAAGCTGATGAACTCGTTAGCGTCGAGCTGGCGTATTGTGATGTCACGTCGAGAAGTAGCGCCCACGAGGACCGCGGCACGTACACCAGCTGCGTTTTTCCTCTGCTTGTATTACTGAGCCATCGAACACTCTTACGCAAGCTACTCTCGGGATATTTTTAGAACGGCGATTTCGAACTTCCACGGAAATTCGAGGAAAGATGCCTTTAGGGCGATTCAAGGATTTTTTTTAGGATGATTACACGATGTCGAAACGTACATTTTTGTTGAACAATTTACGAGAAAATTATATATAAAATAATCTTGCGGAAATATATGTATATGCTATGTAGCATTAATGATAAGAGATATATATTAATCTGGTAATTATTTCGCAGGAATGTAATTTATAAAAAACCAGATCGTAGAATCAAGAAGTTTTGAGATCTCGTGTCTTCGCACTCATGAGATGAGCAACAACGGAAATGAAATGATAAGGACCACGCACTCGATCCGGTTACATGTCGCCTAAAAGAAGAGCGGAGTCGTAGTATTAAATTAGTTCACGTTCCATAAACGAAACGATTATGTCACGCTGCGTATTCATTATGTCGTATGTTCTCGACATCGAGAATTGAATGATAAATTATACTCTGATGCATATAAATGCTATCCTTTATTGTTTTAACTATATAAAGAACGTCCCTGTTTATGCTGTTACAATAAAAATAAAGGATCGCGTTATAATGATTTAAGCAACGATAGAAGTTTAATCGCACGCAAGAGAGAAATATTAAACTTTAGATTATGCCTTCCACAGATAGCCTTTGTGACCTCATCTTTAGCACATTCTTTGAATCTGCGTTTATTCGTAAAAAAAAAAGATTTGATTAATCAGATGTATACGAGATCATTGCAAAGTTTTCTCGTATTTGAAATATCATGTTAATTGAAATATATTATATTAATAACTTTTGCTCTAATATAGGAACTAAAGACAATCTGTAATGTTTCAGGATTATTATCAAGTTTATTCAGCACTTTTTTAGTTTAATTTGGTACCAGAGAAGGTAACGAGGTGTGCAAAGTGTGTCTTGCAGGCTAAATAATATATTATTTCAGACACGCATCTCGCCTCGAGGAGAAAAAAAAGAGCTGAAACTTGTCACCCGAACCGGGATCGACAAACGTCGACTTTTTTTCCACGAGAAAAAGGAAAAAATAAATAATTATATATTATTAAACTCTCTGCCGCAAATATCGGTTTGCCGCACATTTTTCAACAAATTGTGGCTAAAATAGGACTTCCTCTAGGAATTCCTAGAGGGAATTTTCTCATTAAGAATCAACGTGTGTGGGTGTCAAAAATACATCTGGATTATTGGATGTATAAGAATAAAAAAAAAAAAGAAAATATTTTTCGATGTTAAAATTGCGACTTTTTTTCATCATAAATAATTTTAATTCGATAAGAAAATTTCTGACACAAAATAAATATGTATAATTATGCATTTTGTTTTTCTATATTTTTAATAGTTTAATATATTTTCTATTTAAAAGAGTATGTATATTCTTATGTATTAATGAATAACTTTTCATCAATGTTAGACAATTGTATGTAAACAATAGATCTTTTTAATACGTTTTCTTTAATATGTAGTCTCAGCTCCAATATCTTATATATGTATATCTCATTTTGCGCGAAAAAATGCATATATATGATGAAGACATCGAAAAGAAAATTTAATGAATCATCTAAATTTTGTAATTCAATATCCAGATGAAAATATCAGGGAAAAAACTCGCTATATATACGTTCTTTTCATTCAGACGCCTTATATCCTTATATGAAGCTGTCAGACTTCTGCGTTATTGCGGCTGTTTGAAAAAAAATGACAGAGGCTGACGTTTATCTCTCTCTTTCTCTCTCTGTATCGATCATCTCGTTGTTCTCCGAAAGGGCGATCGTGATGACATACCGTTAACGTCAGCTGCTGGTGCCTCGCTGACCACGTGGTACGTCAAGAAGACGCAGCACCACGCGAGGCAGCGTCCGATCGTCGTCCCTTTGTCGCCGAACATCTCTCCGTCTCTCTTTCTCTCACCGACTGACAGAATGATCCGGGATTCCGCTGATCCGCACCGCTTCTCGGTGACGAGCGTCCGCGTCCGTTGCTTAGCGTCGACTGCGCACAGCGAGCGCGGAAACTGACCGAAGCCATCGGACAGAGCCGTAATCAGGAATTACGGTACCCCGTATCTTTAGCGCTTTTTTACGACGGGAATGTATATAAGAATTGTATGTAATGGCACTTCTATACATACAGGATGAAATCTCGGAGAAAAATCTTGAAATTCGGCATCCTAAGCGACTTATGATTAATCTCCAGCTTTTGAGATGATCTCTAATGAAAAGTTAAAGAAATTTGTCATGAAAACCATATGGGAATCACAAAGTAGTCGTTACTTTTGTTAGAATCGCCATGGCGGCCACAATTTATCGACTTTCTTACACATAGTCGATAAAATAAAAAATATTACTTCAAAATTCTTATTGCAAAAACAATTAAATATGTATTATAAATTATGTAATTTAATAGTAAATATATAAAAGTTAAATATTAAAATATAAAAAGTTGAACTTTTCATGTATAAGAAAATATATCAAACATCTATCACAAAATATATCATGAGGCAAAAATTAGCTCATTTTTACTTAATTGATAAAATAAAATATATTTAATTAGACATAATTAATTTGATTAAAATTTGATAAAATAAAATATGTTTTTATATTTTAATATGTAATAAAAATGTAATATTTTATATTACATAATATGTAATACATATATTTATATTTATTGAAATAGAATTTTCTACATATAAGGTATTTTGGAAAAATAAATGCAATTAATGAGACAGATGCTAAAGATAAAAAGTACCTGTTATATCAAAATTCGACGTGCAAGATCCCTTCGTAGGTTTGTATCGCTCGATGACGGATATATCATTATCTGATGTTTGATTGTCCTGACACCGAAGATCATTCGAAGGCACGTAAACATCATAATTTAACTTTGACTTGCACACTCCTTCGTTCCTCGCCGCAAGACGATTTCCCTGATACAGCAGCAAAATAATCGACAGCGTCAATCTTTTTGAGACACTTGGTATCAAACACATGTTATCAAAATTGTTATCAATTCAATCGCAATGCCAGAATTATACGATATCGCAACGTTCTATATATAGCTTTATTTACGCACTGAGAACTGAAAGTGTTTTGTTATTGTACTACTTCACAATAATTGTCTGATTTACATTTCTCACGTTTGCTCTTCAATATTTGATATATCTATACAATAAATTTATATTATCTTTTCGAATATATTAGGATTAAGAAATATGCGCTTATCCAGCACCAATCGCTGTCCGATGAATCACATCGATATCATAAATTCTGGCATTTATAGGAGAAAGTGGGAAACTCGAAAGCGAAACGACCGACGGTTTTTGTGGTCGAAAAGAATGGTTAATCGTGTCGACAATTTGTTCCTGGACATGTCATTATCAGTCCGTGACGTTTTGTAATAAAACGAAACATTCCAGTCTTATCTGGCCTATAAATGATATGCATATATTTACGTTACAACATTAAATAACTATCTTTCTTTCTTCCTCTTTCGATAAAGATATACCTGCGTTTTATACAATTTTTTGTACCTGATGTTTCATCTTGTACTTTGAAAAATGTCTGCGTACTTTTGAAAAATAAAATATGTATATTTTCTCTCCGAAAAGTGTCACTATGTATGTAGGTAATTAAATTATGCGAACGAGCCGAGCTAATGCTCAACAAATCAAATTAACCGACGACTTAATACAATTACTGGGACAACAGAGTAGATCCTGAGGCTTCTTCTGTATGTTGTTGAACATCGTTTGTCAGTTTTCGCATGTCGATCGTCAGTGACGTTTAGTTTCCTTTTGCTTCTAAGTACGTTGGTGGAAAACCGCGTCGCATACACAAATCGGTAAAAATGGGCAAAGAGGACGCAGAAACTATAGCCCTGAAGAAAGAGTTGGAGGCTCTCATTGACAAGTGCAAGGTTTAAGCATTTTATAATGTTATATCTACGCGATTATAATTTTTATATGCATGAACGTTAAAAAATTTTGCGGCATAAATTTGTCCTTATCCTTGTTTTACTCGCTCCATCAGGAAGAGCAAAAGAAACAGCAGGACACGACGTTGGGGGAGGCGTGCAATGGAGTGGCAGACGCTCCGAAAGTTAAATTGTCGACTAAGAAGTTGTTGAAGGGGCATATCAATAAAGTCAACTCGGTGCACTACAGTGGCGATAATCGGTTAGTTCTAGTCAGCTTTTAAGTACCTTAGACGATCTATAATTCGTCATTTATAATGTGATATTTTACTTTTTCAAATATATACATATTTTATATATTTTTTCTATTAAACATAAGAATGAAATTATAAATAGAATTTCTCGAATTTTGTGGCTAATTACATAGATCGTCTAAAGCAGATTTCACGGATCCCTCCATCGCGAATAGATTTATAATAGAGACTTTATCGTACCTCATCAATACTGAGAGAATCATCGATGATCTAAATTGATCTACGCTTTCGCACGTGTAGGCACTGCGTGACCGGTTCGTTGGATGGAAAGTTGATCATCTGGGATTCATGGACCGGAAATAAGGTGCAGGTCATCCCGTTACGTTCAGCCTGGGTGATGTCGGTGGCTTTCGCGCAATCCGGCAACTTTGTCGCGTGCGGCGGTATGGACAACATGTGCACCGTCTATGACGTGAACAATCGGGACGCTACGGGATCCGCCAAGATCATGAGGGAGTTGCTGGGTTACGAGGGATTCCTGTCGTCTTGCAGATTCCTGGACGATAAGAAGCTCATCACCGGATCCGGCGACATGAAAATGTATCTGATTAATTAACGTTGAGGATAGATAGGCAAACTATACACTTTACAAGTAGTTGTAGCAAATAGCGAAAATACCTGATGTATTATATATATATATATATATATATATATATATATATATATATATCTCTAGTTGCATATGGGATCTCGAGGCCAACAAGAAGATGACGGACTTCGAGGCGCATGCGGGCGACGTGGTTAGCATCAGCTTGTCTCCCGATGGCAACACTTACGTCACCGGCTCGGTCGACAAAACTTGCAAACTGTGGGATCTACGGGAGGAGAAAGCCAAGCAAACGTTCTTCGGTCATGAAGCTGACGTAAATTCCGTCTGCGTGAGTATTATCAAGATATCTCAGCGGATCATACGTTGCGAATTTATCGAGTTCATTCTCTATATATCTGTACTCTTGTCGCTTTGTTCGTTCAGTATCATGCTTCTGGCCAAGGTTTCGTAACAGCGTCCGAGGACAAGACGGCGAGACTGTGGGACTTCAGATCCGATCAACAGTTAGCCACTTTTAAGCCGCCGAGCTCGAATCCCGGATTTACGTCGTGCGGCTTATCTCTAAGCGGCAGGTTCATATTTTGCGGCAGCGACGACAATTCCATTCACATATGGGATACGCTGAAGAACCAACACAATGGTGAGTCTATCGATTCGTGTCTCGTGCCGAAGAACTGTATTTTTAGAATGCAAAATAATGATATTAATAACATGTATGTGCTATCAGATTAATATCGTTGTATCAATCGCATTTTCGAGCATTAGATTTTCAAAATTCTTCTCCTTTGTTAACTTTAAAAACACTTGTTCTTATTTCAAGGTGTTTTGTCGGGCCACGAGAACAGAGTGACGTCGCTGAGCGTCGCTGGCAACGGGATGGCGGTGGCCAGTTGCTCTTGGGATCAGAACGTCCGAATTTGGGTGTGAACGTAGCATGTGATTTACGTGACTACACGTAGAAGTGATCGATGAGAAGACATCGGACGAAATATATTAGCAAAAATATATTGATGCTAAAAGTCGATCGATTCTTGCACGATATCTGCACAGCGACCCTTGTTCAATTATCAAGCTCTTATCGCCATAAGCTGCTGCATTTAGTTTACATTAATTAAGTCATAATCAATATCTCGATCAATGTTAAACTGCGTTCGCAACTTTCATCCATTGTTAAACTATAAGCGTTACAAAATATATACATTTCTTCTTCGTCGAGATATTGATTCTGGGTCCAATTTACATGTCGGAAATAAATCTCCGTTTCATGAACAATTATATATTAATATTATCTTTTCTTATCAGCAGTGTAGCTTACGAACGTATATCATTGTGCGTGAGTGATATTGAATAAATTCTAAAATAAACTTTCTTGCCGTAAAAATGGAGATATCTAATTAATTCGTAAGCCACACGTTTGGTTGTGGCAATGCGAGATACACTTGCATCGTTTATTTCTACAACATGGACATTAATTACACGGTTCGTTTCTTTTTCTATCGATGCTGCAGAAGAGTGCGTTAAAAAAATCGTATCGCGCGTGTGTCTTGAGATTTACTTACTAATACAATACAATTAGGGATTTGGTATATCAATTAGGCGTGAAGCATGGGCGTCAAAAATACTTGTGTTCTCTTCGGCGATTCTAATAGTCGCCAACGTGATATCATATACTTCATTTACGCTATTTGTTCTCGTGAGCATCAACCTAGGCCAGTCTAGCGACAAATATATGGGACGCGTGTGTTAAAACATTTTAAAACTTATGTAAGGTCTTTTATGGTGCGTCACAAAATTGCCAGCTATCACTAGCTATCCGTGGCGAATCTTTTCCTAGTCGAAGCTCGAGTTGAATTCTACATATATGTATATTCTATGTATAAATAAACGAGAACGTAAACTCTATTACAATTATCTGTACTGTACACAATAAACGTTGCGATGTTAAAAGAGATGATCTAGAATTTGGATTAATTTCTACCATGTAAATCATGATACAATTCTTAAATGGCTGAACGCGCACGAGGATAACTTACGCGGTGTCTAACATAAATATATACGGCGCGATTTCGACGGAATTGAAACATCGATCACGAGAATGTCTCTCTCAACATGGTCGGCATATCGTATGTATGTATGTATGTACAATCACTCACGATCCATTGCTCGATGAAGACCGATGTGATAATGACACTTAAGTCCGTGAAAACACTTTCAGAGACAGACACGGATTAGAATCCGTCCAGATGAACGAGCAGGGCGACGATCACTGTGGCTCCGGCTTCTTTGGTGGCCCACTTGCTGGACTCGCAATGCAGATCGGTGCTGTCTTTGTCGCCGGGACTGATCGTATACGAGCCGGGTCTTACCAGCAATTGGAACGCGGTTGACGCGTTCAGTTTCTTATTCGATTGAGTATCGATATATCTGTATGTAAAAAAAAATTGACAAGGTTAAATTAGATTCTAGTAAAACGATATAAAAGAGTGAATGTTTTTTTATATAAGATGAGAAGCTACTCACGGATACTTTCTAGTAAATTCGTCGGACGCAGCATACTTGATGCTGGGCGAGAAGGATACTTGCGGATTCTGATCCTCGCTTTTTGTACCCGCTGTCAAGTTGCTGACGTCTAATTGCTCTTTGGTCATAAGCTCTCCTCTATCTAGAATCAATCTATATATGCGCCATGCGTAAGTTAATTATATGATAAATAATATATAATCGAAAAGAGAGAATGTCAAATCTTATTACCTTATGGCATCTAATCGTGTGCCGTAAAACGCAACGTGCCACTTGTCCGTCGTGCTCTGTGGCATCTGATTAGCGTTAATGCTTTGCTTCAACGGGAACCTGGTCCAGCCGACTGGTATCGCGAACTCCGCAGGCGGTTCTCCTTTCTTGCAGATCGCATTATCGCCGTCCACATTGTAACACACGCTACAGTAGCACACTATCTCGTCGGCGGAGAAAAATTCGTCCGGCAGAACGAGCGACTTCTTCAGCTGTATGCACGCCTTCAAATACTCGCACTTCCTCGACGACGCGACGATGGTGGACCCGAGTGGAGTGGACGGTAACGACGACGGGATCAGCGGAATCGAAGACGCGTCCCGCGTTTGGTTAATCGCGTTCTGGCTCGGAAGTATGTTCCCGTTGAAGATCGAGTTGTCGCGCATCATCGACGCGACGTTGTCCCGATTCGCGTAGGATCGCGGCTCGTGGAAGCCGGAACAAACGTTGTTGGGAAGATCCGACAGATTGTTCTGTTGCGCGCCGCTATTGACTTGACTATTGGACGCTATGCTTTCGTTAATCGCATTGTTGGCGTTCGTTGCTGTGATCGCCGCGTTCAGGCTGGTCATGTTGCTGGCGCTCGCGACCATACCTTTCTGTATATTGATGTTGGTCGCGTTGTTTATCTCAACATTTGTACACTCGTTTCTGATGCTTAAGCTCACAAGCGCGCGATTCCCCGCCGAGTCGAGATTAGACTCGCTCGAGTTGTTCTCGGCTTGATTGTTCAATGACGTTTGTCCGGCGTTATCCAGGTACGCTCTGTTCTTGGTGCTTCGCGCCAACTCGTTACTCAACTCTGAACACGAGTCCGAATTGTTACTGTCAACGCTTGACGCAGCTTTGCTGGCTATGCTATTATTAGCCAGATTTGCGCTGTCAAAAGATAAGTACTCGGCTTCGAGGTTGCCATCCCTGGTGCTCGAACCACATTGACTCGGCACACTAGGGGACGTCGAGGACGGCGAGAGATCCGAAGAAATAGTCACCATCGCATTCTCCTTCTCGTGACGCTCTAGATCTGCTTTCTCGCGCGAATTTTCCACGTCTTCCGCTTCTACACTCGCGCATTCAATAGGAGCCACGAGCGCATTGTCGATGGCGACGTTCGTGTAAGTGGACTCCTCGTTGACACCCGCGATGGACACCTGCTCACACTGACCGTACAGATCAATCACGGCGAAGATGTACGGCGGCAGATCGGTCGCCGCCACACCCTGATCAATGCCGTTGATGAACAAGTGCAATCGATTGTCTTCGTCGATCAGTAGACCCACGATAGAGTTGCACTGAAGATTTTCCAAGCCGGCGCCGTATTTCGTCTTCACTCTCATGCCGTTGTGAAATATCCAATCGCTACAAATGATCCATGAGTGTTTCTTAAAACCGAGCGCTGTCAACGGAAAGCTCGTCTGTTTTTCCGGCGTTATGCAGGAAACGCCGCAGAGGATATTCGACACCCAACGTTCGTTTAGCTTCTCTATCTTCACTTGGAATGGTTTGCCCTTTATTAACGGACGACTGGACATTACTACACCTTGATTGTAACTGGCCACCCGCCTAGCGATCGTCTTTGTTTCCAGCTGAATGTTCCTGCCATGATTCTCGTGGAATTCGTAGCTCCAATCCCCGTCGCCAGCGGTTAGGCCAACGACAGCGGACTGCGTTGGTGTAAGTGTCGCCTCGTTCATCAATTTTCCCTCGGACACGTCGATAGACGTATCCATTCCCGCGTCGTTTCTCGGCGGCATAGGGTCCAGCAGGAGTTCCAACGAATCTTGCAACCTCAAACTGGCGTTGGGAGATATCGCGGGATTTTGCTGCTTGCTGCTGGTGATGTTCACGGCCACACTGCTGCCGAAGAGCTCGATCACCGCGTACACCATCTCCGGTACGTCAGACGCCGCCACGCCCATATCCTCACCGTTCATGTAGAACTTGAGGTTACCCTCGGGTGTGCGTTTCACGCCGATCTTGTCGTTCACTCGCAACCAATCCAGACTCGTGCAGTAATTCGAGGTGAGCGCGAAACCCATATGCCTCACTTCGTTACCCGTCAGATACCAAGCATCGCCGGGTATGGACGTCATACCGGGCACAAGATTCATCGATGTCAACCAGTTCCCCGTCTCGTTACTCAGGACGCCTATCCTCAGACAACCGCTCCACTCACGCGCTACTTCCTGAATCACGATTTCGAAAAGCTCGTTATTTTCCAATGGCGCGTCACTCAACAGCACAGCATTATTGTACTCCCTGCATCTGGTAGCCACCGTTCTATCATTGTTTAGTTGTATGTTCAGTCCGACCGATTCGTGAAACTTGTGCAAAATCTCCGTTTGCGCTTGAGGTTGAATCACCGAAGTCGGCTGTTGACTAATACTGTTCTCCGACGGTAAATATTGTTGCGTCAGAGGATCCCTGCGTTCAGGCAACACAATTGTCACCTGAAATAAATCAAATCTTTGAATTAATTATGCTGAAAAACGCGCGATTATTATTAATATTATATAGCATCATTCGTTATACCTGAGCGCATTGTCCATAGAGATCGATTACTGGATAAACGTTCAGCGGCAGACCCGTACAAGCAGTACCCTGATCTACTCCATCCAAAAAATAATGCAAGGAAGAGTCCGAACACCGCATCATTCCGATCCGATTGCCCTCAATCAATTTATCTAAATCGCAAGAGTAATTATTGCGCAATGTAACTCCGTCGCGCATCACCGTCGATCCTGAGAGCATCCAGGTGTCGTGATCGATATCCGTCATCGTAGACGGGAATTCCAATTCATCGGGTCTTATCACAGTAACGCCTGTAATTTTGTATCATCGAGAAATTATATGCAATAACTCTTTATTATTATATTTGACAGATATACAATTGGGGTAGTAATTACCTGCTTCTATAGCACCGGACCATCTGGCAACCATTTTATCTATCGTCACTTCGAACATTTCACCGTCGCGTAACGCGCGATTCGCAATTACAATAGCTTCGTTGAATTCACCCAGAGCTCGCGGTCTAGACGCTGTTAAACCGTTATTCGTGATCCTCGCATTTTTACCATGTACGTGATGAAACCTTAGATCGCTGTCAACAGATTCGCACAATTCGCATATCACATGTTCGACGATATAACATCAACATAAATCGATAATGTCTCTCAAATTCTGTCGCACCTGTACAACGTTGTATTGCTAAAACTGGAATTATTCGTGGTCGGACTGTAAAAGTCCACGTTATCGACTATAGTAGCTTGGGCAGCCTGTCCATAGAGATCGATCACCCCGTAGACTCTTTCGGGTACATTCATCGCGGCTACACTTTGATCGGCACCGTTCACATAAAAGTGCAGGGTCGAGTTGTCCTTCCTCATCACGCCCACACGATCACCGATCTGCAGACGGTCCAGATTCTGACCGTATTGATCTATCATCGTGGTACCGTTGTGCATCACGCCGTTGCCCGTCATCATCCACGTGCCGGATCTGCAAGCGATATGAGCCACCTTCGAGCAATAACATAAGCGGGTAAACAAACTTACCGCGCACTTTATAGTTCTAGCGATTGATTGTAAGATTGCTTAGAACCGATGCGCGCGATCTTACCTACCTGACATTCGTCATAGTAAAGGGAAACTCCAACTCCGTCGGAGAATGCGTGGTGACTCCTATTTCGATAGAACCGGCCCATTTCGTAACGATTTTGTCTAATCTGACTTCGAACAGCTCATTGGCCTTCAACGGTCTCGAAGTTAATACCACACCGTTATTAAAATCATCTATAGCGCTGTAACAAAATATTTATGTGCGTTGTTAGAAAAGATTAGATGCGATTTCGTAGGAAAAAATTTGTAGGATATATCTTTTCACTTACTTAGGTCTATGTGCCGTACGTCCATTGTTGATTACATCGGCATGTGTGCCACAACAGGGATGAAACATTAGTCTATCGGGCAGTTCCTCTTCTCCAATTTCTGCAAAATTCATTATATCATATATATATATATATATATATATATATATATATATATATATATATATATATATATAATTAACAGTACATTTCATTTCTGTGGAAATTCGATATGTATATTATTACCTTCGCTTTCCAGACCTTGTAGCTGCAATGTGTTTCTCCTTGTAACTAGATTTTGCTCTTCCCTTTCGTCGCGATCGACAATGGTTACTTTTACGGTCATTCCATAAAGATCTATTACACCCCATACACCTGCTGGTACTTTAGCGGCGATACCTTGGTTCAGACCATTTATTAAATAATGAAGATCTCCATTACTCTGTCTAATCATTCCCACGCGGTCTCCTTCCTAAAAAATGATACAGAAAAAATGTGAAGCAAAAGAGCAAAATAATAGATTCAGCATTATAAATCTGGCCTTATCTTACCCTCAATTCGTCCAAGTTAAACTCTCCGTATTCCCGTTGTGTACCTTTGCCGTTTGTTAAAATTCCACAGCCGGACATCATCGTCGTGCCGGAACGCATATTGGTCATTGTTGCCGGAAATTCTAGTGCTGTAGGACTATGAGTCGTAACACCAACTTCTATGCTTCCCGACCACTTGTAAACTAGTCTATCTATTCGTATCTATAAGCAATAATTATAAAGTAAATAAATAATTGTAAATAATTCTGATATAAAATCACGATTGCAAGAAAAAGTCGGTAAATCAAATTGCTATTGCAATTTACAAGAGTGCTCTTTAATAATCACTTTACACGTATCACTGAATACTTACTTCAAATAATTCATTATCCCGTAGTGGTCTATGTGTCATTACTACACCATTGTTAAACTCATCGAGCGGTCTCCGCCTCTCGGCAGTTCTGGCATTATTGGACAGCTTCACCAACGTCCCGACTCTCTCGTGAAACTTCAATCTATCTTCCCTTATTGCAGCGGGGGTGGGATTTTTCGGTAAATTAACATTTACATTAACATTTAAATTAACATTTAAGTTAGCGACTAGATTTGTTGTTGAGGAACTGGAGGTTTCACCCAAAACGTAATCATTGTTAATCTCGACTTCGTCTTTCGGCATGTTACACAAAGCAGCAAGTCTGGGATTAGCTACACTGACTTGTACACAATCACCGTACATATCTACAACAGCAAAAATATGCTTCGGAATGTTGCTGACAGCGATGCCTTGCGAAACACCATTGACGTAGAATATCAGCTCAAGCTGTAATTTGCAAATAGAACATTATTATTAATTATTATCTAGAGGATTATTAAATCATAAGATTAATGAGTTACAAATTACATTGGATGTTCGCATTATTCCTACAGTGTTCCCTTCTTCCAGATCGTTAAGATCAGTTCCATATAAATCGACAATTCGATCTCCATCATGAACTATGCCGCAGCCAGTCATAATCCAAGATCCATGACGGAGGTTTATGGCACAGGATGGTATTTCCAATGTCTCTGGATCGCATTCTGTCACTCCAATTTCTATACTGCCGCTCCATGATATCATCTGTACACAAAATGTATACATATATATATATATATATATATATATATATATATATTTCAGTTTTCTCAAAATCAATAAACAGATAAATGAAATTTCATAAAATACATATTAATGTGTGCGTTATTATATCCCTAAAAAAAAGTCTAATATTTCAAAAGCGCGAGGACACTCGATGAAAGAAAAATACAGGATGTTTTTACCTATAGACAAACACAAAACACCGCACCACATGTAACACACACAAGACATTCTGTAACCCACAATAATTCCGCAACAAGATTGATGCACTGTTACAAGATTGCTTGTAACTCGAAGGGAAGGAATTGTGCACCCGTGTATTCTATGTATGTGTGTGTGTGTGTGTGTAAACGCGCGCGCGCGCGTGTACCTTCTTGTCGATGGTGACTTCGAACACCTCGTCATCCTGGAGCGGCTCGGCGCTGAACACCAGACCGTAATTGTACTCGGAGAAGTTGCGCGTGGCGGTGCAATTGTTGTTGCTGAGGGTGACACGGTGGCCGCATCGCCGATGGAACATGTCGAACCCCGGGTCTCACCTCTCACCTCACCGTGTCGCGTCGTGCAGTCGTGCACCACGACGAACCACGAACCCCGCAGTCGGTCGACGAACGTAACAGCGCGCCGCCGCGAGGCGATGTATCGCTGTCCTTCTCGCTCGACTCGGCGGCGAATCCGCAGTCCCACATCCCACATGTTCTAGCTAGCCAGATACTAATGAGAGAATCGCGTGTCGATGAATAAAGTTGTAAATGAAAATGCAAAGGTAAATGAAAAATGTAATGAAATAATATACTTAAAAAATACACTTAAATAAAATATATAAATGTATAAAATGTTAATGTAATAATTATATATATATGTATAAAATAAAAGCCCCAGAATAAGGGGGCTGAGATGTTTAGACGGAAAAAAGAGAAAGAAGAGAGAAAGAAGACGAAAATATGATGTATACGTACATTTATATATATATAATAAATAATAAATGGCGGCGAGAGTGGATTTCTCAATTAACCGAGCAAATTCCATTTCTCGTCGTTACGTTATTACGCTTCCTCTGTATATGCGAAATGATAAAAAATCGTTTTATTCGGTCTTTTTATTAATCTCAGCTTTCTATCTTCTATCTTTTTTTACTCTTCTCTTTGCAAATTGAGAGTATTTATTTTTAAATGCAGTGTAATTTGCGCGCATGTATGCAACTGGATCAATTTGGATGCAATTAAATTTTTTTTTCTCCCACTATACTACATTATCAAAGCGTCATCTATAAGTTAATATTATAGTTTAGGAAAGAATTCATTAACGGCAGTTGATAAGTTAGTTAATAATATTTATAATATTTGCAACAGCGAAATATTCAAATATATTGTGCCGATACATTCAATATTAGAAACATATATATATAAATATTGTTGATAAAAAATTCTATATAATAATATTTTAATTACAATTACAGTTACAAAAACATGGTAAAAAGAGAATAATTATTTTTATATTCTTGTAATATAATAAAAAAATTTGTATAAAAAATATAAGTCGCTGTTTTCAGTATATAAAGAGTGTTATCTTAAAAGCTTGTGTTCAAATAATTATATGCTAAAGATATTTAAAGGCGTGTTATTAATTTTGTAAAGATTCTATTCTTTTAAAATTCCACGAAGAAGAAAGAAGAAGATGAAAGAATTTAAAATTAAGCAGATTGTGCAAAGAAAATGCACGTTTTTCTTCTTCTCTCTCTTTTTCTTTCTCTCTCATATTCACATCTTTATAATTTTTAATAATTAATAAAAATTTCTAAAATGTATTACAAAAATTGAACATTTTGTTCGACACGAGTTTAAAAGTTTAAATTAATATTTTTATCATATATTTTTTGCATTTTGCTGGACACGCCGCAATAAATTTACATGATATTAGTTATCATTGAATCTCTATATTTACAATCTAATTTAAAATATACTTATGATAGTCTTAGTGTGTTGAAAACTCGATAAGTGATAAGAATACATAACAACATCAAGAGAAGAGTATAAAAAAATATACTTTATCACTTATATTGTGTCAAATAATTTAACTCGTGTAATTTTCGAAGATACAAACAATTATTTGATGTTTTTGGAAGAAACTTTCTTTATAAATTAAGAAAAGTTGCGAGTTTCATTAAGCTTCTCTTAAATTGAATTGATGATTTTTTCTTTTTATCTTCACAATTAACTCATCCTTTTTCAATTCTTAAGTTAATCAACACCGATCGACAGACCATTACGTGATAATTGATGTCGAAAGATGATTATTTCCAAAGAGAATCTTTCGTGTAAATCAAAGGTTTAAGTTTCATAAATTAAACTCATGGTCTACTTATAAACTACAGCTGACTACTGCTTTTTTGCTTTATCTTTGTGATTAATCCATCTATCGATCGGTTCCTTTTAGCACGCTGAATCACTTCTGATGAATAGAAAAATCGATTGCTCCATTTCGATAAAATGTTACATAATGAAAAACAAAAAAATATGTTTTTATGTGCGAAGAGAATTCTTCTGTTCACATCGAAATCTCGATGTTATATTATCATTATATATCTTTATTAAGTGCATAAAGATTCCGATTTTTCCTAAGTACAATATTTAAAGGCAATTTTTCATAGGTACACTTAATTTTACATTTTACAAATACATTTTTATACACTTTTCAATGATTATATAAAAAAGATTTTTAGATATTGACTTATCTAGAATTTGGACGTTAAAGAAAATGTATTTTTATGTTTCTGTAAAATTTTAATCTATTTATCGTTCTATCAATTTATTATATATATTTTTGAGAAATTACCTAAACCTAAATCAATTTTTGGGAAACGTTTTGAGAAAATAGTTTTGAGAAAAAAAATGCTTTTAAAGTTTTACTTTAAGATTATAAGTGAATAAGACTTTGTGAGTTTATAGCTCTTATTTGTTAATTTACTATTCTATGATTATAAAAAGTACTTTCTTTTTCCTAAAAAAGAATCCCTGCTAAATAGTGACATCAATAGTTCTGCGAGTTATTAAGCTTTCTTTTAACGCATTGGATGCAATCTTAATTCTTTCAAAGCGTTCGATGCCTCGCATTCGCATATACTTTTGTTTGTGAGCTAATACGACTTTCATTATGATTTTAATTATAATTTTAATTGATATGTAATTCTCATTGAAAATATAAAGGCTAAATTTTTGGCTATATTTTATTCGTTCTTGACTTACAATTTTAAAACAAAAGTCGAAATCAATGCGTAAAAATTTTCGAGATTATTTTGCACGTTGCTTCTAAGCATCTTTATAATAAATCTGTATTTGACAGATTAATTAGAATATCATGGTTTTTTGTATCGTTCATTTTCTCTGCAAATGTTCTCGTTGCAAGTCGAATTACTTTTGATCAATTAATCTGTTACCATAAAATCTCTTTCTATTTTATATATGTTTATTTGATATATGTTTTCTCTCGATTTTTTAACATTAACATCTATTTTGCATAAGAGTATACTATAACTTCTTCTTAATAGTTGTTTTTCGAAAATATTCAGACTTGGAAATGCACAAACATGCACAAAAAAATTGTTATATTAGATTGATATTACAAGTAGATACAAGAGTCCAACATCTACTCTTCCATTAAGAACAAGGATCAAGAGATACGCGCAAATTTATGCTTATTTCTATCTGCATGCCGTTTTCTATAAAATAATACATATAACTTTGTAAATTTATTGATATTATTTCAAAATATATTTCAAAAATATTTAAAAAATTTAAAATTCCAAAGAAATACAATATTGATTTTTTTTTTCCTTAAATCGAAAGTTTTCTTTAATAAAAGAAAAGAGAACCCTGAGAACAAAAGAGATTCATCAAGGCTCCGCGCACAATAGAAAAGCTGACCGATTAAATTCGAAAAAGTGGGGAAGAAATCTCCTCGAAACTTATCGTTTCGGGGCTATAGCTTCGGTACGATTTAGACCAATAAAAATTCAGGTAATTCTTCAATTTTCTCCCACATATATGAGAAATCGGTACTGACCAATGCTCGCTGAAAGAAGATACAAATCGGACTTGTGGACTTTGAGCGGTCAAAGATCGCCTCGGCGTAAGAGGTGCTCTTATCGTGGTGATATAGCAGATGAATCTCAGTTGTCCTGACAGAAAGAACGATTCAGTCAGTTAGTTCGAGAATTGCTCTGGAGGAAGTAGGATCAGTGACAAGATAAGAAAAGCCAATCGAAGATGTCTTTTGAAATGTTAACGCAACCACCCGGGCCCGAAGCTAGGGCCCTGGCCGAGAAAGAACTCAGGGAAACCGAGGAGAATGTGAAGAACGGCATCGAGACCCTGAGGAAATTGATCGAAGGTTAGTAAAATTATATTTATATTTATCGTGTCTTTCATGATTTTTTATTAAATCTAAGTTCTAAAGAATTTTTAATGTCTTTTGAGTATCTTTAGTAAAAATTTATACGCTTCGTCTTTCGCATTTTTTTTTTCTTAAGTACTGGAAAATTATTCAGCTTCTTTTCCGCGTGTTGTTATGTTCTGCGATATTACTGAAAAAAATTACGCGCGTTCGTTTCTTTGTATAAATATTATTACAGAATTAGCTGTGTCTAGGGGGTGAATCTTTTTGAGGAGATATTGTTTCTCTCTTTTCTTAAATTTACTTATTTATACTGTTTATTATATAATTATTTTAATTTTTAATTATACTTATATATAATTCTTCCGTTAGAAAGTTACAAATAGATTCTCGCTGCACGATAACGGAATCAAGATAGCTAATATGGATCAGATATTAATTTCGTATTATTTTCTGTTTACATGGTATATAATATTTAGTTTTTATTTTGTCCGTTAAATAACACCAATGTTATGAAATTCTTGACTTCTTTTTTAATCTGCAATTGACAGTTGTTTTTTTTCTTTATTGGATATAACAATGTATATCTATACACTTATCTGTACACTTTATCTATATTGATAAGTAATCAAGTGCAAGAAGTAAATAAAATTAAGATTTTTTAGAAATTCACTAAAAATAAAATGTAAAGATTGTATCAAGAGTTTTTTATAAAGTATATATAGTACCAAATATATATAGTACCAAATATATATAGTACCAAATATATATAATACCAAATATATATAGTACCAAATTTGATGGAAAACCATAGTTTTATGTTAAATTAAATAAATCATTTAATTATGTTAATTTAAATAAAAATGTGTTTGCGATTGTTCGTTTTTTAGTTATCTTGTAACAATATTTTAATCGCAAAATACAAGCTTTTTATTGTGATATATACATATATATTATGTAAAATGCAGAAAACTAAAATACACAATATTTTTTTAAAATTCTAACAATTTAAAATAAATAATTTTAGCACAGAAATATATATTTAAATGTCATTCTTTAATCCAACTAACTCTTATGAATATTTTGTATCATTTGTGTTTATCAAAATATCTGCTCCTTCTTGTTTTTGTTTTGCTCTTCTTATTTGTTAGCATTAAAATTGTCATTATTTTTGTTTCTAAATAATTTTGAAAGTTTTAAAAAAATAATATCAACTTTTTTATATATCTGAAATCTGTAACTAGATCTCAAAACTATATATGTGTTATTACTTGTAATTTTCTTATTTATATTGTAATATGCGAGTACAAATTATTTCTGTTACCCTTATAGGGTAGTAATATTTTCGAGAAAATTCGATAAAACATTTTGAAAATTAATCTATAATACTCGGGGTGTTGTGGATCATTCACGTTATCTTATTTAAATAAAAATAAAAAATATAAAACAGTAATTAAATCGAATAAAATCATCTATAAAGTTTTACAATTATAATCGTTAATTATTTTGTCTTATGTTTTGGCATCCCTTTCAGTAAAAATATAAATTTTTATATTCATAGTGATTCGGTATTAATGTTCTTATTTATCTTATAATACAATAATATGAATACATTTCGCATGGAGTTTTTAATATTAATCTAAAAATAGCAATCGCGAATATTTTTGTCGTGTAATAGCGGATAACGTTATAGATAATATTACTTTTGCACTTTCCCCATTTTCATTAAATATATGATTCTAAAATTTTTATAATAAATAATATATACAGAACACTTTATAACGCTTGAAGTTTTAATAAATAATAATTTTTTAAATATAAATTTAAAGTCAATTTTTGTTTTTTTGCAAAAGTGTATAATTTTTTAAATCAATTAAAAGAATTATAATCAATTAAAAAAAAAAATCTTTTTCAGCCAAACTTTGAAGTCACAAATTAGATGATAAAACTATATTTTTTCGCTAATTTTAAGTAGGTTTTTTTAACAGGATTTTTTATTTCAAGAGACTTTTTGTAAATATATATGACATTTTCTCCAATATATCAGCTAAATAAAATTTAAAAATTTGTATATAGGTACAGTTATTATCATAATCTTTGTTATTTAAAAATATTTAATCTTAAAATATTTTATAACTGTTATTAATTTTTAATGATATATAGTGTCATGTATTATTTTAATTATATGTCGAATTGAAGAAGGCCAGCTTGTTTTGTAATTTAAAATATATAATATTTGGCATCAAAAGTTGAAATTGCGATACATAATAATTTCCATTGACTTTTTGCTAGAAAAGACTCCGATTTAATCAGAAAATTTATTACAATTAAGATTGCGAAGTGCAATATGAATTTTTAAAGAAATAATAAATATCTTTAATATTAATATAATTAACATTGCGATATGCGGAGCGCAATTATATGAATCTCGAAGGAAGGAATAAATATTCTTAATGTTGTCAATTATGAGATCAATATAAAAAACATATAATTTATCACGAAGTTTGCTTCAAAATAAGAAATAAGCTATCATGAAGTTTAGCCTTCTGAACTCTGAGACTTATTTAAGATACAAATATCACTACTTTTAAGAATCGGTTAATGGTTTAACTTGTATTGGAAGGAGATCGAAATTCAAATTTGTCTAAGCTTGACATATAAAAAAATTTCATTATATATTTTTAAAAAATTATAAATATAGACACACTTTATATAAAAAGCAACGATAAACATTATTCCAAAGACTAAAATGGAATTTAGAATAAATCATCATTTAAAATGGAATTTACACAATAATTCACGCCTCTACACAATATCTGGAAGATTAATGTTATCGTGCGTTGCATTATTTCCTTTTATATTGTATGCCAATTAATTGTTATCGTACCAAGTTTGTTGAATCTTCGACTATAATAATATATATAATAAGTAATAATAATATGATAAGTATTATAATTAAGAGAGAGAGAGAGAGAGAGAGAGAGAGAGAAATATGTATGTATTCAGTAAAACATATTTTTGGATATATGTAGTGAATATTAGTTTCGTGTCAAAAAAGCGATCGATTTTGAGGGATTTATTCTAAATATTTATAAAGTAAAGAATTAATTTTTTTTCTGAAATGGAATCTAACGCTTTAACATTAATTATCAAAACGAAATGTTTCGACATTTTATAGCTCTGAATAGATGCATTGAAAGATAATAAATCGAGGTCGCTTATGACATTCTAATAATATGTCTTTCACGTTTTATCTTTCCTCGTTTCACTGCACAGAAATAAATTGAATCCGATTTAGTTTTCTGAATGTAAGACTTTTTAAAGCTTTAAATCGTCATAATCGATTCTTAAAATAGAGCTACTTCAAAATCACGTATATAAATTTCAACTCTTCTTAGTTTCAAACGTTGAAATGTTTCTAATATCATTAGAATCAATGATGTGTAATGTGATGTTATGTGGTTCATAATCCCTCCATCTCATTTTTTTAAATTCAAATGTGGCAATAAAACAATTCAAAAACATTTTTTTTGTAAAAAAGGAAACATTCTTTCTTATTAATATATTTTTTATATCAAGAATTCATAAGCATAAGGGGTCGGGGGTTATAAACAAAAAAATGTTTTCTGCTTTAAAAGTATTGCGCAAACACTTTTAAGTCATTTCGGGGGCACTTTTTACCATCTTATCCGGATATAGCCTTTTATACAAAAATATTTGTTTATCATAAGTATCTTATGTACATGCTGTGTAAACTTAAAAAAAAAATAATGATAACGACAATCGATCCGACGAGTCGAGATCACCTTGACCCTCGTATGCGATAAAGAACATACGAGTACATATACATAATATCAAATAGGTATACGTCACTCGAACACGACATTAAGAACCTTTAGAACTTTCGGCGATAAATCATATGTACTTGAGGATGCTTGATATTCGAACGCTGTTTTTACATGAAATATTTCGAGATTATAGAACGAGATTATAAAATTTATAATATTCTTAATATTCATACTTATCGCGAGATCAAAATTTGGCGATAAGTATATAAATAATAAACACGATGAAATGTAATATTATTCAGTTTTACTAGGTAATTGAGCAATCTATCCCTCTGTCGCTATGCGAATACATAACGTGGCCCTTTGACTCTTGTCGAGCGCGCATTTATCATTCTTGGACGTTCTGCAAATCGTTTTTGGTCGTCCGTCATTCGTTTCCGCTGACGAGTATTATGTATTTGTGTTGCCTTATATATGCGGCACACGCATCTATTTTGCTCGAAGTAGAATAAAAAATAGTGATCGTCGCAATTTCCTTAATAAGGAGGAGCAATTTCTTTAAGAATGGATTCGTGACCTCGCACGCGAAATCGTTTCAAAGCGATTTATCAACGTTTGTGCTGTCAAGACGGCCACAAAAAATATTGACAAAAGAACCAGCATGTATGTGTGTTCACGCAAAAAAATTTCTAGTTGTCGCAACAAAAATTATCGCTATTTTTTGTATCTGATAGAATATCGTTTGTCACAGATAGAATTATCGTTTGTCACAGATAGAATTTTTTAGTTCTGTCTCTGTCATTTAGATTGATTACGTGCAAAATATATACGATATTGCAATATGTGCTAATCATTTGTCTACCTCAGTTAATTTTTTACACCTAAAAAATTTTTGCTACAATTGCAAAACCATTTTTTTGAGTGTTCATGATTACAATTAGTAAATTTCGTAAATATTTTTAGAAAAGTCTTGTTTAATGCGTTGCAAATCTAAATCTATTTTTTTCAATAGTTCAAAAGTTGCTAATGAAAAGTTTGTACATCATAAATTTTATTGATTATGATGACACACATTATTAGCTTTGCACCTTGATCAAGTAGCATAATTCGATAACAGATGACAGAACGTTACAAAGTCCGATGATTTTTCCAGATAAAAAAAGTTATCAATTAACGCGGTGAATCATTATTGAAAAAAAATATGTGTACACATACAATTATTCATAATGTTCACGTGTGCACGTTCAAAAGTCATTAAATATTTATAGCAACGTATCGAGCAGACTGTAACCAGTACTTCGAAGGTTAATAGTTGATATTTTTATTTGTTTTTTTCATGAAGCAAAAAGATACAAACGACTTTTTTTTTCAAAAGTAATTTGTAATTCAAAGTTATTAAAATCAAGACTCTCGAAGGCCAGCTGATTCTACAATATAAAAGTTAAAATCTAGAGTGAAAAATCTAAAGCTAGTTTTTACAAGCAAAATAATGAAAACATATTTAAATGTGTGTTAAATAATATATTAAATATACAATCTTGTGGAAATTTTATTCATATGTCGTTTTTGTCAGAGTTAATAATTTTGTTAACGTCGATTGAGATATGAATTTTTCTTTTATTCCAGAGGATAAGACGATCTATTACTCCACCGATGATGACTTTCTGATGATTTTCTTGCGACCATGCAAATTTTACCCGCAAAGCGCGTATGAATTCATAAAACGCATCGCCGATTTTAGGGATAAGAATGCAGTTATGTACCACAATCTGATGCCGAGCGATGAAAGAGACGCCTTCACTAATCATAACATCATTAACGTTTTGAAGGGCACAGATCAAAAAAATCGCAGAGTGATGGTAGTCCAATCCGGCAAAACTTGGGACCCATCTAAGGTCACGAGCGATCAGATTTTAAGAATGCTTTATCTTGTGCATCTGATGGCCATGCAGGAGCCAGAAACGCAGGTAATATAATATATCAAATATATCTAAGTATGTAGCCTTTAATTCATAAAAGCTGGATATACAAATTATCCAAAATTATGTCTAGATATCACAACATGATGAAAAAATAACTTGCGTTTAAATGAGACATTTTTTTCAAATTTTTGTATATTTATAAATTTCTGTACACACAAATTAAATTGTGAAAATTGGTAAATATATGCGTACACGTGCGTAATCATCGAATTGCGTGTGTGCGCTAATTCGGTAATTCACACATCAGCAAAATTTACAAATTGTAGACCTGACCACACAATAAAGAAAGAAGAGATGAAACAAAGTTCACAAAGAGCAATAACAACCGTTGTTTAATAATTAAACTTCAACAACGTTAAAGCGTCTAATCTTGAATCAGATGCAAACAGAGGCATCAGTGAGGCATGATTGCACTTTGCTCGATTGATAAGTGACTCGATATGAATAATGCAACGTCGAGGAAAAAAAAATTAATAATACCAATATTTTCTTTTTTTTTCTTTCGGAAATTAAACGCATCGTTGATAACGTTAATCAATTTTTTCAAAATCATTTTATTGAGCATTTATTTTTTGTCGAATTTCATCAGATATTATGTGTATATTTTTTTTTATAGATATTTGGAACCGTCGTTATAATGGACTTCGATGGTCTCTCCATGAAACAGATCAAGGGAATGCCGCCAAGCTTTAGTATAAAGCTCCTTACTTTCATTCAAGAAGCAATGCCACTGCGTTTAAAGGAGGTTCGTATTAATAATATTAATCGTAAAAATTACTTCTATTTTATAAAAAAAAATCTTAATGTTATATTTTACGTTACGTGGATTAAATCAAATGTGATGGATAAATTCAGCTGTTACGTGTCTGTCTATTTTTTATTTGGCACACGCGATAAAAATAATTATTATTCTCGCGATTAATAAATTTCTATTACACGAATACCGTATTCTAATCATTCGATGTTGTTTCCAGGTTCATTTTGTGAAACAACCGTTTTTGTTCAACATGGTATGGACAATGTTTAAGCCATTCGTAAAGGAAAAGCTGAGGAAACGCATGTTCTTTCATGGTACCAATATGTCCGCGCTTCACAATTACGTTGCCGCGAGTCATTTGCCGAAAAACTATGGTGGTGAACTACCGGAAATCGACTACAGCGGTGCCGATTGGTATCCAGTAGTGTTAACTGTCGAAAATAAAATTAAAGGTAAAATTGATGAATAAATATGTTCATTTGAATTATTAAATAATATTCCGGCATATTTCAGTTAAATTGCGAGATAAATAGTGTGATAAAAAAATCGAAAATTTGATTTCCGAACTTCGGAAATTAAATTTTAATAAGAAGTTAGCGTTAATATTACGACAATATATAGTAATATTAATAATTTTTCTCATTAATGTACGTTGGATAATTTATAATTTTTGGGAGATATAAAGAAGCATGTTATAATCGTGGAAATATTTAAAAATTTTCAAGGAGAAGTAAACACATGAAAAATAAATTTATATTGAGATATTTATATCAAAGGTATACACACAAGATCAATTGTTTGGATAACTGTATAGATATTTCAATATGAGTGTATCACTTATACATATATATTGTTTTTTATCCATCGAATTATAATCTTTATGTGATTATGGCCGATTATAGCTAATTTATCTTTTTTCCTTTTTTTACAGACTGGAACTCGTACGGAAATGTCAAGAAATAAGCTAAATTTTCATCAGATATTAGTCATCTTAATATAATTAAATGCTTTCTGAACTTCGGAAGATGTAATATGTTACATGCGATATGTATTTTTGTATTTAGGTTGACATACATATATACATATTATACATTTTATATATTGTGATAATTTATAAAAAAATTTTGACGTACTTATAAACATATTTTATTAACGTAAAAATAATAATTCAGGATTAACTGATTAGTATTGTATTATGTTTCACGAATTGAAATAAATAGTTTATTTTGTATTCTATGAATACGAAAAAGTAAGAAGTATAAGACATTGTCACTTAAAGGTAAATTTTGCTTGGTACTTATAAAAATGCTCTCTTCTTATTATATTAAGAGAGATTTTAATTTTATATTCAAGAAGACAAAAATATATATCGAACATATCGATATCTTCCACATGTTAAGATGTTCTAAATTACTATACATGGAATTTCTTTTCTAAAATATATTGTATATTCGTACGATTCAACAATCTTTATTATAGAAATAGGTTTTTTTCGTAAAAGAATTAACTTTATATTGCAATAACAGGAAAAATTGATTTACTGATTCGTAAATTCAAAATTTTTTTTAGTTATAGATTAATGCATATATTAGTTACAATTTAATATTATATATCATACGGCACTCATTGTCATGTAATATAAAACATACAATAAGAAGCATTAATGCTATTCATATTCACTAAAAAGATTTATGACTTGCGATTTTTATTGATCTTTTTATTATTTCATAAAATAACAAATTAATAATTATATATTATGAATTATATATAATTACATTTACTATACTATTGCACTATAACTATAAGCGCAAAAAATGCTTCTTGAATATTATAGTAATATTTGAGTATATGAATACTGAATGATATATTAATGCTTCTGACAATACTTTATAAATATGTATCAAATCATAATATATATTATGATATAATCACACATTAATGTGTTAGAATAAAAAAAAATAAAAATATTTTTATTATGAAGCGATTCAAATGTTTAACAAATTACCTACCTATGCGTTTTGATGCAATATTTCATAGATTTACTTGTTTATTATATTAATTTCACGTTTACTTCATTTTTGATTGTATTTCAATATCTTCATAATTAAATTGCATACATTTTACAAAATGCATAAAATTTTCATGTTTTTATTAATTAATCAAACAATATTGAAAGGCAAATTATTAGTCATTATTTTATAAAACTGATTATCTATAAAAATTATTTATTTTATAAAAAAATATACTCAACTGACTTTAATTTAAATATATTGGAGTTTAAATTAAGAAAACATGTATTCTTCTGTAAGTGTTCAATTGCACGTTAAAAAGTTAAAACACTATTTTTAAAAGATATAGCGACATACATGATTGAGGATCGTGAAGAAAATAAATAGAAAAATATTTTAAATTAAAATTTAATAAATAAAGTTTCTTTAAATTAAATATATTTTATAATAAAGCATATATATTTTTCTAAAAAAATGTTAGATTTTTAAAAATATTCCTCAAAATCTGCACTACTTACTCTATTATTTAGATTTACGAATTAAACTAAAAAGAAACTTTCTTAATATAAAAAAACTCAACTGTATATAATAATATTGTTAGCAGAGAAAACTATTTTATAATTTTAATAGCAAAAAACATATTTGCATTTGCATATTATTTTCATTATCAATCAATTACTCATAATGAAAGAATAAATGAATAACATTCTATAGAACATTCTATACATAGATCTGCGCCTTACAAAATGTGAAAATAATTTTAACTCACTCAACACAATTCAAACTAACTAGAATGTTATAGAACACTTGATTGATAAAATAAACCTATAACATATTTTAAGAAAGTATTATTCTTATATATTTCAAAAGAAAATTCCACCAATCTCAAGATTAGATCTACTTAAAATCATTTAAAATATCATAATGTTATATTTTATTCTAACAAATAAAGAATAAAATTTTATTGATACAAATAAAAATTTATTTAATAATAACAAATAGATATAATTATGAATAAAAAATTATTTATTATCTACATATCTTTTAATTTTATTTGTCATTATTAAATTATTTAATATTGAAAATAAATTTTATCCAACTCTGATCGCAATGTCAAACCAAAAAATTGTAATTATATTTTTAAAGTGGAATTACTCAATTTTGCAGAAATTAATTTGTCTAAATAATCTGCATATGTGTCTACGAAAATGTAAAAATAAAGTGTTTGTACAATAATACATAATATTTCGATATTTTTACGCAAATTATAATAGAAATGATATAAAATTTCTTATTATATTGCATAATAATAAGTACATATAAAAAATTGAGCATCTTCAGAATGTTGCAAAGCTTTTATTATGGATTATAAATTTATAAACTACTTACATTACTGTCACCCACCTCCGATTTTACTCAGATGTTTCTTCTTCTTAACATTAAACTTTGATGATTTCTTTTGAGAACACTTTCACTCGCGAAAAAACGGTTAATTATCGTTATCGTAATACACTTATATGTCGTTCATCGAGTTAATTAATTATGCGAGCTGATTATCAATAATTGTTATAAAGATAGGGAATATAATTACGTTTCAAATACGAAGGCACACAGACCATCTCAGGCCGCTAACTGCTCACTCGAGTGTCGCCGTACGAATGATAACAATAACAAGACCGCACTATTATACACAATAACGCGCAATAGGCCATAAGAAAGTGAAAAGTATGAATTATTTAAGCAACGAATTATCAATAAACATGGTATTTGGTCTTGGTATCATCTAGCGCGCTATTGTTGTCGTGCTCCAGATTTGTTATCATTCGCGCGCCGACATCCGAGCAGAAACATAGTGGTGCGAGATAATCTGTTAAATTCCTTTTCTAAATTCGATCGCGATCAGTAAAATTTTTTGCTTGGGAACAAAAGAATCTGCAATCTATGTACTATTAAAATGTATAATCGATGAATTTTTGGCTCGCCTTAAAATATTAAATATCGATATAATGTCGCCGCGGACCCTATGCGACGCATCCTTATTTTTCGTAAAATAAATGAATAAGTTTGTACGCTGATGTCTGTTTAGTACCAAAAGATTCTGCAATCAAGGTACTATTGAAATGTATAATCGATAAAATCGAATTTTTGGCTCGCCTGAAAATATTATAAATCGATACTTTTTTGTCGCGGACCCTAAGCGGCGCATGCTTATTTTACGTATATAAAATGAAAGAGTTTGTACGCTAGTCTCTGCTTGTTACCAAAAGATTCTGCAATAAATGTACTATTGAAATGTATAATCGATGAATTTTTGGCTCGTCTTAAAATATTAAAAATCGAAACGTTTTTGTCGCGGACCCCATGCGGCGCATGCTTATTTTACGTATATTAAATGAAAGAGTTTGTACGCTGGTGTCTGCTTGGTACCAAAAGATTCTGCAATACATGTACTATTAAAATGTATATTCGATGAATTTTTGGCTCGCCTTAAAATATTAAAAATCGAAACGTTTTTGTCGCGGACCCTATTCGGCGCATGCTTATTTTACGTATATTAAATGAAAGAGTTTGTACGCTGGTGTCTGCTTGGTACCAAAAGATTATGCAATCAATGTACTATTGAAATGTATAATCGATGAATTTTTGGCTAGTCTTAAAATATTAAAAATCAATACTTTTTTGTCGCGGACCCTATACGGCGCATGCTTATTTTACGTATATTAAATGAAAGAGTTTGTACGCTGGTGTCTGCTTGGTACAAAAGATTAAGCAATCAATGTACTATTGAAATGTATAATCGATGAATTTTTGGCTCGTCTTAAAATATTAAAAATCAATACTTTTTTGTCGCGGACCCTATACGGCGCATGCTTATTTTACGTATATTAAATGAAAGAGTTTGTACGCTGGTGTCTGCTTCGTACCAAAAGATTCTGCAATAAATGTACTATTATAATGTATAATCGATGAATTTTTGGCTCGTCTTAAAATATTATAAATCGATACTTCTTTGTCGCGGACCCTAAGCGGCGCATGTTTATTTTACGTATATTAAATGAAAGAGTTTGTACGCTGGTCTCTACTTGGTACCAAAAGATTCTGCAATAAATGTACTATTGAAATGTATAATCGATGAATTTTTGGCTCGCCTTAAAAAATTAAAAATCGAAACGTTTTTGTCGCGGACCCCATGCGGCGCATGCTTATTTTACGTATATTAAATGAAAGAGTTTGTACGCTGGTGTCTGCTTGGTACCAAAAGATTCTGCAATAAATGTACTATTAAAGTGTATAATCGATGAATTTTTGGCTCGTCTTTAAATATTAAAAATCAATACTTTTATGCCGCGAACTCTATGCGGCGCATCCTTATTTTTCGTAAATTGAATGAAAAAGTTTGTACGCTGATGTCTGTTTGGTACCAAATAATACTGCAATCAATGTACTATTGAAATGTATAATTGATGAATTTTTGGTTCGCCTTAAAATATTAAAAATTGATACTTTTTTGTCGCGGACCCTATGCGGCGCATGCTTATTTTACGTATATTAAATGAAAGAGTTTGTACGCTGGTGTCTGCTTGGTACCAAAAGATTATGCAATAAATGTACTATTAAAATGTATAATCGATGAATTTTTGGCTCGTCTTAAAATATTATAAATCGATACTTTTTTGTCGCGGACCCTATACGGCGCATGCTTATTTTACGTATATTCAATGAAAGAGTTTGTACGCTGGTGTCTGCTTGGTACCAAAAGATTCTGCAATAAATGTACTATTAAAGTGTATAATAGATGAATTTGGCTCGTCTTAAAATATTAAAAATCGAAACGTTTTTGTCGCGGACCCCATGCGGCGCATGCTTATTTTACGTAAATTAAATGAAAGAGTTTGTACGCTGGTCTCTGTTTGGTACCAAAAGATTCTGCAATAAATGTACTATTAAAATGTATAATCGATGAATTTTTGGCTCGCCTTAAAATATTAAAAAAAAATACTTTTTGTCGCCTATCCTATGCGGCGCATGCTTATTTTACGTATATTCAATGAAAGAGTTTGTACGCTGGTGTCTGCTTGGTACCAAAAGATTATGCAATCAATGTACTATTGAAATGTATAATCGATGAATTTTTGGCTCGTCTTAAAATATTAAAAATCAATACTTTTTTGTCGCGGACCCTATGCGGCTCATGCTTATTTTACGTATATTAAATGAAAGAGTTAGTACGCTGGTGTCTGCTTGGTACCAAAAGATTCTGCAATCAATGTACTATTGAAATGTATAATCGATGAATTTTTGGCTCGCCTCAAAATATTAAAAATCGATACTTTTTTTTCGCGGACCCTATGCGGCTCATGCCCATTTTACGTATTTTAAATGAAAGAGTTTGTACGCTGGTGTCTGTTTGGTACCAAAAGATTCTGCAATAAATGTACTATTAAAATGTATAATCGATGAATTTGGCTCGCCTTAAAATATTAAAAATCAATACTTTTTTGCCGCAGACCCAATGCGGCGCATGCTTATTTTACGTATATTAAATGAAAGAGTTTGTACGCTGGTGTCTGCTTGGTACCAAAAGATTCTGCAATCAATGTACTATTGAAATGTATAATCGATGAATTTTTGGCTCGCCTTAAAATATTAAAAATCGAAACGTTTTTGTCGCGGACCCCATGCGGCGCATGCTTATTTTACGTAAATTAAATGAAAGAGTTTGTACGCTGGTGTCTGCTTGGTACCAAAAGATTCTGCAATAAATGTACTATTCTAATGTATAATCGATGAATTTTTGGCTCGTCTTAAAATATTATAAATCGATACTTTTTGTCGCGGACCCTAAGCGGCGCATGCTTATTTTACGTATATTAAATGAAAGAATTTGTACGCTGGTCTCTGCTTGGTACCAAAAGATTCTGCAATAAATGTACTATTGAAATGTATAATCGATGAATTTTTGGCTCGTCTTAAAATATTAAAAATCAATACTTTTTTGCCGCAGATCCAATGCGGCGCATGCTTATTTTACGTATATTAAATGAAAGAATTTGTACGCTGGTGTCTGCTTGGTTCCAGAAGATTCTGCAATCAATGTACTATTGAAATGTATAATCGATGAATTTTTGGCTCGTCTTAAAATATTAAAAATCAATACTTTTATTCCGCAGACTCTATGCGGCGCATGCTTATTTTTCGTAAATTGAATAAAAAAGTTTGTACGCTGATGTCTGTTTGGTACCAAAAGATTCTGCAATCAAGGTACTATTGAAATGTATAATCGATAAAATCGAATTTTTGGCTCGCCTGAAAATATTATAAATCGATACTTTTTTGTCGCGGACCCTAAGCGGCGCATGCTTATTTTACGTATATAAAATGAAAGAGTTTGTACGCTAGTCTCTGCTTGTTACCAAAAGATTCTGCAATAAATGTACTATTGAAATGTATAATCGATGAATTTTTGGCTCGTCTTATAATATTAAAAATCGAAACGTTTTTGTCGCGGACCCCATGCGGCGCATGCTTATTTTATGTATATTAAATGAAAGAGTTTGTACGCTGGTGTCTGCTTGGTACCAAAAGATTCTGCAATACATGTACTATTAAAATGTATATTCGATGAATTTTTGGCTCGCCTTAAAATATTAAAAATCGAAACGTTTTTGTCGCGGACCCTATGCGGCGCATGCTTATTTTACGTATATTAAATGAAAGAGTTTGTACGCTGGTGTCTGCTTGGTACCAAAAGATTATGCAATCAATGTACTATTGAAATGTATAATCGATGAATTTTTGGCTAGTCTTAAAATATTAAAAATCAATACTTTTTTGTCGCGGACCCTATACGGCGCATGCTTATTTTACGTATATTAAATGAAAGAGTTTGCACGCTGGTGTCTGCTTGGTACAAAAGATTAAGCAATCAATGTACTATTGAAATGTATAATCGATGAATTTTTGGCTCGTCTTAAAATATTAAAAATCAATACCTTTTTGTCGCGGACCCTATACGGCGCATGCTTATTTTACGTATATAAATGAAAGAGTTTGTACGCTGGTGTCTGCTTCGTACCAAAAGATTCTGCAATAAATGTACTATTATAATGTATAATCGATGAATTTTTGGCTCGTCTTAAAATATTATAAATCGATACTTCTTTGTCGCGGACCCTAAGCGGCGCATGTTTAATTTACGTATATTAAATGAAAGAGTTTGTACGCTGGTCTCTACTTGGTACCAAAAGATTCTGCAATAAATGTACTATTGAAATGTATAATCGATGAATTTTTGGCTCGCCTTAAAAAATTAAAAATCGAAACGTTTTTGTCGCGGACCCCATGCGGCGCATGCTTATTTTACGTATATTAAATGAAAGAGTTTGTACGCTGGTGTCTGCTTGGTACCAAAAGATTCTGCAATAAATGTACTATTAAAGTGTATAATCGATGAATTTTTGGCTCGTCTTTAAATATTAAAAATCAATACTTTTATGCCGCGAACTCTATGCGGCGCATCCTTATTTTTCGTAAATTGAATGAAAAAGTTTGTACGCTGATGTCTGTTTGGTACCAAATAATTCTGCAATCAATGTACTATTGAAATGTATAATTGATGAATTTTTGGTTCGCCTTAAAATATTAAATATTGATACTTTTTTGTCGCGGACCCTATGCGGCGCATGCTTATTTTACGTATATTAAATGAAAGAGTTTGTACGCTGGTGTCTGCTTGGTACCAAAAGATTATGCAATAAATGTACTATTAAAATGTATAATCGATGAATTTTTGGCTCGTCTTAAAATATTATAAATCGATACTTTTTTGTCGCGGACCCTATACGGCGCATGCTTATTTTACGTATATTCAATGAAAGAGTTTGTACGCTGGTGTCTGCTTGGTACCAAAAGATTCTGCAATAAATGTACTATTAAAGTGTATAATCGATGAATTTGGCTCGTCTTAAAATATTAAAAATCAATACTTTTTTGCCGCAGACCCAATGCGGCGCATGCTTATTTTACGTATATTAAATGAAAGAGTTTGTACGCTGGTGTCTGCTTGGTACCAAAAGATTCTGCAATCAATGTACTATTGAAATGTATAATCGATGAATTTTTGGCTCGCCTTAAAATATTAAAAATCGAAACGTTTTTGTCGCGGACCCCATGCGGCGCATGCTTATTTTACGTAAATTAAATGAAAGAGTTTGTACGCTGGTGTCTGCTTGGTACCAAAAGATTCTGCAATAAATGTACTATTCTAATGTATAATCGATGAATTTTTGGCTCGTCTTAAAATATTATAAATCGATACTTTTTGTCGCGGACCCTAAGCGGCGCATGCTTATTTTACGTATATTAAATGAAAGAATTTGTACGCTGGTCTCTGCTTGGTACCAAAAGATTCTGCAATAAATGTACTATTGAAATGTATAATCGATGAATTTTTGGCTCGTCTTAAAATATTAAAAATCAATACTTTTTTGCCGCAGATCCAATGCGGCGCATGCTTATTTTACGTATATTAAATGAAAGAATTTGTACGCTGGTGTCTGCTTGGTTCCAGAAGATTCTGCAATCAATGTACTATTGAAATGTATAATCGATGAATTTTTGGCTCGTCTTAAAATATTAAAAATCAATACTTTTATTCCGCAGACTCTATGCGGCGCATGCTTATTTTTCGTAAATTGAATAAAAAAGTTTGTACGCTGATGTCTGTTTGGTACCAAAAGATTCTGCAATCAAGGTACTATTGAAATGTATAATCGATAAAATCGAATTTTTGGCTCGCCTGAAAATATTATAAATCGATACTTTTTTGTCGCGGACCCTAAGCGGCGCATGCTTATTTTACGTATATAAAATGAAAGAGTTTGTACGCTAGTCTCTGCTTGTTACCAAAAGATTCTGCAATAAATGTACTATTGAAATGTATAATCGATGAATTTTTGGCTCGTCTTATAATATTAAAAATCGAAACGTTTTTGTCGCGGACCCCATGCGGCGCATGCTTATTTTATGTATATTAAATGAAAGAGTTTGTACGCTGGTGTCTGCTTGGTACCAAAAGATTCTGCAATACATGTACTATTAAAATGTATATTCGATGAATTTTTGGCTCGCCTTAAAATATTAAAAATCGAAACGTTTTTGTCGCGGACCCTATGCGGCGCATGCTTATTTTACGTATATTAAATGAAAGAGTTTGTACGCTGGTGTCTGCTTGGTACCAAAAGATTATGCAATCAATGTACTATTGAAATGTATAATCGATGAATTTTTGGCTAGTCTTAAAATATTAAAAATCAATACTTTTTTGTCGCGGACCCTATACGGCGCATGCTTATTTTACGTATATTAAATGAAAGAGTTTGCACGCTGGTGTCTGCTTGGTACAAAAGATTAAGCAATCAATGTACTATTGAAATGTATAATCGATGAATTTTTGGCTCGTCTTAAAATATTAAAAATCAATACCTTTTTGTCGCGGACCCTATACGGCGCATGCTTATTTTACGTATATAAATGAAAGAGTTTGTACGCTGGTGTCTGCTTCGTACCAAAAGATTCTGCAATAAATGTACTATTATAATGTATAATCGATGAATTTTTGGCTCGTCTTAAAATATTATAAATCGATACTTCTTTGTCGCGGACCCTAAGCGGCGCATGTTTAATTTACGTATATTAAATGAAAGAGTTTGTACGCTGGTCTCTACTTGGTACCAAAAGATTCTGCAATAAATGTACTATTGAAATGTATAATCGATGAATTTTTGGCTCGCCTTAAAAAATTAAAAATCGAAACGTTTTTGTCGCGGACCCCATGCGGCGCATGCTTATTTTACGTATATTAAATGAAAGAGTTTGTACGCTGGTGTCTGCTTGGTACCAAAAGATTCTGCAATAAATGTACTATTAAAGTGTATAATCGATGAATTTTTGGCTCGTCTTTAAATATTAAAAATCAATACTTTTATGCCGCGAACTCTATGCGGCGCATCCTTATTTTTCGTAAATTGAATGAAAAAGTTTGTACGCTGATGTCTGTTTGGTACCAAATAATTCTGCAATCAATGTACTATTGAAATGTATAATTGATGAATTTTTGGTTCGCCTTAAAATATTAAATATTGATACTTTTTTGTCGCGGACCCTATGCGGCGCATGCTTATTTTACGTATATTAAATGAAAGAGTTTGTACGCTGGTGTCTGCTTGGTACCAAAAGATTATGCAATAAATGTACTATTAAAATGTATAATCGATGAATTTTTGGCTCGTCTTAAAATATTATAAATCGATACTTTTTTGTCGCGGACCCTATACGGCGCATGCTTATTTTACGTATATTCAATGAAAGAGTTTGTACGCTGGTGTCTGCTTGGTACCAAAAGATTCTGCAATAAATGTACTATTAAAGTGTATAATCGATGAATTTGGCTCGTCTTAAAATATTAAAAATCAATACTTTTTTGCCGCAGACCCAATGCGGCGCATGCTTATTTTACGAATATTAAATGAAAGAGTTTGTACGCTGGTGTCTGCTTGGTACCAAAAGATTCTGCAATCAATGTACTATTGAAATGTATAATCGCTGAATTTTTGGCTCGCCTTAAAATATTAAAAATCGAAACGTTTTTGTCGCGGACCCCATGCGGCGCATGCTTATTTTACGTAAATTAAATGAAAGAGTTTGTACGCTGGTGTCTGCTTGGTACCAAATGATTCTGCAATAAATGTACTATAGAAATGTATAATCGATGAATTTTTGGCTCGTCTTAAAATATTAAAAATCAATACTTTTATGCCGCGGACTCTATGCGGCGCATCCTTATTATTCGTAAATTAAATGAAAGAGTTTGTACGCTGGTGTCTGCTTGGTACCAAAAGATTATGCAATAAATGTACTATTAAAATGTATAATCGATGAATTTTTGGCTCGTCTTAAAATATTATAAATCGATACTTTTTTGTCGCGGACCCTATACGGCGCATGCTTATTTTACGTATATTCAATGAAAGAGTTTGTACGCTGGTGTCTGCTTGGTACCAAAAGATTCTGCAATAAATGTACTATTAAAGTGTATAATCGATGAATTTGGCTCGTCTTAAAATATTAAAAATCAATACTTTTTTGCCGCAGACCCAATGCGGCGCATGCTTATTTTACGAATATTAAATGAAAGAGTTTGTACGCTGGTCTCTGCTTGGTACCAAAAGATTCTGCAATCAATGTACTATTGAAATGTATAATCGCTGAATTTTTGGCTCGCCTTAAAATATTAAAAATCGAAACGTTTTTGTCGCGGACCCCATGCGGCGCATGCTTATTTTACGTAAATTAAATGAAAGAGTTTGTACGCTGGTGTCTGCTTGGTACCAAATGATTCTGCAATAAATGTACTATAGAAATGTATAATCGATGAATTTTTGGCTCGTCTTAAAATATTAAAAATCAATACTTTTATGCCGCGGACTCTATGCGGCGCATCCTTATTATTCGTAAATTAAATGAAAGAGTTTGTACGCTGGTCTCTACTTGGTACCAAAACATTCTGCAATCAATGTACCATTGAAATGTATAATCGATGAATTTTTGGCTCGTCTTAAAATATTATAAATCGATACTTTTTTGTCGCGGACCCTAAGCGGCGCATGCTTATTTTACGTATATTAAATGAAAGAGTTTGTACGCTGGTCTCTGCTTGGTACCAAAAGATTCTGCAATAAATGTACTATTGAAATGTATAATCGATGAATTTTTGGCTCGTCTTAAAATATTATAAATCGATACTTTTTTGTCGCGGACCCTATACGGCGCATGCTTATTTTACGTATATTCAATGAAAGAGTTTGTACGCTGGTGTCTGCTTGGTACCAAAAGATTCTGCAATAAATGTACTATTAAAGTGTATAATCGATGAATTTGGCTCGTCTTAAAATATTAAAAATCAATACTTTTTTGCCGCAGACCCAATGCGGCGCATGCTTATTTTACGTATATTAAATGAAAGAGTTTGTACGCTGGTGTCTGCTTGGTACCAAAAGATTCTGCAATCAATGTACTATTGAAATGTATAATCGCTGAATTTTTGGCTCGCCTTAAAATATTAAAAATCGAAACGTTTTTGTCGCGGACCCCATGCGGCGCATGCTTATTTTACGTAAATTAAATGAAAGAGTTTGTACGCTGGTGTCTGCTTGGTACCAAATGATTCTGCAATAAATGTACTATAGAAATGTATAATCGATGAATTTTTGGCTCGTCTTAAAATATTAAAAATCAATACTTTTATGCCGCGGACTCTATGCGGCGCATCCTTATTATTCGTAAATTAAATGAAAGAGTTTGTACGCTGGTCTCTACTTGGTACCAAAAGATTCTGCAATAAATGTACTATTGAAATGTATAATCGATGAATTTTTGGCTAGCCTTAAAAAATTAAAAATCGAAACGTTTTTGTCGCGGACCCCATGCGGCGCATGCTTATTTTACGTATATTAAATGAAAGAGTTTGTACGCTGGTGTCTGCTTGGTACCAAAACATTCTGCAATCAATGTACCATTGAAATGTATAATCGATGAATTTTTGTCTCGTCTTAAAATATTATAAATCGATACTTTTTTGTCGCGGACCCTAAGCGGCGCATGCTTATTTTACGTATATTAAATGAAAGAGTTTGTACGCTGGTCTCTGCTTGGTACCAAAAGATTCTGCAATAAATGTACTATTGAAATGTATAATCAATGAATTTTTGGCTCGCCTTAAAATATTAAAAATCGAAACGTTTTTGTCGCGGACCCCATGCGGCGCAAGCTTATTTTACGTATATTAAATGAAAGAGTTTGTACGCTGGTGTCTGCTTGGTACCAAAAGATTCTGCAATCAATGTACTATTGAAATGTATAAACGCTGAATTTTTGGCTCGCCTTAAAATATTAAAAATCGAAACGTTTTTGTCGCGGACCCCATGCGGCGCATGCTTATTTTACGTAAATTAAATGAAAGAGTTTGTACGCTGGTGTCTGCTTGGTACCAAATGATTCTCCAATAAATGTACTATAGAAATGTATAATTGATGAAATTTTGGTTCGCCTTAAAATATTAAAAATTGATACTATTTTGTCGCGGACCCTATGCGGCGCATGCTTATTTTACGTATATTAAATGAAAGAGTTTGTACGCTGGTGTCTGCTTGGTACCAAAAGATTATGCAATAAATGTACTATTAAAATGTATAATCGATGAATTTTTGGCTCGTCTTAAAATATTATAAATCGATACTTTTTTGTCGCGGACCCTATACGGCGCATGCTTATTTTACGTATATTCAATGAAAGAGTTTGTACGCTGGTGTCTGCTTGGTACCAAAAGATTCTGCAATAAATGTACTATTAAAGTGTATAATCGATGAATTTTTGGCTCGTCTTAAAATATTAAAAATCAATACTTTTTTGTCGCGGACCCTATACGGCGCATGCTTATTTTACGTATATTAAATGAAAGAGTTTGTACGCTGGTGTCTGCTTGGTACCAAAAGATTCTGCAATAAATGTACTATTATAATGTATAATCGATGAATTTTTGGCTCGTCTTAAAATATTATAAATCGATACTTTTTGTCGCGGACCCTAAGCGGCGCATGTTTATTTTACGTATATTAAATGAAAGAATTTGTACGCAGGTCTCTGCTAGGTACCAAAAGATTCTGCAATAAATGTACTATTGAAATGTATAATCGATGAATTTTTGGCTAGCCTTAAAATATTAAAAATCGAAACGTTTTTGTCGCGGACCCCATGCGGCGCATGCTTATTTTACGTAAATTAAATGAAAGAGTTTGTACGCTGGTCTCTGTTTGGTACCAAAAGATTCTGCAATAAATGTACTATTAAAATGTATAATCGATGAATTTTTGGCTCGCCTTAAAATATTAAAAAACCATACTTTTTTGTCGCGGACCCTATACGGCGCATGCTTATTTTACGTATATTAAATGAAAGAGTTTGTACGCTGGTGTCTGCTTGGTACAAAAGATTAAGCAATCAATGTACTATTGAAATGTATAATCGATGAATTTTTGGCTCGTCTTAAAATATTAAAAATCAATACTTTTTTGTCGCGGACCCTATACGGCGCATGCTTATTTTACGTATATTAAATGAAAGAGTTTGTACGCTGGTGTCTGCTTCGTACCAAAAGATTCTGCAATAAATGTACTATTATAATGTATAATCGATGAATTTTTGGCTCGTCTTAAAATATTATAAATCGATACTTCTTTGTCGCGGACCCTAAGCGGCGCATGTTTATTTTACGTATATTAAATGAAAGAGTTTGTACGCTGGTCTCTACTTGGTACCAAAAGATTCTGCAATAAATGTACTATTGAAATGTATAATCGATGAATTTTTGGCTCGCCTTAAAAAATTAAAAATCGAAACGTTTTTGTCGCGGACCCCATGCGGCGCATGCTTATTTTACGTATATTAAATGAAAGAGTTTGTACGCTGGTGTCTGCTTGGTACCAAAAGATTCTGCAATAAATGTACTATTATAATGTATAATCGATGAATTTTTGGCTCGTCTTAAAATATTATAAATCGATACTTTTTGTCGCGGACCCTAAGCGGCGCATGTTTATTTTACGTATATTAAATGAAAGAATTTGTACGCAGGTCTCTGCTAGGTACCAAAAGATTCTGCAATAAATGTACTATTGAAATGTATAATCGATGAATTTTTGGCTAGCCTTAAAATATTAAAAATCGAAACGTTTTTGTCGCGGACCCCATGCGGCGCATGCTTATTTTACGTAAATTAAATGAAAGAGTTTGTACGCTGGTCTCTGTTTGGTACCAAAAGATTCTGCAATAAATGTACTATTAAAGTGTATAATCGATGAATTTTTGGCTCGTCTTAAAATATTATAAATCGATACTTTTTTGTCGCGGACCCTAAGCGGCGCATGTTTATTTTACGTATATAAAATGAAAGAGTTTGTACGCTAGTCTCTGCTTGTTACCAAAAGATTCTGCAATAAATGTACTATTGAAATGTATAATCGATGAATTTTTGGCTCGTCTTAAAATATTAAAAATCGAAACGTTTTTGTCGCGGACCCCATGCGGCGCATGCTTATTTTACGTATATTAAATGAAAGAGTTTGTACGCTGGTGTCTGCTTGGTTCCAGAAGATTCTGCAATCAATGTACTATTGAAATGTATAATCGATGAATTTTTGGCTCGTCTTAAAATATTAAAAATCAATACTTTTATTCCGCAGACTCTATGCGGCGCATGCTTATTTTTCGTAAATTGAATAAAAAAGTTTGTACGCTGATGTCTGTTTGGTACCAAAAGATTCTGCAATAAATGTACTATTAAAATGTATAATCGATGAATTTTTGGCTCGTCTTAAAATATTATAAATCGATACTTTTTTGTCGCGGACCCTAAGCGGCGAATGCTTATTTTTCGTATATTAAATGAAAGAGTTTGTACGCTGGTCTCTGCTTGGTACCAAAAGATTCTGCAATAAATGTACTATTGAAATGTATAATCGATGAATTTTTGGCTCGTCTTAAAATATTAAAAATCGAAACGTTTTTGTCGCGGACCCCATGCGGCGCATGCTTATTTTACGTAAATTAAATGAAAGAGTTTGTACGCTGGTCTCTGTTTGGTACCAAAAGATTCTGCAATAAATGTACTATTAAAATGTATAATCGATGAATTTTTGGCTCGCCTTAAAATATTAAAAAACCATACTTTTTGTCGCGTACCCTATGCGGCGCATGCTTATTTTACGTATATTAAATGAAAGAGTTTGTACGCTGGTGTCTGCTTGGTACCAAAAGATTATGCAATCAATGTACTATTGAAATGTATAATCGATGAATTTTTGGCTCGTCATAAAATATTAAAAATCAATACTTTTTTGTCGCGGACCCTATACGGCGCATGCTTATTTTACGTATATTAAATGAAAGAAATTGTACGCAGGTCTCTGCTTGGTACCAAAAGATTCTGCAATAAATGTACTATTGAAATGTATAATCGATGAATTTTTGGCTCGCCTTAAAATATTAAAAATCGAAACGTTTTTGTCGCGGACCCCATGCGGCGCATGCTTATTTTACGTAAATTAAATGAAAGAGTTTGTACGCTGGTCTCTGTTTGGTACCAAAAGATTCTGCAATAAATGTACTATTAAAATGTATAATCGATGAATTTTTGGCTCGCCTTAAAATATTAAAAAAAAATACTTTTTGTCGCCTATCCTATGCGGCGCATGCTTATTTTACGTATATTCAATGAAAGAGTTTGTACGCTGGTGTCTGCTTGGTACCAAAAGATTATGCAATCAATGTACTATTGAAATGTATAATCGATGAATTTTTGGCTCGTCTTAAAATATTAAAAATCAATACTTTTTTGTCGCGGACCCTATACGGCGCATGCTTATTTTACGTATATTAAATGAAAGAGTTTGTACGCTGGTGTCTGCTTGGTACCAAAAGATTCTGCAATAAATGTACTATTAAAGTGTATAATCGATGAATTTTTGGCTCGTCCTAAAATATTAAAAAACCATACTTTTTGTCGCGTACCCTATGCGGCGCATGCTTATTTTACGTATATTAAATGAAAGAGTTTGTACGCTGGTGTCTGCTTGGTACCAAAAGATTATGCAATCAATGTACTATTGAAATGTATAATCGATGAATTTTTGGCACGTCTTAAAATATTAAAAATCAATACTTTTTTGTCGCGGACCCTATACGGCGCATGCTTATTTTACGTATATTAAATGAAAGAGTTTGTACGCTGGTGTCTGCTTGGTACCAAAAGATTCTGCAATCAATGTACCATTGAAATGTATAATCGATGAATTTTTGGCTCGTCTTAAAATATTATAAATCGATACTTTTTTGTCGCGGACCCTAAGCGGCGCATGTTTATTTTACGTATATTAAATGAAAGACTTTGTACGCTGGTCTCTGCTAGGTACCAAAAGATTCTGCAATCAATGTACTATTGAAATGTATAATCGATGAATTTTTGGCTCGTCTTAAAATATTAAAAATCAATACTTTTTTGTCGCGGACCCTATACGGCGCATGCTTATTTTACGTATATTAAATGAAAGAATTTGTACGCTGGTCTCTGCTTGGTACCAAAAGATTCTGCAATAAATGTACTATTGAAATGTTTAATCGATGAATTTTTGGCTCGTCTTAAAATATTATAAATCGATACTTCTTTGTCGCGGACCCTAAGCGGCGCATGTTTATTTTACGTATATTAAATGAAAGAGTTTGTACGCTGGTCTCTACTTGGTACCAAAAGATTCTGCAATAAATGTACTATTGAAATGTATAATCGATGAATTTATGGCTCGCCTTAAAAAATTAAAAATCGAAACGTTTTTGTCGCGGACCCCATGCGGCGCATGCTTATTTTACGTATATTAAATGAAAGAGTTTGTACGCTGGTGTCTGCTTGGTACCAAAAGATTCTGCAATAAATGTACTATTATAATGTATAATCGATGAATTTTTGGCTCGTCTTAAAATATTAAAAATCAATACTTTTTTGTCGCGGACCCTATACGGCGCATGCTTATTTTACGTAAATTAAATGAAAGAGTTTGTACGCTGGTCTCTGTTTGGTACCAAAAGATTCTGCAATAAATGTACTATTAAAGTGTATAATCGATGAATTTTTGGCTCGTCTTAAAATATTATAAATCGATACTTTTTTGTCGCGGACCCTAAGCGGCGCATGTTTATTTTACGTATATAAAATGAAAGAGTTTGTACGCTAGTCTCTGCTTGTTACCAAAAGATTCTGCAATAAATGTACTATTGAAATGTATAATCGATGAATTTTTGGCTCGTCTTAAAATATTAAAAATCGAAACGTTTTTGTCGCGGACCCCATGCGGCGCATGCTTATTTTACGTATATTAAATGAAAGAGTTTGTACGCTGGTGTCTGCTTGGTTCCAGAAGATTCTGCAATCAATGTACTATTGAAATGTATAATCGATGAATTTTTGGCTCGTCTTAAAATATTAAAAATCAATACTTTTATTCCGCAGACTCTATGCGGCACATGCTTATTTTTCGTAAATTGAATAAAAAAGTTTGTACGCTGATGTCTGTTTGGTACCAAAAGATTCTGCAATAAATGTACTATTAAAATGTATAATCGATGAATTTTTGGCTCGTCTTAAAATATTATAAATCGATACTTTTTTGTCGCGGACCCTAAGCGGCGAATGCTTATTTTTCGTATATTAAATGAAAGAGTTTGTACGCTGGTCTCTGCTTGGTACCAAAAGATTCTGCAATAAATGTACTATTGAAATGTATAATCGATGAATTTTTGGCTCGTCTTAAAATATTAAAAATCGAAACGTTTTTGTCGCGGACCCCATGCGGCGCATGCTTATTTTACGTAAATTAAATGAAAGAGTTTGTACGCTGTCTCTGTTTGGTACCAAAAGATTCTGCAATAAATGTACTATTAAAATGTATAATCGATGAATTTTTGGCTCGCCTTAAAATATTAAAAAACCATACTTTTTGTCGCGTACCCTATGCGGCGCATGCTTATTTTACGTATATTAAATGAAAGAGTTTGTACGCTGGTGTCTGCTTGGTACCAAAAGATTATGCAATCAATGTACTATTGAAATGTATAATCGATGAATTTTTGGCTCGTCTTAAAATATTAAAAATCAATACTTTTTTGTCGCGGACCCTATACGGCGCATGCTTATTTTACGTATATTAAATGAAAGAATTTGTACGCAGGTCTCTGCTTGGTACCAAAAGATTCTGCAATAAATGTACTATTGAAATGTATAATCGATGAATTTTTGGCTCGCCTTAAAATATTAAAAATCGAAACGTTTTTGTCGCGGACCCCATGCGGCGCATGCTTATTTTACGTAAATTAAATGAAAGAGTTTGTACGCTGGTCTCTGTTTGGTACCAAAAGATTCTGCAATAAATGTACTATTAAAATGTATAATCGATGAATTTTTGGCTCGCCTTAAAATATTAAAAAAAAATACTTTTTGTCGCCTATCCTATGCGGCGCATGCTTATTTTACGTATATTCAATGAAAGAGTTTGTACGCTGGTGTCTGCTTGGTACCAAAAGATTATGCAATCAATGTACTATTGAAATGTATAATCGATGAATTTTTGGCTCGTCTTAAAATATTAAAAATCAATACTTTTTTGTCGCGGACCCTATACGGCGCATGCTTATTTTACGTATATTAAATGAAAGAGTTTGTACGCTGGTGTCTGCTTGGTACCAAAAGATTCTGCAATAAATGTACTATTATAATGTATAATCGATGAATTTTTGGCTCGTCTTAAAATATTATAAATCGATACTTTTTTTTCGCGGACCCTATGCGGCTCATGCTTATTTTACGTATATTAAATGAAAGAGTTAGTACGCTGGTGTCTGCTTGGTACCAAAAGATTCTGCAATCAATGTACTATTGAAATGTATAATCGATGAATTTTTGGCTCGCCTCAAAATATTAAAAATCGATACTTTTTTTTCGCGGACCCTATGCGGCTCATGCCCATTTTACGTATTTTAAATGAAAGAGTTTGTACGCTGGTGTCTGTTTGGTACCAAAAGATTCTGCAATAAATGTACTATTAAAATGTATAATCGATGAATTTGGCTCGCCTTAAAATATTAAAAATCAATACTTTTTTGCCGCAGACCCAATGCGGCGCATGCTTATTTTACGTATATTAAATGAAAGAGTTTGTACGCTGGTGTCTGCTTGGTACCAAAAGATTCTGCAATCAATGTACTATTGAAATGTATAATCGATGAATTTTTGGCTCGCCTTAAAATATTAAAAATCGAAACGTTTTTGTCGCGGACCCCATGCGGCGCATGCTTATTTTACGTAAATTAAATGAAAGAGTTTGTACGCTGGTGTCTGCTTGGTACCAAAAGATTCTGCAATAAATGTACTATTAAAGTGTATAATCGATGAATTTTTGGCTCGTCCTAAAATATTAAAAAACCATACTTTTTGTCGCGTACCCTATGCGGCGCATGCTTATTTTACGTATATTAAATGAAAGAGTTTGTACGCTGGTGTCTGCTTGGTACCAAAAGATTATGCAATCAATGTACTATTGAAATGTATAATCGATGAATTTTTGGCTCGTCTTAAAATATTAAAAATCAATACTTTTTTGTCGCGGACCCTATACGGCGCATGCTTATTTTACGTATATTAAATGAAAGAGTTTGTACGCTGGTGTCTGCTTGGTACCAAAAGATTCTGCAATCAATGTACTATTGAAATGTATAAACGCTGAATTTTTGGCTCGCCTTAAAATATTAAAAATCGAAACGTTTTTGTCGCGGACCCCATGCGGCGCATGCTTATTTTACGTAAATTAAATGAAAGAGTTTGTACGCTGGTGTCTGCTTGGTACCAAATGATTCTGCAATAAATGTACTATAGAAATGTATAATTGATGAAATTTTGGTTCGCCTTAAAATATTAAAAATTGATACTATTTTGTCGCGGACCCTATGCGGCGCATGCTTATTTTACGTATATTAAATGAAAGAGTTTGTACGCTGGTGTCTGCTTGGTACCAAAAGATTATGCAATAAATGTACTATTAAAATGTATAATCGATGAATTTTTGGCTCGTCTTAAAATATTATAAATCGATACTTTTTTGTCGCGGACCCTATACGGCGCATGCTTATTTTACGTATATTCAATGAAAGAGTTTGTACGCTGGTGTCTGCTTGGTACCAAAAGATTCTGCAATAAATGTACTATTAAAGTGTATAATCGATGAATTTTTGGCTCGTCTTAAAATATTAAAAATCAATACTTTTTTGTCGCGGACCCTATACGGCGCATGCTTATTTTACGTATATTAAATGAAAGAGTTTGTACGCTGGTGTCTGCTTGGTACCAAAAGATTCTGCAATAAATGTACTATTATAATGTATAATCGATGAATTTTTGGCTCGTCTTAAATTATTATAAATCGATACTTTTTGTCGCGGACCCTAAGCGGCGCATGTTTATTTTACGTATATTAAATGAAAGAATTTGTACGCAGGTCTCTGCTAGGTACCAAAAGATTCTGCAATAAATGTACTATTGAAATGTATAATCGATGAATTTTTGGCTAGCCTTAAAATATTAAAAATCGAAACGTTTTTGTCGCGGACCCCATGCGGCGCATGCTTATTTTACGTAAATTAAATGAAAGAGTTTGTACGCTCGTCTCTGTTTGGTACCAAAAGATTCTGCAATAAATGTACTATTAAAATGTATAATCGATGAATTTTTGGCTCGCCTTAAAATATTAAAAAACCATACTTTTTTGTCGCGGACCCTATACGGCGCATGCTTATTTTACGTATATTAAATGAAAGAGTTTGTACGCTGGTGTCTGCTTGGTACAAAAGATTAAGCAATCAATGTACTATTGAAATGTATAATCGATGAATTTTTGGCTCGTCTTAAAATATTAAAAATCAATACTTTTTTGTCGCGGACCCTATACGGCGCATGCTTATTTTACGTATATTAAATGAAAGAGTTTGTACGCTGGTGTCTGCTTCGTACCAAAAGATTCTGCAATAAATGTACTATTATAATGTATAATCGATGAATTTTTGGCTCGTCTTAAAATATTATAAATCGATACTTCTTTGTCGCGGACCCTAAGCGGCGCATGTTTATTTTACGTATATTAAATGAAAGAGTTTGTACGCTGGTCTCTACTTGGTACCAAAAGATTCTGCAATAAATGTACTATTGAAATGTATAATCGATGAATTTTTGGCTCGCCTTAAAAAATTAAAAATCGAAACGTTTTTGTCGCGGACCCCATGCGGCGCATGCTTATTTTACGTATATTAAATGAAAGAGTTTGTACGCTGGTGTCTGCTTGGTACCAAAAGATTCTGCAATAAATGTACTATTATAATGTATAATCGATGAATTTTTGGCTCGTCTTAAAATATTATAAATCGATACTTTTTGTCGCGGACCCTAAGCGGCGCATGTTTATTTTACGTATATTAAATGAAAGAATTTGTACGTAGGTCTCTGCTAGGTACCAAAAGATTCTGCAATAAATGTACTATTGAAATGTATAATCGATGAATTTTTGGCTAGCCTTAAAATATTAAAAATCGAAACGTTTTTGTCGCGGACCCCATGCGGCGCATGCTTATTTTACGTAAATTAAATGAAAGAGTTTGTACGCTGGTCTCTGTTTGGTACCAAAAGATTCTGCAATAAATGTACTATTAAAGTGTATAATCGATGAATTTTTGGCTCGTCTTAAAATATTATAAATCGATACTTTTTTGTCGCGGACCCTAAGCGGCGCATGTTTATTTTACGTATATAAAATGAAAGAGTTTGTACGCTAGTCTCTGCTTGTTACCAAAAGATTCTGCAATAAATGTACTATTGAAATGTATAATCGATGAATTTTTGGCTCGTCTTAAAATATTAAAAATCGAAACGTTTTTGTCGCGGACCCCATGCGGCGCATGCTTATTTTACGTATATTAAATGAAAGAGTTTGTACGCTGGTGTCTGCTTGGTTCCAGAAGATTCTGCAATCAATGTACTATTGAAATGTATAATCGATGAATTTTTGGCTCGTCTTAAAATATTAAAAATCAATACTTTTATTCCGCAGACTCTATGCGGCACATGCTTATTTTTCGTAAATTGAATAAAAAAGTTTGTACGCTGATGTCTGTTTGGTACCAAAAGATTCTGCAATAAATGTACTATTAAAATGTATAATCGATGAATTTTTGGCTCGTCTTAAAATATTATAAATCGATACTTTTTTGTCGCGGACCCTAAGCGGCGAATGCTTATTTTTCGTATATTAAATGAAAGAGTTTGTACGCTGGTCTCTGCTTGGTACCAAAAGATTCTGCAATAAATGTACTATTGAAATGTATAATCGATGAATTTTTGGCTCGTCTTAAAATATTAAAAATCGAAACGTTTTTGTCGCGGACCCCATGCGGCGCATGCTTATTTTACGTAAATTAAATGAAAGAGTTTGTACGCTGTCTCTGTTTGGTACCAAAAGATTCTGCAATAAATGTACTATTAAAATGTATAATCGATGAATTTTTGGCTCGCCTTAAAATATTAAAAAACCATACTTTTTGTCGCGTACCCTATGCGGCGCATGCTTATTTTACGTATATTAAATGAAAGAGTTTGTACGCTGGTGTCTGCTTGGTACCAAAAGATTATGCAAACAATGTACTATTGAAATGTATAATCGATGAATTTTTGGCTCGTCTTAAAATATTAAAAATCAATACTTTTTTGTCGCGGACCCTATACGGCGCATGCTTATTTTACGTATATTAAATGAAAGAATTTGTACGCAGGTCTCTGCTTGGTACCAAAAGATTCTGCAATAAATGTACTATTGAAATGTATAATCGATGAATTTTTGGCTCGCCTTAAAATATTAAAAATCGAAACGTTTTTGTCGCGGACCCCATGCGGCGCATGCTTATTTTACGTAAATTAAATGAAAGAGTTTGTACGCTGGTCTCTGTTTGGTACCAAAAGATTCTGCAATAAATGTACTATTAAAATGTATAATCGATGAATTTTTGGCTCGCCTTAAAATATTAAAAAAAAATACTTTTTGTCGCCTATCCTATGCGGCGCATGCTTATTTTACGTATATTCAATGAAAGAGTTTGTACGCTGGTGTCTGCTTGGTACCAAAAGATTATGCAATCAATGTACTATTGAAATGTATAATCGATGAATTTTTGGCTCGTCTTAAAATATTAAAAATCAATACTTTTTTGTCGCGGACCCTATACGGCGCATGCTTATTTTACGTATATTAAATGAAAGAGTTTGTACGCTGGTGTCTGCTTGGTACCAAAAGATTCTGCAATAAATGTACTATTATAATGTATAATCGATGAATTTTTGGCTCGTCTTAAAATATTATAAATCGATACTTTTTTTTCGCGGACCCTATGCGGCACATGCTTATTTTACGTATATTAAATGAAAGAGTTAGTACGCTGGTGTCTGCTTGGTACCAAAAGATTCTGCAATCAATGTACTATTGAAATGTATAATCGATGAATTTTTGGCTCGCCTCAAAATATTAAAAATCGATACTTTTTTTTCGCGGACCCTATGCGGCTCATGCCCATTTTACGTATTTTAAATGAAAGAGTTTGTACGCTGGTGTCTGTTTGGTACCAAAAGATTCTGCAATAAATGTACTATTAAAATGTATAATCGATGAATTTGGCTCGCCTTAAAATATTAAAAATCAATACTTTTTTGCCGCAGACCCAATGCGGCGCATGCTTATTTTACGTATATTAAATGAAAGAGTTTGTACGCTGGTGTCTGCTTGGTACCAAAAGATTCTGCAATCAATGTACTATTGAAATGTATAATCGATGAATTTTTGGCTCGCCTTAAAATATTAAAAATCGAAACGTTTTTGTCGCGGACCCCATGCGGCGCATGCTTATTTTACGTAAATTAAATGAAAGAGTTTGTACGCTGGTGTCTGCTTGGTACCAAAAGATTCTGCAATAAATGTACTATTAAAGTGTATAATCGATGAATTTTTGGCTCGTCCTAAAATATTAAAAAACCATACTTTTTTTCGCGTACCCTATGCGGCGCATGGTTATTTTACGTATATTAAATGAAAGAGTTTGTACGCTGGTGTCTGCTTGGTACCAAAAGATTATGCAATCAATGTACTATTGAAATGTATAATCGATGAATTTTTGGCTCGTCTTAAAATATTAAAAATCAATACTTTTTTGTCGCGGACCCTATACGGCGCATGCTTATTTTACGTATATTAAATGAAAGAGTTTGTACGCTGGTGTCTGCTTGGTACCAAAAGATTCTGCAATCAATGTACCATTGAAATGTATAATCGATGAATTTTTGGCTCGTCTTAAAATATTATAAATCGATACTTTTTTGTCGCGGACCCTAAGCGGCGCATGTTTATTTTACGTATATTAAATGAAAGACTTTGTACGCTGGTCTCTGCTAGGTACCAAAAGATTCTGCAATCAATGTACTATTGAAATGTATAATCGATGAATTTTTGGCTCGTCTTAAAATATTAAAAATCAATACTTTTTTGTCGCGGACCCTATACGGCGCATGCTTATTTTACGTATATTAAATGAAAGAATTTGTACGCTGGTCTCTGCTTGGTACCAAAAGATTCTGCAATAAATGTACTATTGAAATGTATAATCGATGAATTTTTGGCTAGCCTTAAAATATTAAAAATCGAAACGTTTTTGTAGCGGACCCCATGCGGCGCATGCTTATTTTACGTAAATTAAATGAAAGAGTTTGTACGCTGGTCTCTGTTTGGTACCAAAAGATTCTGCAATAAATGTACTATTAAAATGTATAATCGATGAATTTTTGGCTCGCCTTAAAATATTAAAAAACCATACTTTTTGTCGCGTACCCTATGCGGCGCATGCTTATTTTACGTATATTAAATGAAAGAGTTTGTACGCTGGTGTCTGCTTGGTACCAAAAGATTATGCAATCAATGTACTATTGAAATGTATAATCGATGAATTTTTGGCTCGTCTTAAAATATTAAAAATCAATACTTTTTTGTCGCGGACCCTATACGGCGCATGCTTATTTTACGTATATTAAATGAAAGAGTTTGTACGCTGGTGTCTGCTTGGTACCAAAAGATTCTGCAATCAATGTACTGTTGAAATGTATAAACGATGAATTTTTGGCTCGCCTTAAAATATTATAAATCGATACTTTTTTGTCGCGGACCCTAAGCGGCGCATGCTTATTTTACGTATATTAAATGAAAGAGTTTGTACACTGGTATCTGCTTGGTACCAAAAGATTCTGCAATAAATGTACTATTAAAATGTATAATCGATGAATTTTTGGCTCGTCTTAAAATATTAAAAATCAATACTTTTATGCCGCGGACTCTATGCGGCGCATCATTATTTTTCGTAAATTGAATGAAAAAGTTTGTACGCTGATGTCTGTTTGGTACCAAATAATTCTGCAATCAATGTACTATTGAAATGTATAATCGATGAATTTATGGCTCGTCTTAAAATATTAAAAATCAATACTTTTTTGTCGCGGACCCTATACGGCGCATGCTTATTTTACGTATATTAAATGAAAGAGTTTGTACGCTGGTGTCTGCTTGGTACCAAAAGATTCTGCAATAAATGTACTATTAAAATGTATAATCGATGAATTTTTGGCTCGTCTTAAAATATTAAAAATCAATACTTTTTTGCAGCGGACCCTATGCGGCGCATCCTTTTTTTCGTAAATTCAATGAAAAAGTTTGTACGCTGATGTCTGTTTGGTACCAAAAGATTCTGCAATCAATGTACTATTGAAATGTATAATCGATGAATTTTTGGCTCGCCTTAAAATATTAAAAATCGAAACGTTTTTGTCGCGGACCCCATGCGGCGCATGCTTATTTTACGTAAATTAAATGAAAGAGTTTGTACGCTGGTGTCTGCTTGGTACCAAAAGATTCTGCAATAAATGTACTATTAAAGTGTATAATCGATGAATTTTTGGCTCGTCCTAAAATATTAAAAAACCATACTTTTTTTCGCGTACCCTATGCGGCGCATGGTTATTTTACGTATATTAAATGAAAGAGTTTGTACGCTGGTGTCTGCTTGGTACCAAAAGATTATGCAATCAATGTACTATTGAAATGTATAATCGATGAATTTTTGGCTCGTCTTAAAATATTAAAAATCAATACTTTTTTGTCGCGGACCCTATACGGCGCATGCTTATTTTACGTATATTAAATGAAAGAGTTTGTACGCTGGTGTCTGCTTGGTACCAAAAGATTCTGCAATCAATGTACCATTGAAATGTATAATCGATGAATTTTTGGCTCGTCTTAAAATATTATAAATCGATACTTTTTTGTCGCGGACCCTAAGCGGCGCATGTTTATTTTACGTATATTAAATGAAAGACTTTGTACGCTGGTCTCTGCTAGGTACCAAAAGATTCTGCAATCAATGTACTATTGAAATGTATAATCGATGAATTTTTGGCTCGTCTTAAAATATTAAAAATCAATACTTTTTTGTCGCGGACCCTATACGGCGCATGCTTATTTTACGTATATTAAATGAAAGAATTTGTACGCTGGTCTCTGCTTGGTACCAAAAGATTCTGCAATAAATGTACTATTGAAATGTATAATCGATGAATTTTTGGCTAGCCTTAAAATATTAAAAATCGAAACGTTTTTGTAGCGGACCCCATGCGGCGCATGCTTATTTTACGTAAATTAAATGAAAGAGTTTGTACGCTGGTCTCTGTTTGGTACCAAAAGATTCTGCAATAAATGTACTATTAAAATGTATAATCGATGAATTTTTGGCTCGCCTTAAAATATTAAAAAACCATACTTTTTGTCGCGTACCCTATGCGGCGCATGCTTATTTTACGTATATTAAATGAAAGAGTTTGTACGCTGGTGTCTGCTTGGTACCAAAAGATTATGCAATCAATGTACTATTGAAATGTATAATCGATGAATTTTTGGCTCGTCTTAAAATATTAAAAATCAATACTTTTTTGTCGCGGACCCTATACGGCGCATGCTTATTTTACGTATATTAAATGAAAGAGTTTGTACGCTGGTGTCTGCTTGGTACCAAAAGATTCTGCAATCAATGTACTGTTGAAATGTATAAACGATGAATTTTTGGCTCGCCTTAAAATATTATAAATCGATACTTTTTTGTCGCGGACCCTAAGCGGCGCATGCTTATTTTACGTATATTAAATGAAAGAGTTTGTACACTGGTATCTGCTTGGTACCAAAAGATTCTGCAATAAATGTACTATTAAAATGTATAATCGATGAATTTTTGGCTCGTCTTAAAATATTAAAAATCAATACTTTTATGCCGCGGACTCTATGCGGCGCATCATTATTTTTCGTAAATTGAATGAAAAAGTTTGTACGCTGATGTCTGTTTGGTACCAAATAATTCTGCAATCAATGTACTATTGAAATGTATAATCGATGAATTTATGGCTCGTCTTAAAATATTAAAAATCAATACTTTTTTGTCGCGGACCCTATACGGCGCATGCTTATTTTACGTATATTAAATGAAAGAGTTTGTACGCTGGTGTCTGCTTGGTACCAAAAGATTCTGCAATAAATGTACTATTAAAATGTATAATCGATGAATTTTTGGCTCGTCTTAAAATATTAAAAATCAATACTTTTTTGCAGCGGACCCTATGCGGCGCATCCTTTTTTTCGTAAATTCAATGAAAAAGTTTGTACGCTGATGTCTGTTTGGTACCAAAAGATTCTGCAATCAATGTACTATTGAAATGTATAATCGATGAATTTTTGGCTCGCCTTAAAATATTAAAAATCGATACGTTTTTGTCGCGGACCCTAAGCGGCGCATGCTTATTTTACGTATATTAAATGAAAGAGTATGTACGCTGGTGTCTGCTTGGTACCAAAAGATTCTGCAATAAATGTACTATAGAAATGTATAATCGATGAATTTTTGGCTCGTCTTAAAATATTAAAAATCAATACTTTTTTGCCGCAGACCCAATGCGGCGCATGCTTATTTTACGTATATTAAATGAAAGAGTTTGTACGCTGTCTCTGTTTGGTACCAAAAGATTCTGCAATAAATGTACTATTAAAATGTATAATCGATGAATTTTTGGCTCGCCTTAAAATATTAAAAAACCATACTTTTTGTCGCGTACCCTATGCGGCGCATGCTTATTTTACGTATATTAAATGAAAGAGTTTGTACGCTGGTGTCTGCTTGGTACCAAAAGATTATGCAATCAATGTACTATTGAAATGTATAATCGATGAATTTTTGGCTCGTCTTAAAATATTAAAAATCAATACTTTTTTGTCGCGGACCCTATACGGCGCATGCTTATTTTACGTATATTAAATGAAAGAATTTGTACGCAGGTCTCTGCTTGGTACCAAAAGATTCTGCAATAAATGTACTATTGAAATGTATAATCGATGAATTTTTGGCTCGCCTTAAAATATTAAAAATCGAAACGTTTTTGTCGCGGACCCCATGCGGCGCATGCTTATTTTACGTAAATTAAATGAAAGAGTTTGTACGCTGGTCTCTGTTTGGTACCAAAAGATTCTGCAATAAATGTACTATTAAAATGTATAATCGATGAATTTTTGGCTCGCCTTAAAATATTAAAAAAAAATACTTTTTGTCGCCTATCCTATGCGGCGCATGCTTATTTTACGTATATTCAATGAAAGAGTTTGTACGCTGGTGTCTGCTTGGTACCAAAAGATTATGCAATCAATGTACTATTGAAATGTATAATCGATGAATTTTTGGCTCGTCTTAAAATATTAAAAATCAATACTTTTTTGTCGCGGACCCTATACGGCGCATGCTTATTTTACGTATATTAAATGAAAGAGTTTGTACGCTGGTGTCTGCTTGGTACCAAAAGATTCTGCAATAAATGTACTATTATAATGTATAATCGATGAATTTTTGGCTCGTCTTAAAATATTATAAATCGATACTTTTTTTTCGCGGACCCTATGCGGCTCATGCTTATTTTACGTATATTAAATGAAAGAGTTAGTACGCTGGTGTCTGCTTGGTACCAAAAGATTCTGCAATCAATGTACTATTGAAATGTATAATCGATGAATTTTTGGCTCGCCTCAAAATATTAAAAATCGATACTTTTTTTTCGCGGACCCTATGCGGCTCATGCCCATTTTACGTATTTTAAATGAAAGAGTTTGTACGCTGGTGTCTGCTTGGTACCAAAAGATTCTGCAATAAATGTACTATTAAAATGTATAATCGATGAATTTTTGGCTCGTCTTAAAATATTAAAAATCAATACTTTTTTGCAGCGGTCCCTATGCGGCGCATCCTTTTTTTCGTAAATTGAATGAAAAAGTTTGTACGCTGATGTCTGTTTGGTACCAAAAGATTCTGCAATCAATGTACTATTGAAATGTATAATCGATGAATTTTTGGCTCGCCTTAAAATATTAAAAATCGATACGTTTTTGTCGCGGACCCTAAGCGGCGCATGCTTATTTTACGTATATTAAATGAAAGAGTATGTACGCTGGTGTCTGCTTGGTACCAAAAGATTCTGCAATAAATGTACTATAGAAATGTATAATCGATGAATTTTTGGCTCGTCTTAAAATATTAAAAATCAATACTTTTTTGCCGCAGACCCAATGCGGCGCATGCTTATTTTACGTATATTAAATGAAAGAATTTGTACGCTGGTGTCTGCTTGGTTCCAGAAGATTCTGCAATCAATGTACTATTGAAATGTATAATCGATGAATTTTTGGCTCGTCTTAAAATATTAAAAATCAATACTTTTATTCCGCAGACTCTATGCGGCGCATCCTTATTTTTCGTAAATTGAATGAAAAAGTTTGTACGCTGATGTCTGTTTGGTACCAAAAGATTCTGCAATAAATGTACTATTAAAATGTATAATCGATGAATTTTTGGCTCGTCTTAAAATATTATAAATCGATACTTTTTTGTCGCGGACCCTAAGCGGCGAATGCTTATTTTACGTATATTAAATGAAAGAGTTTGTACGCTGGTCTCTGCTCGGTACCAAAAGATTCTGCAATAAATGTACTATTGAAATGTATAATCGATGAATTTTTGGCTCGTCTTAAAATATTAAAAATCAATACTTTTTTGTCGCGGACCCCATGCGGCGCATGTTTATTTTACGTATATTAAATGAAAGAGTTTGTACGCTGGTCTCTGCTTGGTACCAAAAGATTCTGCAATAAATGTACTATTGAAATGTATAATCGATGAATTTTTGGCTCGTCTTAAAATATTAAAAATCAATACTTTTTTGTCGCGGACCCCATGCGGCGCATGTTTATTTTACGTATATTAAATGAAAGAGTTTGTACGCTGGTCTCTGCTTGGTACCAAAAGATTCTGCAATGAATGTACTATTGAAATGTATAATCGATGAATTTTTGGCTCGCCTTAAAATATTAAAAATCGAAACGTTTTTGTCGCGGACCCCATGCGGCGCATGTTTATTTTACGTAAATTAAATGAAAGAGTTTGTACGCTGGTGTCTGCTTGGTACCAAATGATTCTGCAATAAATGTACTATTAAAATGTATAATCGATGAATTTTTGGCTCGTCTTAAAATATTATAAATCGATACTTTTTTGTCGCGGACCCTAAGCGGCGCATGTTTATTTTACGTATATTTAATGAAAGAGTTTGTACGCTGGTCTCTGCTTGGTAGCAAAAGATTCTGCAATGAATGTACTATTGAAATGTATAATCGATGAATTTTTGGCTCGCCTTAAAATATTAAAAATCGAAACGTTTTTGTCGCGGACCCCATGCGGCGCATGCTTATTTTACGTAAATTAAATGAAAGAGTTTGTACGCTGGTGTCTGCTTGGTACCAAATGATTCTGCAATAAATGTACTATTAAAATGTATAATCGATGAATTTTTGGCTCGCTTTAAAATATTAAAAATCGAAACGTTTTTGTCGCGGACCCCATGCGGCGCATGCTTATTTTACGTAAATTAAATGAAAGAGTTTGTACGCTGGTCTCTGTTTGGTACCAAAAGATTCTGCAATAAATGTACTATTAAAATGTATAATCGATGAATTTTTGGCTCGCCTTAAAATATTAAAAAACCATACTTTTTGTCGCCTATCCTATGCGGCGCATGCTTATTTTACGTATATTCAATGAAAGAGTTTGTACGCTGGTGTCTGCTTGGTACCAAAAGATTATGCAATCAATGTACTATTGAAATGTATAATCGATGAATTTTTGGCTCGTCTTAAAATATTATAAATCGATACTTTTTTGTCGCGGACCCTAAGCGGCGCATGCTTATTTTACGTATATTAAATGAAAGAGTTTGTACGCTGGTCTCTGCTTGGTACCAAAAGATTCTGCAATAAATGTACTATTGAAATGTATAATCAATGAATTTTTGGCTCGCCTTAAAATATTAAAAATCGAAACGTTTTTGTCGCGGACCCCATGCGGCGCATGCTTATTTTACGTATATTAAATGAAAGAGTTTGTACGCTGGTGTCTGCTTGGTACCAAAAGATTCTGCAATAAATGTACTATTAAAGTGTATAATCGATGAATTTTTGGCTCGTCTTTAAATATTAAAAATCAATACTTTTATGCCGCGAACTCTATGCGGCGCATCCATATTTTTCGTAAATTGAATGAAAAAGTTTGTACGCTGATGTCTGTTTGGTACCAAATAATTCTGCAATAAATGTACTATTGAAATGTATAATTGATGAATTTTTGGTTCGCCTTAAAATATTAAAAATTGATACTTTTTTGTCGCGGACCCTATGCGGCGCATGCTTATTTTACGTATATTAAATGAAAGAGTTTGTACGCTGGTGTCTGCTTGGTACCAAAAGATTATGCAATAAATGTACTATTAAAATGTATAATCGATGAATTTTTGGCTCGTCTTAAAATATTAAAAATCAATACTTTTTTGCCGCAGACCCAATGCGGCGCATGCTTATTTTACGTATATTAAATGAAAGAGTTTGTACGCTGGTCTCTGCTTGGTACCAAAAGATTCTGCAATAAATGTACTATTGAAATGTATAATCAATGAATTTTTGGCTCGCCTTAAAATATTAAAAATCGAAACGTTTTTGTCGCGGACCCCATGCGGCGCATGCTTATTTTACGTATATTAAATGAAAGAGTTTGTACGCTGGTGTCTGCTTGGTACCAAAAGATTCTGCAATAAATGTACTATTAAAGTGTATAATCGATGAATTTTTGGCTCGTCTTTAAATATTAAAAATCAATACTTTTATGCCGCGAACTCTATGCGGCGCATCCTTATTTTTCGTAAATTGAATGAAAAAGTTTGTACGCTGATGTCTGTTTGGTACCAAATAATTCTGCAATCAATGTACTATTGAAATGTATAATTGATGAAATTTTGGTTCGCCTTAAAATATTAAAAATTGATACTATTTTGTCGCGGACCCTATGCGGCGCATGCTTATTTTACGTATATTAAATGAAAGAGTTTGTACGCTGGTGTCTGCTTGGTACCAAAAGATTATGCAATAAATGTACTATTAAAATGTATAATCGATGAATTTTTGGCTCGTCTTAAAATATTATAAATCGATACTTTATGTCGCGGACCCTATACGGCGCATGCTTATTTTACGTATATTCAATGAAAGAGTTTGTACGCTGGTGTCTGCTTGGTACCAAAAGATTCTGCAATAAATGTACTATTAAAGTGTAAAATCGATGAATTTTTGGCTCGTCTTAAAATATTAAAAATCAATACTTTTTTGTCGCGGACCCTATACGGCGCATGCTTATTTTACGTATATTAAATGAAAGAGTTTGTACGCTGGTGTCTGCTTGGTACCAAAAGATTCTGCAATAAATGTACTATTATAATGTATAATCGATGAATTTTTAGCTCGTCTTAAAATATTATAAATCGATACTTTTTGTCGCGGACCCTAAGCGGCGCATGTTTATTTTACGTATATTAAATGAAAGAATTTGTACGCAGGTCTCTGCTAGGTACCAAAAGATTCTGCAATAAATGTACTATTGAAATGTATAATCGATGAATTTTTGGCTAGCCTTAAAATATTAAAAATCGAAACGTTTTTGTCGCGGACCCCATGCGGCGCATGCTTATTTTACGTAAATTAAATGAAAGAGTTTGTACGCTGGTCTCTGTTTGGTACCAAAAGATTCTGCAATAAATGTACTATTAAAATGTATAATCGATGAATTTTTGGCTCGCCTTAAAATATTAAAAAACCATACTTTTTGTCGCGTACCCTATGCGGCGCATGCTTATTTTACGTATATTAAATGAAAGAGTTTGTACGCTGGTGTCTGCTTGGTACCAAAAGATTATGCAATCAATGTACTATTGAAATGTATAATCGATGAATTTTTGGCTCGTCTTAAAATATTAAAAATCAATACTTTTTTGTCGCGGACCCTATACGGCGCATGCTTATTTTACGTATATTAAATGAAAGAGTTTGTACGCTGGTGTCTGCTTGGTACCAAAAGATTCTGCAATCAATGTACTGTTGAAATGTATAAACGATGAATTTTTGGCTCGCCTTAAAATATTATAAATCGATACTTTTTTGTCGCGGACCCTAAGCGGCGCATGCTTATTTTACGTATATTAAATGAAAGAGTTTGTACACTGGTGTCTGCTTGGTACCAAAAGATTCTGCAATAAATGTACTATTAAAATGTATAATCGATGAATTTTTGGCTCGTCTTAAAATATTAAAAATCAATACTTTTATGCCGCGGACTCTATGCGGCGCATCCTTATTTTTCGTAAATTGAATGAAAAAGTTTGTACGCTGATGTCTGTTTGGTACCAAATAATTCTGCAATCAATGTACTATTGAAATGTATAATCGATGAATTTATGGCTCGTCTTAAAATATTAAAAATCAATACTTTTTTGTCGCGGACCCTATACGGCGCATGCTTATTTTACGTATATTAAATGAAAGAGTTTGTACGCTGGTGTCTGCTTGGTACCAAAAGATTCTGCAATAAATGTACTATTAAAATGTATAATCGATGAATTTTTGGCTCGTCTTAAAATATTAAAAATCAATACTTTTTTGCAGCGGACCCTATGCGGCGCATCCTTTTTTTCGTAAATTGAATGAAAAAGTTTGTACGCTGATGTCTGTTTGGTACCAAAAGATTCTGCAATCAATGTACTATTGAAATGTATAATCGATGAATTTTTGGCTCGCCTTAAAATATTAAAAATCGATACGTTTTTGTCGCGGACCCTAAGCGGCGCATGCTTATTTTACGTATATTAAATGAAAGAGTATGTACGCTGGTGTCTGCTTGGTACCAAAAGATTCTGCAATAAATGTACTATAGAAATGTATAATCGATGAATTTTTGGCTCGTCTTAAAATATTAAAAATCAATACTTTTTTGCCGCAGACCCAATGCGGCGCATGCTTATTTTACGTATATTAAATGAAAGAATTTGTACGCTGGTGTCTGCTTGGTTCCAGAAGATTCTGCAATCAATGTACTATTGAAATGTATAATCGATGAATTTTTGGCTCGTCTTAAAATATTAAAAATCAATACTTTTATTCCGCAGACTCTATGCGGCGCATCCTTATTTTTCGTAAATTGAATGAAAAAGTTTGTACGCTGATGTCTGTTTGGTACCAAAAGATTCTGCAATAAATGTACTATTAAAATGTATAATCGATGAATTTTTGGCTCGTCTTAAAATATTATAAATCGATACTTTTTTGTCGCGGACCCTAAGTGGCGAATGCTTATTTTACGTATATTAAATGAAAGAGTTTGTACGCTGGTCTCTGCTTGGTACCAAAAGATTCTGCAATAAATGTACTATTGAAATGTATAATCGATGAATTTTTGGCTCGTCTTAAAATATTAAAAATCAATACTTTTTTGTCGCGGACCCCATGCGGCGCATGTTTATTTTACGTATATTAAATGAAAGAGTTTGTACGCTGGTCTCTGCTTGGTACCAAAAGATTCTGCAATGAATGTACTATTGAAATGTATAATCGATGAATTTTTGGCTCGCCTTAAAATATTAAAAATCGAAACGTTTTTGTCGCGGACCCCATGCGGCGCATGTTTATTTTACGTAAATTAAATGAAAGAGTTTGTACGCTGGTGTCTGCTTGGTACCAAATGATTCTGCAATAAATGTACTATTAAAATGTATAATCGATGAATTTTTGGCTCGTCTTAAAATATTATAAATCGATACTTTTTTGTCGCGGACCCTAAGCGGCGCATGTTTATTTTACGTATATTTAATGAAAGAGTTTGTACGCTGGTCTCTGCTTGGTAGCAAAAGATTCTGCAATGAATGTACTATTGAAATGTATAATCGATGAATTTTTGGCTCGCCTTAAAATATTAAAAATCGAAACGTTTTTGTCGCGGACCCCATGCGGCGCATGCTTATTTTACGTAAATTAAATGAAAGAGTTTGTACGCTGGTGTCTGCTTGGTACCAAATGATTCTGCAATAAATGTACTATTGAAATGTATAATCGATGAATTTTTGGCTCGCCTCAAAATATTAAAAATCGATACTTTTTTTTCGCGGACCCTATGCGGCTCATGCCCATTTTACGTATTTTAAATGAAAGAGTTTGTACGCTGGTGTCTGTTTGGTACCAAAAGATTCTGCAATAAATGTACTATTAAAATGTATAATCGATGAATTTTTGGCTCGTCTTAAAATATTAAAAATCAATACTTTTTTGCAGCGGACCCTATGCGGCGCATCCTTTTTTTCGTAAATTGAATGAAAAAGTTTGTACGCTGATGTCTGTTTGGTACCAAAAGATTCTGCAATCAATGTACTATTGAAATGTATAATCGATGAATTTTTGGCTCGCCTTAAAATATTAAAAATCGATACGTTTTTGTCGCGGACCCTAAGCGGCGCATGCTTATTTTACGTATATTAAATGAAAGAGTATGTACGCTGGTGTCTGCTTGGTACCAAAAGATTCTGCAATAAATGTACTATAGAAATGTATAATCGATGAATTTTTGGCTCGTCTTAAAATATTAAAAATCAATACTTTTTTGCCGCAGACCCAATGCGGCGCATGCTTATTTTACGTATATTAAATGAAAGAATTTGTACGCTGGTGTCTGCTTGGTTCCAGAAGATTCTGCAATCAATGTACTATTGAAATGTATAATCGATGAATTTTTGGCTCGTCTTAAAATATTAAAAATCAATACTTTTATTCCGCAGACTCTATGCGGCGCATCCTTATTTTTCGTAAATTGAATGAAAAAGTTTGTACGCTGATGTCTGTTTGGTACCAAAAGATTCTGCAATAAATGTACTATTAAAATGTATAATCGATGAATTTTTGGCTCGTCTTAAAATATTATAAATCGATACTTTTTTGTCGCGGACCCTAAGTGGCGAATGCTTATTTTACGTATATTAAATGAAAGAGTTTGTACGCTGGTCTCTGCTTGGTACCAAAAGATTCTGCAATAAATGTACTATTGAAATGTATAATCGATGAATTTTTGGCTCGTCTTAAAATATTAAAAATCAATACTTTTTTGTCGCGGACCCCATGCGGCGCATGCTTATTTTACGTATATTAAATGAAAGAGTTTGTACGCTGATGTCTGTTTGGTACCAAATAATTCTGCAATCAATGTACTATTGAAATGTATAATCGATGAATTTTTGGCTCGCCTTAAAATATTAAATATCGTTATAATGTCGCCGCGGACCCTATGCGGAGCATGCTTATTTTACGTATATTAAATGAAAGAGTTTGTACGCTGGTCTCTGCTTGGTACCGAAAGATTCTGCAATCCATGTACTATTGAGATGTATAATCGATGAATTTTTGGCTCGCCTTAAAATATTAAAAATCAATACTTTTTTGTCGCGTATCCTATGCGGCGCATCCTTTTATTTTTTTGTATATTAAATGAAAAAGTTTGTACGCTGGTATCTGCTTGGTACCGAAAGATTCTGCAATCAATGTACTATTAAAATGTATAATTGATGAATTTTTCGCTCGTCTTGAAATATTATATTAAAAATCGATACTTTATTGCCGCGGACCCTATGCGGCGTATCTTTATTTTTCGTATATTAAATGAAAAAGTTTTAAATATATGTGACGTGAGATAATTGTAATTATTTTAATTACTTTTTTGGACGACATTGAGTGCAATTTTTTCATAAATTTAACTCCAGCTTTATTATTTAATTATTCAATTTTTACTATATTGGTCACATCTGAATATCTATATAATTTAAATATATGTGATGTGGCATTATTTTGATCATTTTAATTACTAATTTGAGCGACATTGAGTGCACTTTTAATTAAAATGTATTTCCAGAATCATTATTTAATTATTCCATTTTTACAATATTGGTCATATCTAAATATTTTTATATTAAAATAAATATAATCTGGGATAATTTTAATCATTTTAATTTTTTGTGCGACATTGAATGCATTTTTATTAAATATTTGACTCCAGCTTCATTATTTGATTACGTCTTTTTTATTATATTGGTCACATCTAAATATTTTTATAATTTAAATAAATGATGTAGATTTATTTGAATCATTTTAGTTACTTTTTTGGGCGACATTGAGTACATTTTTATTAAAAATTAAACTCCAGCTTCATTATTTGGTTAATTTTATTTTAAGATATGGGTCTCATCTAAATATTTTTATAATTAAAATATATGGTGTGGGATTGTTTTAATAATTTTAAATAATTTTTTAGGCGACATTGAATGCATTTTTATAAAAAATTTAACTCCATCTTGATTATTTGATTATTCTTTTTATAATTAAAATAAATTATGTGGGATCATTTTAATTATTTTAATTACTTTTTGGTATACATTCAGTTTATTTTCATTATCAATTTACCTCCAGCTTGATTATTTCTGTATTTCGCAGTTATAATATACGCGTCACGTCTAAATATTTTTTAAATTAAAGTTAATGTGTGCTGTGGTATTATTTTAATAATTTTAATTAATTTTTTAAGCGACAGTGAGTGCATTTTTATTGTGTGTAATAAATTTAATTCACATTTAATTTACTTATAAAATATTAATTATTTTGAATGTTATTTTATACAATTTTGTTTGTATTTTATTGATTAACACAGTATTCTACAACTCTGCTGTTGTGCATCATATTGGTGCGTATTAAATCATTTTCTATTTTAATTACGAGATAATGGATTTCAGAATAATATATTGTAAATACAGAATTATGTAAAAATTTAAATTTACAATAAGCAATTAAATTTTCTGATAAATATAATACATATCGGATAGGTGTATCAAAATTTTACAAAACAAAATATAGCAAGAAAATTTACGAGAAATTAAGTAACAAAAATATGATATTAATATATTTGAGAATTTTTCCTTATTGTTTTAAATAGTAAAAAAAGAGAGAAAGAAATTGAAAAAGAAAGAAATAGTGAAAGAGAGAGAGTTAAAGAGAAAGGGAGGAGAAAATAACAAATAGAGGATGCAAATATATAATTTTGTTTCAAAAAGGCAGAAACTTTACTTTTGAATTTCAAATATCAAATTGCATTAGGTCATTAATGCTTTCCACTTCCGGGATAAACATTTACAAATCAAATGTATTTCGTCTGGATATTTATACATCACTCCGCCTATTTTTGTTTGACAGTTTAATATTTCTAGGTAAAAAGTTCAATAAATGTAAAAGATTAAACGTAAAAAGATTAAAAAGTATATAATAAATTAAACAATATTAAATTAATTAATAAAAATATATCTTTAAATTTTTTATTTAATTTTTGAATTTATAATAAACAAATATCTAAACATAATATATAAATACTTTCTTTAATAAATAAGACAAATAAATTTGGTTTATTTATTCTTTCTGAATTATATTCAATAAAAAGCTGTATTGTATATATGCACATAATTATGTCACTACAGCATTGACAATTTAGTCGGCTTATAGATTCATATTTAATATTTAATATTGTGAACTTTAAAGAGTTTAATGTTGTGAATTTTAAAGAAATCTATTTTATTAACAAAAATGCAAACATTACACAAGACATTAATTTTGAGTTTCGTAAGTCTACGCAACTTTTATATTTATGTAAATATTATCCGAAGTGCCACAAGTTAATTTTTGACTTTTGTTTGCCCTACTTATTTTATTTAGATAAATATTTAAAATCATACGATTCTCTCTTGCTTAAAAGAATCTAATTTAATTTGTATTTGTTTGTTTAACTCTCTTATCTAATTATCTCTGGTGTAAGAGTTAGTTTGATCTTAATTTGTATGTTCGTCTGCATATCTGCAATAATTGGTTCCAGTTATCTCACACCAATTATCGACTACAATTATAATACGTAAAAAGTATTAAAATAAATACTCTCTCGGTAAAATTATAATGAATGTATAATGCAATTATGTTGATTTATTACTTTAATCTTAACCATGACAATTATTTATTGCATTTATGAAGAATTTTCATACTATAATACAAGTACTCTATAATGCAAGTTAAATATATTTTTGCTATGATTTTAAATATTGTTAGCATCCGACTCAAAAAGTTAGCATCTTTTTACTGATACTGAAAAATTCGAGAATGTTAATTTTGACCTAGACCTCCATCAATATTCTATTATCCAGCTCATATTGCATCATATCTCCATCAATATTTCATATGTATATCGTCATATACATTGCGTACTAATTCATATACAATAAATTCTATATAGTAGATTTTAGAGTTATTTTCTTTTTCGCGATTTTATATTTGATTATTCAAACTCGAGTTTCTTTTGCCGATCAAAAGCAATTCGAATTTTTAACTAATACTTTAAGTTGTTCGGATTTTGGGCTTGAAAATAAATTCGAAAAATTTGAATCTGAAAGTAAAATGTACCGTAAGAAAATTAATTAATTATTCCCATTTATAATAAATACTGTTTTTGCTTAAATTTTTCTTGATGTCTGAACTATTCGAATAACAGTATTTTTGCAGTGCAAATTAACCAAGCGACTGTTTTACTTTTCGACCTGTTAAAGGATGAAATTTGAATATTTTATAATTTTAAATTGTTTTGTGAATTTTTACGAATCTGTATTTGAATATTAAATGGATAAGATTTTATTTTACGAGACATAATTAATAGCAAAATTAATTTAATTACTACCAAAATTTTTTAGAAATATATTGCTCGCGTTCTTATTATTTTCCACAATCTAGTTTATTCCGAGTTGTGTTCTGCTGGCATCGTCCTAAACGATCATACGTTTCGCATTGTCACGTTCATGTAAAAGTGGGGGAAGCTATGGCTCTCGAACCATCCTAACTGGATTGTCTGGACACAGTTCTCATCAGCAATTCGAGCACTACAGTAGTAATCTGGTCAATCCTTCCGAGGAAAACAAAACTGTGATCTATTCTTTTATTTTACTTTCTACATTTTATTTATATTTTCCGTGATTGCGTTACTTCCGTAAGTTTATTCGAGTGAAAAAAAGAAAAAAAAGAGAAGGATTAGTGAATGAATCCTTGAATTGCAATAATCGATTGTGACTAAAAAGCTAAAATTTCAATGTGATGTCAGACACATGATATAGTGATACGCAAAAAAAACTAATTTGTGGTGAAGATTTGAAACTTCGATCTCTGCAAGATCGTTATAATTCGTAGGTATAATTCTAGTGAATATTTGCATTATATGATAATTGATTTATACTAATAAAATCTATTTCTTATTTACAATTAGTTGCAATTTCTAGAAAGATTCTCTTTTTTATTTTTTCAAATTTTAAAGGACTTGAAAAGACGTTTTACATTTTATAAAATATAGAAGCAACCCAGATAGCAATGATTACATGTAGTAATCATTTTAATTTCAAGTGAAGCTTATTTTATCTGAGTACATATGATTTATTATAAAATATTATTTATATTACGTATTATATATATAAAATTTACAGTTTTTCAGTAATGATTTAAAAAAGGTGATATAATTTAAAATTTATCTAAGTACATTTTATAAAGTAACATAACTTTTTCTAAAGAAATTTTATTTAGAGTTAATCTTAGTCTCTCTCTTTTATATATGTATATTGCATCTTATTATGTGATGTATAATATTAAAGAGTAAGGGATAGTAAAAAAGACCCGTACAAAAGACTGCAGAAAATTTTTAATACATGCATAATAATTGCATTTTTTAATATAATTTAATTTTTAATATAAGCATTAATATGTGTATAATAATTAGTGAATACGTAATATAATATTACACAAAAAAGATATCCATCAAGAATGTTTTAAATTTTGTTCAAAACATTGACGATATTTCTTACGTAAAACCTTTATTATACTTTTTGTATATACTTCAGTAAAACAATGGATTATGCGACACAATAGATAAGTTACATTAAAGCAGGTATGCATAAACCACAAATACATATTTATTTTGCATAATTATATAGAGAATGTTTCGTAAGATTTACCCTTCAAGAAAATTTTTTTTTATTATCTTTGTAAAAATTATCTTTTGTAAAAATTCAATTATTATTAATTTTCGAATATGTATGAAAATCGGACTGAAATCGTCCTATTTTCAATCTTAGATAACATTTAATTAAATCTCAAATTAAATTTCTTGCATTCGTCTAATATTAAAGACAATTCACTAACAGTTTTCACAATCAATTTTTAATAATTTTTATAATTTGATCAACATGAGATTTTTTTGGATTTAATTCTCTTTAGTTTTTTATAGTTCTTTTTCAGTTTCTTTTATTCTTATAAAGTACTTTGCGCTAGATTTTCAATTTCAATGATTAACTGCACTTAAATATCATTTATATGTGTGTAATAACTGCAAAAAATATGATAAACAATTTATTTATAATTTACAGTAGGTTAGTAAGTAGGAAATATATAGACTTGTTTTTATTTTTTTACGCAATACATTTACTTATAATAATAACAATAAAAAAATATAATCGTTTCATAAGAAACCTTGGCAGAGGCAATAATGTACAGATCTCTATACAAAAAATAAATTTAAAAAAAGCTAAAAAAAAAAAAAAAAGATTTGCGATACATGTTATAGTGTCAAACATATTAATGATTCATCAGTATTATCAAATTTAATACTATGTAGAGATTGATGATAATGGTACAAAATTATTTCTCTAAAATATTATATTTATCGGTAATATTTATAGCCAGTAAAGATGAAATAAACAAGATGAGCAATTGATATTTTTGTCCCAAGATTAAATTGTCAAAATGAATCATGAATAAGCATTAATATTATGCACTGCGCAACGGCTGTCGTATTAGAACCAAAAATGAATGTTTTATCTTATATAAGTTCGGAAGTGCGTTTGGCAGAAAGATGAAACTTAATTAAAATGTTGATAACCAATTATTTGCGATTCATTCTTGGCACTCTGACATGTATAATAATAGAAAAATATGAAATAAGAAAAAACTAAATCAATGTACGCAAAGTAAAATGTAACAAATTTTTGTGTGTATATACACACACAACACGCACAAGTTTTATTGTTTCTCACGAAGTAATATCAAACTTTGCATGATAAATTAAAAGAATATAAAATTGCGCTCAATCTTCAAATGTGTTCTCCGGTAATAAAAAAATTCATATAAATTTTTATGCTACTTTTAAGTCACGAATAAAAAAAGGTTGTTACTGAACTAATAGAAGGCAACAGTTTTGTACACAAAAGATGTGGGAACCTCTGTAGAATCTTCTCTGACCGTTATCTCGTTGCGAGATTCTCACAGCAGTTTCAGGATGAACGCGTATAATATACTTAACTGTGTATTGCACTTCGCTCATGTTGAATGCAAATTCTTCCTACACACACACACATGTACATGTAGGCACGCATCCGCTTCTATAATCAAGTGACGAATATACATTTTCGACCGACACAAAATAAAATATACGAGACCGATTTCTCATTCCTCATCACGAATTTATCGGAGTCATTTCTATTTCTATGTCGAAATGTACAATTGACATCACGTACGTCGCGTCGAGTGCATCAATAAAGTATTTTGTGTCATTGCCGTATGATAATTCGGGCTACGATTATCCAACAGATATTCGTTGTGACGGATACGATGGCATCATCCGCGATTATCGAGGACAAAAAGTTGGAATACCCGTGCAAGGAAGATATCTTTCGAAACTGGCAAGAAAATGGGCCGAAAATTATGTTTGGTGAACACCAACTTAACTTTGAGATGGATGGTATCGACGAATTCTTTATTCAAAAAGCCAAGAACGACTTGCGAGAGACGCCGGAAATCATCGCCGAGAGTTGCACGGAGTTGCGGCAATTGATTGCAGGTAAAGCAAGGTCAATCGTGAAAAAAACATCACTCTACTCTATCGGTGCCTCGAACGAGGAACGAGAAGGGGAAATATGATTAGTTTGTGTTGGGATTCACTAAAGTAGTTTCTGCTGCACGATAAATTGTAGAGAGTTGTTCATCTACTCAATGTCCTTGACATTACTTTTTCCCAACATCTTTCTCTGTATCGTTGTTCTCGTTCTCCAACCGGTTTCATCACGTTGCAGATTGAAAATGAAAGCGAATTGAAAGGAAAAGTGTTTTTTTTGTTCAAGTTGTTGATCTCAAGATTTTTTTCCCTTTCTAGCAATATATTTATATCTCGCAAAGTTTTTTTTGTTTTATTTAATTAAAAAAAAAACATGATTATATAACCAATAACGTTACTAGGTTTCACGATTGCACAGATTTTAAAGAGAAAATGAAAAGGAATGATTCGCAAAAAGAAGCGATGACAAATGGAACAAGAAAACTTTCCCTTTTATATAATCTGCAATAAAGCACACACAGTACAGTTCCTGTATTCCATATATTTATAATATGGCTCAAATATATAGATCTGTTTATAGAAAATCGTTCAAATCATAGAACAACGATCGATTAATTTTTTTTATCTAAAAGAACATTAGCTTGAACCATGTCAGATTAAAGAGTACTTCTAGAATGAAGATCACTTTTTGCGCGCTATTTGCACGCTAACTACTAATGTAATGCAACGCTCAATTTAACGATGGCAAAAGTACCCAATGTAACATATGAATTTAATTACGTTCGTGTGAATCGAGTGAAAATGAAAGCTGCTCGCTCTTGCATCGCGATGATTTCCAACATTTTTCTGCCTTTCATCGTGAAAAGGAGAGTGCGCAATTTTTTCGAAATATACAATTGATTACTATTAACCGGGATATGTGAAGTACGGAGATGGAAATTTTTGCTTTATCGCTCTTCAATTACCATAAAACTAGATGTTTTATGTAATCGTCATTTACATATAAAATTGACTAATAATTTGTGATTATGATAGCATAACGAAATAAGTTTCATGGAAGTATGAGTGCTTGTAGTTTGCGCTGTTATTAGAGATTTTGTACGATAAAATCGTGTATTTTTATTATTGCTTATAAATTATTTCTCATTCGTAGTTGTAAAAAAATAAGATTATTTTATAGGTAACTGATATCGATTGTTCTCACACATTATTCTCTTTCTCATAAATCATACAAAATATCTGCACGATTTAAACTATCGATGTTTAAAATTATTTTTTTGTTAATATTATTATTAAAATCGTACACACAAATATTCATATATTTTTCTTAATGTTTAATACCGATAGCAACAATACATTGAAATTGTGTCAACTTATTTATATTTTGTTAGGGGAACCTGATATAAATCTACCGAATGAAGAAGAGTTTCTTCAAATGTTCTTGCGACCATGCAAGTATTATGCGAAAAGCGCTTTTTCGCTTGTAAGTCAGAACATTTCTTGTATAAAATTATCATTAACATTATTAATCTTGTATAAAATTATCATTAACATTATTAATGAATCTTACTTTAAAATAATATTATAAATATCTCCAATTAATATCATTGTTTCACATGTTTATATAAAATTAATTGTGTATAATTTAAATGTGAAATATTATTATACCTATTATTTAAAATTTCGTACGAATTGTGGCTAACTTAATATTGGGAATAGTTTTTGCTTAACAAAATGTGTCAAATTAGCTATAGTTTGCTCTTAATTAATGATTAAATAGGAATTTAAAAAAAATTAAATTTTAAAAGAGAAAACTGATAAGAAAATAATTTTTAATCAATCTTAGAATATTAATAACAGTTTCGTTTAAATTTAAAAACGAATTTAAAACTCTATATTTTATTAAATTCTATATTCCATATTATAATATAGAAATTAGCAAAGTATGCTAACAATAAGTAATAATCCTCCTCGACATTTTTGCTGAGGAAGCATCATCTCTAGATTAGCCAAAGAAATCGTTTCAATTCACACTTTGTATTTGATATTAAATTACTCAATTCTTTGTATTGCTTGACAGATGAAACGATACTATCGGTTTCGCCAATATTATCCGCATATATATACCGATTTATTACCTAGTAAAGAGAAGGCGGCATTTTGCGCCAATTTGATTTATCCATTGCCGTTTCGTGCTAAAGACGGAAGTAGAATATTAGTAGTCGAGGCCGGCAAACGATGGAATCCAAAGGAAGTGTCACTCAATGCGTTCTTTAGAGGCTTGATACTTATGTTGTACATTGCAATGGGAGAACCTAAGACTCAGGTTTGGCATCGAAAAATATTATTTTTATTCGAGATAAAAATGATGGTATCTATATGTATAAATAAATATTTAGAATTAACCTTAAGTATGTCGATAAATTTTCGCAAGGATCGCTGAAAATGATTTAACTGCTGAATTTTATTCTGTTTCTCAGATCGCGGGTAGTCAAATCATCTTAGATGTGGAGGGTTTATCTCTGTCACATGTGACGTATCTAACTCCGAGTTTCGCCAAAATGTTGATCGATTTTATACAAAAGTGTTTGCCCCTTCGCCTTAAAAGTATCCATATTGTAAAGCAATCCTTTTTCTTCAACATGGCATTCGCAATTTTCAAACCATTTCTAGAGGTACACAATTTTAGCCGACTATAATTTAATATAATTTGTCTTATAATTATATAAGTTTCGTATGGGATAATTTTCCAATAAATTAAATATTATATAAAAAAATGTTTAACTATAAAATATTTATGAGAAAAAGGAAATAAAAATATGTGCTATTATTTGTAGGAAAAGATTCGTAAACGACTTCATTTCCACGGGACAAACTGGGAGAATTTAATGACTTTTATAGATAAGAAAGCACTACTTAAGAGACACGGGGGCGAATTAGAAATGCCCGATGGACCATTCGGTGTGACATTTTGGCAAAGTATAGTTTTATGTGAATCCGTTTTGGAAGGTAGGTATTTTACATAACTAGCGATTTATTCGTAATTTAAATTTTAATGATAAAAAATGTGTATCGATTTGAACCATGATTATAATTAAAATCAATTAATTTTATGCACACTTCATGTTATTAAAAAAAAATCAGTGTTTGCTTTCAGCTGATCAACGTTGCGGATACAAAACAGATAATAACATAAAATGATCGCTTTAATAAGTCAGTTTGTGCGTTATCATCACTAATCATCATCATTAGAATTATGACTAGCAATTATATGCTTAAAGTTGCAATAACAAATTGCTGGCATAAAATTACACGAAAAGGAGGCTAAGTGTCCTATAAAAAAATATATCTATTAAAAACAGATTTACTTTTAAAGATATAGTAGGTTATATATTAATATATGTATATTGATGGCATCAATAAAAAATATTGCGACTTACAAAATTATAATTTTTTAAAAGTATTATTTGTATAATTACAAATTTTATCTTTCCAAAGATTATTTACATATGTATTTCGATGGAATATTAACTATAATATTAAATAAATATAATAAAATTTACGTGAATGAGAATTATGATATTTCCTTTATAGTATATTTATATAAGTGTTTAAGAATGCAGTTCTAATACTTTTCATTAATACCGTCAGTATATAACTTTATATTATAAACTAACACACATGAGATATATATATATATATATATATATATATATATATTGAATATTTACATGTGCATAACTATTACATAGATTATATTACATATATTATATACAGATTAAGTCAAAATAATAATTTTTTTTTAATATAAATTTATTTTTATAACCGAAAAATTATATACCAAATGCATAATTATTTAAGAACATCAATTTGTATATGACTTTAAATAAATAGCAAAATTGTATCTCTCTCGCGCTAAATCACAAAAATACCACATTTCTCAATATCTCTCATACGCAAAAAAATATTTAAAAATGTGAAACTTTTAAATTGAAAGATTATTCTACCTCCATAAATTAAATAATTATTCTAAAATCATTGGTGTGTGTTTACTGTATACAAATTCTATGGAATGTATAATAATCTAATCACACATGATTATAGAGACTATGTATCTCAGATGAGATCACAGATATCTATTAATAGATCGTAATTCTTGTAGTATCAAAATTGTAAAGAAAGTACAAGAAATATACTATGCGATGCATTGTGTCATTTCTCGCAACTTTTGGCTTAATTTTATAGATTGGTAGTGTTACAATACTGTCTAGTGAAAGAAGTGGAAAAAGACTTACGTAATAACATATTATAAATAAAATTATAAAGTGAGCAAGGCTCGTTGGTTTCAACGAGTAAACAAAAATTATCCGTAATCGTCGTAATTCCTACTTGATACTTCGCATTGCAAAATATCGCTTCTCTAATTGTTTCCCAATAGTTTAAATCCAAATATTTTTCTTTAATTGTGATAAATTTAACGAGCAACTATTTCTTTTTGTAGCCGTACTTATTGATGGCTGCAACAAGAGAAAAATCATCACGGTTAAATTCTATGTAATATTGAAAATTCCCTCTTATATCAACATCAAATAGAAAAAATTCGAAATTTTCCCTCAATTTTTATACTTAGTTATTTAGACAATTATGTGATGCAATTTCCTTTTACACTTACCTTCGTATTCCTTATCGCACTGGACCAGCAATTCGTACCATGTAGGTCCATCTATCAAAGGTACTTCTGCAGTACCGCCATAATGCGCCGGCAAATATTTCGGCGATATGTATCGATACAATGATTTTCGGTCAGTGCCGTGGAAGATTATCTAGCGGAAGGAAAGGAAGAAAAATATATAAGTTTTAGCAAACTTGTGAATTGTGCGTAGGCATTTATTACTCGTACACGCACAAAGGACTTACCCTACTCTTCAACTTCTCTTTCAGGAATGGCTTGAACAGAGCAAACACCATGTTGAACACATATGGTTGGTTCACGACATGCAGGTTTTTTATCCTCAATGCCATCGCTTCCTGAAGCAGATCGACTATCCTCTTGGCGAACGGCGGGGTGAACTGCCACGTTTGCTGAAGGGTGAGACCGTCCATGTCGAAGATGACAATCGCGCCGGCGATCTGAGAGTTCGGTTCCAGCATGGCAGCCTCCAGATACAGCACGCATCCCTTGTAGACCTCGTCCAGACTGCACTTGTTGTGCTTCCACTTCTTGCCGAGCTCGATTATCAGGACGCGTCGACCATATTGATCACGAAGAGGCAGCACCGTCAGGATATTGTGATCAAATATATTCTTCTCTCTGCTCGGCTTGAGATTGTCATAGAGTGTCGCGTGCTTTAATTTGAAGTTGTAATAGTGCTTGATGAGATCTAGCGACGATTCGGGATAATACTTGCACGGCCTCAAAAACCTGATTAGCCAGGCATCGTTGTCCAACGGGGATTTGAGATCGATCTCGGCTGTCGGATCATCAGAAACATTTTAAACAATGGCAAGAACGTTCAACATAATTGAAAAGATTCCGAAACATATTTCTTAGATATTTTCTCACGTTAAACATACATATATATTATATATATAATATATATAATTTTATATTTACTTCGTGTTACTTTGTTAAGCTTCTTTATATTATTTAATATGCTACCTTTTAATAATTCTCTCAAGCGTGCTATTGACTCTTTTTGAAGTTCGGAGCTCTCCCTGAGCTCCTTTTTGGCCACTTCCTGCAATTCTGGGGTAGGAGGACCTAATTCGAGCTCAATCGTTTGGTTGCCGACTTTTATGCACGGCACTTCCTTTAAGTCCGATAAAAAGCTGTCTGCAAAGAACGTAATTTATTCTTAGCTAATATTTATCCGATTTTTTACACAATTATTTTTTAACAGTAATGATAAACGTTTGTAGCTTTATAAATGTAAATAAACTAATGGTGCTAATTTACTGATAATAAAAGAGAAAATTTTTGTATTGTCTCTATTGATTTATATGTCGATTAAATCTATGGAGATTAAATTGTGAGTATTATAATTATAAATTATAATATTAATATTTATAGGTATAATTTTTTCACATTCTTGCGAGAAGGAAATAAAAAGCGAGTTCATTTCTAATAACAATTATATAAAAAATTTATATACATATGCATATATTCTTAAACAATTTGTTCTCTTGGGTGACTTTTTTTCATTTCGACTTTTATAATTAATATTCTATTTTTATAAATTCATTATGAATTTCTATAAAAAGTAAATTGTTTTTCTTTCTTTTGGGTTATGCACAGAAACGATTGTTTGCACGGAAATGTAAATAGAAGCGATATATGAAATATTTGACGAAAGTAGCTTTCAAGTTATATAAATTTAGATAAGAAACTTGCTCTAGATCACACTCGTTTTCTCTTTCCCTTTCTTTTTTATATAGTATTAGGGTATAAAGACACAAACTTGCATAAGCGTATGCATAAGAAATTTTCTTATGTATATGTTTATGCGCTATGCAAGTGTGTTTATACCCTTACGCATTTTAATTAATAGGTTAAATTAATACAAGATTAAAATGTCATAATACAGAATATTTATAACAGTTTAACGTTTATAACGTTTTCGTAGTTCATCTTCTTGAAGATTAGATAATAAACATAAATAATTATGAATTTTTAAAGCACATGTTCTCACCGTTCTCAAACCAGCTTCCTGGAGCTAACATTTTTTATAATAAAAGAATAAAATACAAGAAGATTTAAAGAATGATCGATGACACGTGAATATACGATATATCTTTAATACACACGCGAACACAGCAACAATTTTACGACCAACCTATGCGAAACATGAAGTAATACTGTTACCTCGCTGACCAAGGATGATGAGTTTGCTTTTTGTGCACGAGCGACTTAATTATGTAACACATATCGCAGATATAACGAGTAATGCAGTCGGCTGTGATTTTGGAGAGGATGCAGAACAGAAATTCTCGCCGGCGTGTCACGTTTGAACAATCATTGAAAACGTGACTCAGCTGCCTGATTCGTAAACATTCAAAGGCTATGATTATGAAATTATCATTGAATTCTCACCGAATCGCGATGTAATTGCTTTTGTATTCTTGATTATTTATCATTATCACCATTTATATGATAGAATTATTTATCAAAAATATCAAGAGAATTATTTATCAAAAATTAAATATACATTTTTGATATTTTAATTCATTCTTCTTGAAATTTATTTCATTGCAATTATTTCTGAATATCATAAATTACACTAAAACAAGACTGCTAACAATAAGATAGATAGCAATTGTGTGTTCTTTTCTATTCTTCGTTCATTTAAAATATTTTTTAAATATAGATGAAAGAAAAGCGTTCGATCAAAATCTTAAAAGTTACGTTTACGAAGCATTTTTTATATTTATACACTTTAGTATTTATTTACATCGCTTTTTTGGATACATTATACTTGATATTTATCAAACTGTTTAAAAAACGACGATGAAACTTTTATATTAAGCAAATTTATTTTATCGCTGTATTGCTAATCACAGTATAATTTTATCACAAACCTTCGATTTATGTTCTTGATCAGATGTGTCTCGATTACCGAGAGAATTTTTAACAAATTACGATACAAAAATACAACAATTACGTCAAGGAAGTTATGTTATTATTTGCTGATATGACACACGATAATTTTTATGTACTTCCGTACAATAATAATATCATTATTATTATTGCGATATGCGTGATGCGAAATCAAAATCAGTGATTTGGAAGTAACGAGTCTCGTCGGGCAACCTTGATTGTACAATTGAAAGAAAAGTGACATCACTTTTAATAGATCGCGCTAATAGCTTACGCGACTTCTCGATCTCTCTTTTTTTGTTCTTCAAAGTGTAGTCGAAGGCCGTTATGTAAGAAGCGTATAATGTTAATTACTCGCTGTTTTCGACATTAAATTCATTTTACTTTCACGAAATTCACGCGGAGTGTCTCGATAAACTTGTAAATTATCAGTCGCCGCAACATTATTACGATTAATACGTATATGTATCAAAAGATAATAATACAAGCATACATACATACACATACACAGATGTTGTATACTGTATGTCGCTTAATGAACTGATATCATTAGTGCGAACCATTGTTGTGGGCAGTTCCCTGCTTCAGCTGTGTACGCCTTATCGCGCTCCAAATGAGCGTATTTTAAACGAACAACGACGAGTTTCATTCTAGATGCGTCTGCAAATCGACAAATATGTATGCGCAATTTATAATAAAACAGAGTGCAAATCACAGCTGACTCGTGTCTGAATTCGCGGGTTTTTCCGCGTCGTACGTGTCCCTGAGATCGCGAGCGTTATTATATAAGATGAAAAAAATTATTCCACATAAGTATATTTCTCTATTTTTTTCTTGTTTTTTCCGATAATGGCAGATATCGCATTTTGATCGAGTGCAATTGCGTTGCAATCTTAACGAGAGCCTGTATATTACGACAGTCATCCTTACATTGCAAATCGATAGAAAGAAAAATGTCGACGCGAATCTCATCATGGGACGTAATGAATCTTGATCGAGTGCAATTGCGTCGCGCATAACAATTATACGTAGCAATTATACGTGCCAAAAGTAGTAATTACACTCATACGTTGGCAGGAAAGAAAAAAACGTTCCGTTCCTCTACATGCGATATATAAAATTACGTAAACGGAATTAATCGGAAGGATCAAAGAACCATTTGGGAATAATTTACGCGTTGTTTTACAACATGCAGGTTTTTTTTTCTGTATTATTTATCTGATATCCGCAAATATGAAAAATAAAAGATTTTTTTAGTTTCCTGTCAATTATTTTAATTGTAAATTTTTTTCAAAGATCACTCATACGCGACTTCAATTATTTTCATTATTTTCTATGCCGAGAAATACTGATATAACCAAAAGAAAAGAGCTATTAGATGTTTGTGTGTATAAAAATATAAAATATTATAATACTTGACCAACCTATTTGTGCAGACATAAATTGTATTTCAAGTTTGGAACTCGCTTTCGCGAAGTCATTTATAAAGCGCTTCTACTTTAATAATGTATCGATTCCACGCCCGAGATATTTATTGATAGAAAAATTGAAACAATTTCTTCTTAATAAAAAAGTTAAGATTAATTTTTAATATAGGTTCTGAATTATACATATTATAAGAAAAGAAAAAATTTTAATATAAAACGGATTTCACAGAATGCGAAAAAATAATAAAAGTTTTAACTCTTACAGTTAATTTTAGATATACTTTGAAAATCGCAATTACATATAAGATTTAACTCTACAACAATATTCGTTAAAATATATTAAAGCTTTCAGAATAGAAAAAAGATTGTAGGAAAGCAATTCAAGTAAAAAAAGCATTCGATAAATACATTTCGAGCGATCTCGTCACTTTTAGATGCAAATGAAGAGGCCTTCGTCTAGATGCTCCCTTTCACTGTTTTCCACGCTTTGGCAGTCATGAATGTACTTAACTTTATTCACTTTCGAATCGATATCGAGATGTCGGCTTTGTAAACAATTGGCAGTCGACCAGAACATCCTCGTGAATTGCAATCTAAATCAGTGAATATGTTCCTCTGCTCTCTATTATCGCAATATAAATTCCAATAGAGTAGAACAAGAATAATTTTAATAATATTATTAAAAAATTGCATCTACGTAATATAGAAATTTTTTCTTAATTATACTATACTGTATGTATATACATATAATAAACACGTGATAGGTCTTATCTAATAAAATAGTATTTTACTTCATTTAAATTTTATAATTATTTTTTTTAAGCGAGTCGTTGCGCATTTTATGTGCAATTATATAAAAAAAATAGTATAATTAGTATAACATGTTCGAATAAAATTGCAGCAAAAAATTGTTTTTTGATGAAACTTTGTAATTACATCCCTCAGCAATTTTCTGTGAATAAGGTGTTATGTAATAACAAAATCAAAAATTACTCTGCGACACATCTTCACGAAAGAAAATGATAATTAGTTTCAAAGCGAGTGAGAGAGAGAAAAAGAGGAAGAGAGGCAAGACGAATGTCCTTGTACATATTCAATATCTTCGCGAGATGAGGAAGACGAGGTAGGAACTTACGACGAGACTGGGTAGGAAGTTGCATTTTGAAAGATTTATCGTTTAACATTTACGACTCCGCAAACAAGAATCGTCTGACCGGTTGATCTTTTCACGTTTGACGTATTGTGAGATTGTACAGGACAGAAAGTACAGGATAGAAACGAGTGTTTTTCGCAAAATAAAGGTGTGCCATAAATGGAACGTCAAATATTTCTTCGTACGTCGTGAAACTTCTATATTCTGTTGAAAAATGCAATGTTGATTATTTCTTTCCGGATCAACTCGCGACAGACGCAAAATTCTTGGAGATATCATTCCTTGATACCTTTGAAAATTGCTTATTAATTGCTCTCATATACTAAATAAAAGTGAGAATTCGATCGAAGTCGTCAAATCGTGTCGGATGATACGATGACGTAAAGTTTTCGCAGTAAAATTTCGTGGACCAAGTTCGTGATAATAAAATTCACCAAAAAAACCGTATTTAAGACTTTGCAGATTGCGAATTTTAGTCTCTTATTTTGAGTTCTTTATATGTCATTTTGTAATTTAAGTTAAAATAATAATAATTTATTGTCGTCATCCGTTGCCATTAATCTTAATCAGACCACGTAACGTTCTGCATACGTGAGAAATTAAGACGTTAACTTTATCCGTGTCATGATTGTTTACGTAAAATATAAATAAAACTGTCACGTCTTACTATAATATATAAAATACAAACGAGGAATCGATAATATAAAATGTAACAAATAACATATAATTATTTCTTGTTTTTCCCTCTTTTTTATGGCAAATTTTAGATAAAAAATTCGCTTCTCAGAAATCGCTGATACTACATTATTTTTTTATAGAAAAAGAGATCAATTCCAAATCGTGATCAAAGGCTTTTTAGATGAAAAAAGAAATAATAATGTGATGTAAGATTTAATGCGGGAGAGACTCGCGCATATCTTATATCAATATCAATTAATATGAAATGTAAAATTTTTTTTACTCGAGAATTTTAATTCCCAAGGTAGAGTTCTATTGGAACGGTATGGCAAAGAGTGTCTTTTTATGTGTCCTATCTGTGTCATGGTCACGGAGAAATTGCTTCATGGAATCAAGACTTGTTTTGAGTCTACTCAACTAACTTACTTGTAGCACAAGAATATATATCGAGTGCGAAAAATATCTTTATGAAGAATTTGAAAAGATTTTTACATACTTGCTTTTGAAACCTTTCGAAAACATCGAAATGGTCGTATAATATTTTAATAATTCTCGACCTTAACATTTAATTTCTAAAATATTTATAAGCTTGTTGACACAAATCATTTCTTTTATCATCGTTATTTAAAATTTATTATTAATTTATTATAAATTTATTATAAGCTTATAAGTTTATTTTACATACATTAATATAAGAAGTTATTTCTATAGATTAAATTAGATTAGATTAAATAAAATATTATATATCAAATAAATGAATATCAAATGTATGAATAAAAAAATGTATGATGCGCCTTTATAGATCGACTACAGCCCGGTAACATTTTGTACAGATACACAAGTAATTTTTTTGAATTGCTTTTTTTGTTAAACAAAAAATATATAGTTTAGTCAAAGTTATTCTAATGTTAACTGTCCGATTGTAATAATTTTAATAATATGATACCAGCTTCCGTATTAACATAATTTTAACGTTCTTATACATAGACATATCTTCGAATTATAAATGTTTTTGTATGAAAAAGACTGAGTACAGTCGAAACGTTTACCCTTTAAATATATTATAATAACAATAATACTTTAACACCGAAAATTTGTAGCTCGTTTTAGTTGGCCTTCTTATCCTCTTATTTAATGAATTTTTGAAATTTATACGAGCCTTATTTAATTAATTTATTATTTAAAAAAATATATAAATATTTACATTATTTTAAGGTCAATTATGTAAGATGCACAGTCGTAAATAATATATTGTGTAATCGATCAAGTATAGCGTTATAACGTGAGTAAAATTTTAAGATCGCGAAAGTGCACTGCTAGCAAAGTTTTGTAATCTCTATGAGATAAGAAACATGCTAAGTTTAACACGTGGAATGACGAATTAACGAATTTCCAAACTACAGAAAGTAAAACGCGCTAAAACTCAGGGGCGATATAATTTCAAGACTTGATTTTTCAAAGTCTGTTTAATTTTTTGACAATTTCTCTTACACACATTAATATTGTTATAATTGCGAGAAACACAATTGACAAGATATCTCTTGAATGTGATCATACTGAAGCTTTACTTACGTTTTAATGGAAGATTTAGTTCCGAACACATGATCTCAGCAACAGTGAAAAAACCGACTTACACGTCGAAAATTAAAATAAAGGAAGAAAAATACTTTGCTGACGCAAACGATCGACGTTAATACGCGCGTCTACAAAATAAGACACGTAAATGTGAATGGCATTCGGATGTTTATCTGTTTTATACGTGCACTGACATACACTCACGTTTAAAAGTTAGAAAGTTGACGTGATATCATAAATGCTTTCAGCGTTCAGATTCAAGGTTCTTTTAAATTTAATTCAAGTGTATCGATTTCTTAATAGAATTCGAGATACATCGATTCGAGACATATAATTCGCTTTGAGATATATTAGCTACACAGCGCTTCATTAAATTTATTAAATTATAAAACGTGTATCCAATACGCGCCTTTTGACATGTATGACTCGTACAACTCTTTCTTTACGGACTTATAAAATACAATGACATTTTCGGCCGAGGAAAGAAGTGATAGTTATGTGTATGTGTATGATTACAGATGCACTTTCGTTTAAGAAAATTATACTTCGTACTCACTATTTGGTATCGGTGACATGATGCGCCTGGGCGTATCGATACGAATTGTATCAGCTACAAACACGTGAAATTACCAGAGGATAATGTGCAAAATCGAACGGTCCGTCTGACACCGAAAAACGATCGAAAATGAGACCGGTTTCGCGCTCGACCGCTCTTATACGTCGTGATCTTCAGGGTCAAGAAGGTAATAGTAAGGCAGTTGTCGTGTCGATTTTTTCAACATACAAGCTCATGTCAACTTACATCGCCGCATGCGAATGATATACGTGATATATATGTGTGACGTAATTTTATTGTTCCTCTATCATCAACATTATATATATTATGTGGTGATAAACAGTGCGATATCATTATGGAACTCTACAGGCAGAATATGACGACAGATGTGGCCGATTAATCGACACATTGCCGGAGCGATGATTGTTGTATGAATACGTACGTATCATATAAATTATAAATATTCATTCGTGATCACGTCAGCGCGATTATGTCGAGAGACGAGCGTTGTGCAAAATTCTCGTTTCGTATGCTGTTTTTTTTTCTTTTTTTAGAGATATGTCGAAAATGAAGAAGAGATACTTCAATGACAATTTCTCGATTAAGGATTTAAAACAGAGAATTTTTCTTCGACGTAATTTGTTTATACGGAAAATTTTTATAATGAAAATAGTACTGTCAGTGTTGAGACTGTATGTGTATGCACTTATCGATCGTCACAATTGTCATCCATAATAAATGCTATAAGAAACGCGATATATAATGCGAATATAAACTTGACAAACTTTTTATTCGTCGTGACCATTAATTATTTAAAAATAATGGATAAACATTTGATTAGACAACAACGTAGAATTGTTAGTGTTATAAAAATGTTTCACGTTAAATATAAAACGTTTTTATAACACTAACAATTCTGCGTTGTTGTCCGATCAAATATATATATATATATATATATATATATATATATATATATATATATGTAAATAATATATGAATTTCGCTTGTTATTTACCATTTTATCATTAGTCGTAGAAATTAAATGTTTATATACAACTTATGATAAATACACACAAATATGAGAAGAATACGAATAAAAAAAAAAAAAAAAAAAAAAAAAAAAAATTCTCTGCTTTCTGATGTAATTTATGAGATTTTGGCATTAAGGATGACGATAAATTTCGTACCTGTTTGAATTGCCTTTCTTCCAATTATCATCTCAATGCTGTTTGAGTCCATTGATCCGATTCCGTCGAATTCGATTAGTATTGTTCGACTGATGAGCGGCGCGATCAAATTAATTGACTGTCCGACACTCGCTGAAGATGGCGTCTACTTTGTAAAGTGAACTCGATGCTAGTGCTGACCACCGATACATCCCTTCCTATATAAATGCATATGAATTTCGCGTCATTCTGATCTTTAACCTTCCGTCGCTTCCTATACGCAATGTATTTTTCTCCTCTCGCGAATCGCTATGTTCTCAATAATTCAAATACGTGATAATCAACAATCCTGCTGGAGGCAAAACAAAAGACAAGATTAGAAATTACCACAGGATATTATTTTATTCTTTCGTTATACTAATCTCTACTCTTATAAAAGATATTCTCCTCATTTTTTGTTTTCTCGTGTTTCACATATTTCTTTATATTATATATATAATTATTAATTATCATTTATTTTGAATCGCCTAAAGCAGTTATTTCATTTTTTCACGCACTTTTTTTTAATTAGAAAATTATAATAAACAATTTCCTTTTACTTGCTATTTTTGTTAAGAAAAATTGACAATTCCAAATTGATCGAAAAAAATCTGCCGAAAAATAATTTGTATAAAAGAGAAATATGTACATTATACTTTTCAAGTACATACATGTATACCATATACATGTATATCACAAGAGAGTTATAAAATTTGCAAAAAGGAAGCCGGGAGAGAGGCAACTCACACGTACTTGTACATTTCCTGATCCTATTCATTTTTTAATGCGTAAACTAAATTCATATATTATCTAATAAATATAAATCAGATGTGACTCTGTGATATTTATGTATAATATTAAAATTCAATAAGATAATCCTCTGTTTTCATACGATAATAAATCTGATTCATTATCGAATATCACTTTGTTTATTTAAAAAGTAAATAAATTAATTTATAAGCTCTATGCTATTTAAACGAATTTATTCAATTTAATGAGTACTATGAGTTTTCAAACTTCTAAATCGTGTTTTTTCAATATCTTGTATTTTACACGTTATTTAAACATGACAAGTTTATTTTTTATTGTAATTTTCGATCTAATACACTGATAATTGGTGTCGATAAAAACTACTTCTTACATAACTCTGATCGGCAGAATGCAGTAAAAAACGATCATAATCAACTTAGTTAGGCCTGTTTCTAACGTCGATTAACTTTAACCTACGGTTAAACTATATCTTTGTCTTTTTTCAGATACGTTTTTAAAAAGAGACAAAGATATAGTTTAACCGGAGATTAAAGTTAACCGATGTTAGTAGAAACAGACCTTAATCTGTTTAAAATTTATGTTGTATTTATGTAATATTCATTTTTATGGTAAAGATTACTTATATATATATAATTCGTTTATTTCAGCTTATCGCCAAGAAAGGAACTTGGTTTACATAACTGTATCTTAACCACACTCATCCATCCACACTTCCTTACATACTCTCTTCTAGTTTCTTATTACTATCTCTAGAGCCTATAATAGACAAAACTATATTATCCTATCTCTTTAAGTGATTAATAGTAAAGATTACTTATAATTTTTACCAAGACTTTTTTCAATATTATTAAGTTATATTGAATATACAGGGTGAATCACCTAACTTGACAAGCTTATAATAAATCATACAATACTTGCTATATAAAAAAATTGTTTAAACAAAAGTTGCATCAAGGATCTCATAATATCAAAGATAACATATTGTAGAATAATCATTTTTTGCTATGTAGCTGCTAGTTGCAAATTACATACTTTTTCTAAAAACAACTATGAGTTTTCTTTACATTAATTGATTCTTTTCGTTATTTTGTACATAAAAGTATTTAGGTAAAATCATTAAAAAATAAATATTTTACGAGATTTATAGATTATAGATATTTTATAGATATTTATAGATATTTTATAGTTTATATATCAAATAATATTATGTCAAATTAAAGTACATCTCGTAAACTATTCAATTATTGGTCATCCTACTTTTTTAATATTTTATGCCGAATATTGTGAAAAATCGATTTATGTAAAAAAATAAGATGGTTCTGTTATTTTAAAAAATTCAAGATAACCTTTATATTTCTCGATTATACAATATGTCACCCTTGATATCACTTTTTTATCACCAGCAATTTTTATTTAAACAATTTTTTCATATAGCAAGTACTGTACTATTTATTCAAGGTTGTTAAGTTAGATGACTCTCATCCTATACATATATGCTCAATAAGATTTCCTTAAATAATTTATTTATACATGTAATCTATATGCAACTAAAGCATTTCATTTTATAACATTTTTCAATCTTATTTTAAAAGTTATATTTAGTAGAAAATGCATTTTCCTTTTTTTTTTATCTCTTCTAAAAAAATATAAACGCGGAAGTGTTTACAGAAACGATCGGTGTGCGAGATACATAAATAATTAAAAAATAATTTTTTATAAAGAACAACTGCAACGTGTCACTGGAGGACGTCCGGTCAATATTACAAGAACGCGTTATATTGAACACGTGATGAATCGTGAAAGGCGATCGACAGGTTCTCAACAGCTGGACTAAATTCCGATTTCCTTCTATCGATTCTACGAACATCGGAATTAAAGATTATTACATCGCTAAATACAATGATGAAAAAAACACGATGGGCTGTGGAAAATTTTAAAATATAGAAAAAAGTTTGTTCTGCAGCAGGTATTAATGTAATTATTTTTTTTATTAATTGTATAGTGCTAGTTATCTTAATTTCGCATTCGCTCAGATTTGTTTGTTTATAATCGCTTAAATGACGTAATCTTTGCATTTTTTTGGCACGTACAAAAAAATATAATTGCAAATGCGTTTTTTTTACATGCATGCAATTTAGTATTTAATACGACGAGTGTAATTATCTAGAGAAAAAAAAATGTGTATTCAGATTTGTATTGAAGATTAAATCCGTTGCGTATAAGATCGAATGTATGAGAAAGGAGACTTTGTCGTAATTCTCAAAATCTATTAAATATCGACGCGATTTCTTTCTTATATCTTTTTCGAAAATTTAGAAGGAGAAACGGGCTTCTGACCATGCCTTATATTTGCTTCATTATATCAGATTGACCGACTTTTTGTTTGCTTAACTTTGCATAAGTTTTCGCAACACGTGCATACGTCAGCGGAATACGCGGAAAAATAATTAACGATAAAACAAAACACAAAGATCAGGTACGCGCTGTTTAATGGATGTTTGTCTTATCTCGAATTATCTCTAAGCTACTTCCGCTACTTCGAAACGTGTTAGCAAGAAATATTGCACTTTTTGTTCTTCCATCTCTGCGGGCATGATAATGTCTAAGCTATTAAGAAAGAAAAGATCAGAAAATAATTTAAGAAACAAGAATAAATAAACGAAAAAATGGCATAATCTCAAATGTCATGTTGGATTAAAATAAAACAATTTACTTTCATAAAATAAGCTTCTGACTTCTGATTTCGATCGCTTTTGATAATGCGCTCTGTGTATATACTTTACGCACGTAAAACACTTCTTTTAAAACTGTATGTGTCGCATATTAAAATATTGGTATCATTAAACAATTTCATAGATTATTTTATTATTTTATTTTAAATATATATGCCAAAAATCTGAGCAATCTGATTCTCTGTCAGATCAGCTTGAAAATGATTTAACATCTAGGTTCTTATAAAAAATATCGAATATCACGTATTTTGTATCGATAAATTTGATGGAGAAATAACATTGTTGGTTAAAATTAAAATTTTTCATATTTACTAACACAACTCTTTTTGCAGCATTTGTGTAAAGTTTCATTCGGAGATTCACTGATTCGTTTGAAAGTTATTCAGCTAAAATTACAGTAAAACATGATGCAGAGTAATTAGGGGTGTACCAATTGATCAATAAATTATTTATTTTTGCAGAGAGTATTTACGTTAAAAAATTGTCTGTCATCGATCAGAAAGAATATTAATTACAAATATTTTTTATCAATAAAAACATGTTAAGAATCATATTAATTTGAAATATTTTAAATCTCTGCATACTCCAAATTTATTTACTTGAAATTTTTTTTAGATAATAGATTAAGAAGTATATTATTATTATTATTAAAATTCATTTTTTTAGCTAATATTATACACAGCCTCTTGTTAAATTCTATATGCACACTTCTAATACATATATATATATATATATATATATATATATATATATATATATACATATATATATTATTTTCTTAATTATTTAGATGCGGCTGAAGCAGAGTATTTTTTAATTGTAAAACATGCTTAAACAAAATATAACTATACCGTCTAGCAAAAATATCTTGAAGAAAGTGTATTGATGACACTTCGTTATGTTGGTTGATTCTATAACACCCGAAAATGAATAAGAGCATCTATTTATCTAGATTTGTAACAATTAGTGAATTAATTCACTTCGAGCAAAGATCCTTTTTCAATTTTTTATTTTATGATCTGCGTGTCAAAGTTCAATGTTCAGTTGCAGATTATAATATTATATATTCATTATAAAAACAAATGAAGAGAATGACGCATGGAAAAGAAACGGATAAATTATGCTCATTGCACAAGTGGATTAATAAAAACGAACAATTTAGTCAGCTAATTATCATTCAAGTAGAACATATTAACATTACAGATACACGTTCCACAACTCATTGCGGGAAATATTTCGCAACGTCATCAGATTTATCAAGATTATTAAAAGTTATCGAGTAAAATGCTTAAAAGTTATGAAATGTTGATATATGTTTAATATATGCAATCGTCCAGAAATTTTCTACATCCGTGTAATCTAATTTTATTAATATTTATTGGATAATATACATATATTCATTCTCGTATTATGAGTTCAATCAAGTATCAAGAGACATTTATATTTAGAGATGCAGGGAATGGAGTTTCATAAGATCCGCTTGTGCGTGGCTGTTAACTCTGCTTCTAGTCAGTTTATGCAGTTATATATCGTCGATATATCGTGCATTCAATTAATATTTAATGCAAATAACGCGTGAGGTATATATGGTATATAGTACGTACAGTTGATATTTAAATAAATCTGTAAATTTTTTCTCCACGCATTTAAATCGGCAGCATTAAAAATAAATGCAAGCCTTAATACATTGTTTAATAAAAAAAATTAAAATAATAAAAAAAAATTATATATACATATATATATATATATATATATATAATTTAAAAACTTTAATTATTATTAATAAGAAAAGCAAAGCGGGACTTTTGCATATTAATCGGCCATCCAACGTGTAGGTATATATATATACCATAAATGCCAATGGTCGAATTATCGAGCGGAAGTCTATCTACTCTCATATTATCGCTCATGTAGCGAAGAAAGGCAAAGCTCTGTTTGTTCACACACATGCACGCCTACATACGTCTGTGTGTACACATATACGTATTCGCAATCTTGCACGATTCCCCGGCCAGTATATGCTTTGTACAAACATACTGGGTTTCTCCGAGAGCTCGTGTGCTTCCGACTTCTCAGATAAATTTAGTTCTAATCTCTCGAACGACGATTTTCCTTTCTACAGGCGTAGTTGTTCGATGGTCTTTTGCATCGTTTAGTGAGAGTTCAATGCGTGAGAATTACATAAGCGTTTTAAACGGTCATGCAGGTATGTATATACGCATGTGTGAAAGCGTGTCTCGTTCTATGCACGATGCACGATGTAGCCTAGTCAGTGTTAGACATCAAAGGTCACGTCAAAGCCTTAACATCTTATATAAATTAATTTCATCAAAAATATAGGATATCTTTTTTCCAATTTTAAAAAATATTAAAAGAAATATACATGTGATAAAAAGTTTAAATAAAAAAAAAATTACAAAAAAACAAAGCGATATAAATAATGATCACTGTTTACATTTCTGTCAAGGAAGAAATTCGCATTGATCTTTCTCCTTCTCTCTTGCTCTCTTCGTGACATTTTAATTCGTATTTCTTTTTGAAGATATCCGTCTCTCTGATAGTGCTATCTTTGTGAATCTTTTCAATGTTGTGCTCTCGCCGTTATGAAACTCCCTCATTATGTTACTCCTCATTAAGCTAACCCGCGGGTAAGCATGTGTCCGCGTGACAGGTATAATTTCGCGAGTTCTCCGCATCTCTTAATTCCGTGCGTCTCTCCCTCATAATCCTCTCGTAATACAGCAATTCTCATAATAAGAGATTTCATTCTCAAAGCGCCGTTGCTGCGAGACTTTCTAGCCCGAACCAATGGAAAACGAGTATGTATAACGGGAATAAAACAAGATCAGTATCTCGTTAGATGGTACATTAAAATCACTGGAATTTCACTGTTAAATCGAAAGAAAGAAGAAACAACCAACTTTCTGACGCGATTGAAAGCACAGTCAATTAAAAATTACAACTCGGCCAATGAAAGTGTATTTTGCGATTCTCGCCAACGAGATAATATCTATTCGGAGTATGATATATCAGCTTTCAAATATTTTTTCCACGTAATTAGAAGAAAATGATATTAAATATGAGTTCAATTAAACGTATATTATAAATTGAATCAATTAACTTTGACAGAGTCTCGTTCATCCTTGATCTTCATGCTTGACCAAAATTATCTCTCACGACGCAGTTAATTCATTTGTTTTGTAATTTTATCAGTATTCTATGGCCGGTATTCATAGTCCGATCTTATATTTAAGATCATCTTAAGTCTGATCAGAGGTTGACTTATAAGATCCCATTCAACCAATCAAATGGCTGCGTAGCGTCTCAAGCTCGGATTTAAGACGATCTCAAATATAAGATGGGACTATGAATTCCGTCCTATGTAAATCTATCTAGTATAAAAAAATTTATAACTTTTTTATTATTTATTTTTATTATCTATTTTATTATCTTTTTCTATTCTCCAGAAAATGATATAATAAATTATAAGCATCCGCGGAAACAATTAACAATAATTTGCGAGAAAAATCTTCGCTGTGTATTCTACTATAAGAAAATTTATAACTCTTTTATTATAATATATTCTGTCATTGTTCTCTAGAAATTTATAACCAATTATAAGAGAATCGTACAGCGAATAATAATTTGCGAGTAAAGTGTACGATGTGTATTAAATCTTTGCTGTATATGATTAATTATTAATTCTAAATGTCACTATTTTGATAAAAAAGAAATAATGCTTAAAATGGAAAAAAGGAGCAAGTTTCGATAATAGCACAAAAAATGCATGCTGCTCTTACAATTGCTTTGCCATTAAATCCACGACACGGTGTTGTCGCTCGCGACGCCGTTTATTAATGAATATCCTGGGTGATACGATGCGTAACGAAACGATTCATGATTTTTACGAAGTGCGAAATGGAAGTTGTCTATACGTGTGACGATGCGTGAACGTGACGATTAATTTTATTATCAATCATGCCGTAAGTCTCAAGGTGTGCGGCCCCGACAGATCCAATCACATGTATTTTTTTCCCCTATTAAAATAATGGTAGGCAGCGAGCCTCGTAATCTTCTCTTTTGCATTTTCACCCACTCGATGAAAATTACGACTGTACAAAGCAATCCAGCGTAACGCCGCGCTGTCGAACGACATTTAATTATTTTTTTCCCTCCGAGTCAGTTCATCAGACTAACAATACGACAAGTCCGAGTAATCTCTTTTCTTTTTTAAATGAAAAAGAAAATTGGAGAGAATTTATTTATATCGCTTTTTCCGCTACAATAATATTGTGCCGGAACCTATTAAATGTCAGCAGACGAATACGAACAATTCCACCAAATTAATGTAGAATTTTATCAGAGATCCGGGGCTCGACGTGAAACAGATACCATTATTATACGTACACGCTACGTATATTTAATGTTGTTTTATTATTGCGCTAATTATTAGTTTCTTAAAATAATTTCCGTAAAATCAAATAACTCGAACGTATCGATAAGCCGGATATATGCATTGATTAATTTGAATTACGGAGAGCGTACTGCATCGTGAATTTATATCTCATTTACTGATTGTATTACACCCTCGTATGCACACACGTACATTAATTACAACGGAAATTAATGAGATAGCCTCATTTCACAATGAAATCGCCTAATACTAGCCGCGAGACTTACCGCTATATCTGTTGCACATTAATTATGTGGATCAAAGCTACAGAGGGATTATCAGTCATCTATACCCTGCTTTTAGTCTCGCAATAGTTATTTAATGCGCAATTACAAATCTTGGTTCAATAATAAAACTACATACATCATTTATATCTTTATCAATCTGTGCACAAGAGAATGAATTATTTTCTCTCTCATTCGCGTCAGATTCTTTTCTTTCATCCGTATACGCACTCGTTCCTCACGGAAGACCTGGATAAGCAGCCTCGTGAGAATGCATGTATGCATACGCAAGATGATAAATATTTTACGTCAAAGTGGCGCAGCGAGCCTTTAATCTAATTAAGCGATGCGCGGAACAACGGTATCGCAAATCAGAATCCGTGGCGCGGAAGCCGATGATGATTCTTTAACAGCGCCGTGACGTGAGATAAATCTAGACCCTCCAGGAACACTATAGCTGGGTCTCGAGCGGAGTTCACGTGCGAGTAGTAAACGACGACCCTTCCATCGGTTCTCGATGGAAAGGCGATTGTGCCGCGGTCGTGCAACTTTCTCGCCGCCGGAATCGCAAATGCGGAAGAGGTCGGATAGTAAGTAAGTACTCGAGTAGCCGCTTATGACCGATTCGCCGATCAGTGCCCGCAGGATCGCTGTCCCGTAAGGATCGGAAACGAGAGAGAGAGTGATCCTCTACGACTCTACGAGCTCCTGCGCGCGAGCTTCCTGCAGGCTCTCCTCTTTCCGGTGAGTCGCGTCGCTCAAACGAATTCCGCGGATCGAAAAGAAAAATGACCCGGGACCCTTGACTTTTGATCAGCGTGAATTGCAATTGCTAATATCTCTCGACGGAGATCTCAATTCTCGCGTTCATTAAGTATTCATTAAGAGCCGCGCGAATTTACTTTGACGATCGGTGGAAATCTGTTTTTTCTTGAAGAAGTTTTTCCACTTTGTGCACATTTTCTGTTTATAAATGGAAATATTACTGTAGTAAAAATTTTATATGAGATGACACGACATCGCACAATGTCGATGTTTGCAATTGTAAAATAATGAGCATTTACGATTCGCGTATTTTCAGTTGTCTCGTAATTGAAAATTAAATATGTACAAAGTTCAAAGAATCGTCTAAAGGTACACATGTAGATGTTTATATACTATTTATCACACGTCTTAAATCTTGCACAAGTTAACGCGCGCGCGAAAAAAAATGAAAGGATTTTGTCTTGAAGGTCATAATACGACTATGCTTTTAAAACCGTTTAAAACCGTTTCTTTTTTCTGCTGCACTTTATCATTATCATCATCGCGAGATGAAAAACATCATTAGAAAGAAAGAATCAGCGCGAATCAGCTGAAATTTATTGCGTGCATAAACGCACGTTTATAATTATCAAGACTGCGCTCAAAATTATTTGTTATTTATAATTAATCAATTAATTATGGGCAATACAAGCGTACGTTAATTAATTAATTATAAAAGATATAGTAATTAATTACTTGTGTATACTGATATATTTTTATGAATCCACCTTTCTAATAACGATTCTCATTAGGATGAGGATTGTTTTATTGTACAGTGAAAAGACTAGTAGTAGTTTAATCCGCAGGTACTTGTAGGTATGAGCAATATCAACGTCATTAAGATATTTTAAGATAATTAGAAACCTTTGATATGAGCTTTTTTAATGATAAAAAGACATCAGCTGATAAGTAGAAAGTCGGAAATTTGCATTTTTCAGCGAACAACTTTAGCAGAAGACCCCTACATAAAACTGTGCGATGTAATTTTTATTACACGAGACTATATACTGTTGCATATCGACAGGCGTTGTTTTAAATCGACGCGATCGGATATACATATATACTCTCGAACAAGTTTTCGCGATTAGAGACAAGAGAGAAGAGCGAATTTTTATTTGTTTTTTTTCGATTATCACCTCCGCAGAAGATGAAGATTGATGTAAAAGCATTTGTTACATCACGGATGAGTTAGCGTGATTCGCAAAAAAGGAGAACTCATTTACAGAGCGATTTATCATGCTTTCAAAGACCAACCCTAAGAGATCTCAGTGTTTCCCACAAACGTGAGAGCCGATCTTTATACAGGATAATCCATGTAAAATCTTACAAACTATTTTCTCGAAACCTATTAACGAAATCTTAAAGATAGCGGCAAAATTCTCTCATAATGTTTCACAATTCATTGTGAATCACTTTATATAGAACAAACGAAGTACTCTGTGGACCATTCTGTATATATGAAACGCCTTAAAAATCTCTATCGTATCTTTTCTTAGCTGCTTTCTACAGTTTTATCACAATCGGGCATATCTTTCCTGGGGAAACATGTTCCAAGACAGTGATAAAAAATAATTAATATAATATAATTGCTACATACATATGTGGTAACAGCAGACGAGTTGCGTTTATGATTGTTTTTTATATATAATATATATATATATATATATATATATATATATATATATATTACACTAAAACACTAATTAAAGGAAATTGATGCACTCATATAAATGAAATTAATAAAAACTTTCTAAAATACAAAAAAATATGCATCCGCTAATGCAATATTTCTCACAATTAGACGATTGCAACAGTATTACGGTTTCACCATTACAATGTACATCCTTGTGATATTTCGCGATCGAAGTACATACAATAAACGCGACGACAGCGAAATCAAACGATTTCGAAAAATTACGATAAATAGACCTTTCGTATTGCAATCTAGATGCGAGAGGAAATTATCATTATTATTATCATTGCACCGACATATTTGTGATGTAATAATCATCAAAAACGACGGAGAAAGCATACTCTAATAACATGTACTTACGATTAGATTACATCACACAGACATCGTTGCATGTCGACAGACTAGGCATGAATTTTCATGCTCCATCACGTATAATGACACACATCCATGTAAATTCGAGAGACGTGCGGATATTCGCACTTATAGAGACTCGCATATGCATCTCTCTCACGATTGACGATTTAGAATTTAGATGGATTATCTGGCGAATTATCTGCGGATAATAGACTTTCATCCAGACGATCATTCTCGAAGAGAGTCGAATTATATTTATAAATCTCCCCTTTATTTTACGCGCGGAATTCTTTCGTCGATAGTCGCGCGACAATCGATCTAATGATCCGGAGAATGGAATCTTTGTCCGCGCGTTCTTGAGCAGACGTCAACAATGTGCGTGAGTGAATGCATGAGTGCGTGAGTACATGTCAGCGTTACCATACCGTGAAACGCAGTCGTTAGTGAAAGCATCAGACGGTGGATGTGCAACAGGATGACCATGACACATTTTTCGCAACACTTTGTCTCTATAGTATAATTCCCCAGGTGCAATCTGTATTTAGGTCAAAAATTGTGTCCTTCCCTTTTGTTCGCGGAGTAAAAAAAAACTTTGGTCAACTGCTTCTCATTTTTTCTTTGTCTCTCTCTTTCCGTATCGTCACGTTAAACTAATGATTCACAACACACTTGTTATTCTAAATATTACGCACCGTTCGTTATCTTTGCGACAGATTCTGCAAAACTTTTCCCCGTTGCGGTATGATTTGCAAATAGCTTCGTTCTATTATTCGCTTTAATATCATACACATACATATGTATACGCATACAATATTGTGTGCCAAGTATATGTATAAGTGATAGCGTGATGACATTATACAAGAAACTATGTACATGTCATAAATAATGAGCGAGTTAAAATAACTTCTAAAGATACCTTAGAAGTTTTCGTGCGCACACACACACACACACACACACACACACACACACACACACACACACACACACACATGCTCGTGAAATATCATAAGTTTCATACGCTTTCAATAATCTTGCTTCATAAATTCCAGAGGAGCGATTGAAAACTCACGTCGCAGCTTCTGAAGAGCATCGCGTGAGTAGCCGAGTAGACCTTGAGAAGAGATTATGATTTAAATTCAATTCCAACGAATCTCAAATATCGCAAACAAAAACACTGATGCAAATCAAAACTTTCTTCTTCATCGATGTAAAATTAATTTATATATTTTTACACGCCAATCTATTTCTCCTGTTCGCGATTCTTTTTCCCAATTCTTTCATTATCAATTTCCACCGAGAGAAAGAAGCACACTCGACATTTATAAAAGTATCCGCATCATCGGATGAATCACACTCGACTCGTCGATTTGTCGAGTGGAGATAAATAATGTTTTACGTTGATGATTCAACAAAACTCTGTTACGCGAGACGTGATGCGAGAAGAATCGAGCGAAAGAAGAGGCATTATAATGAAAGCTAGCTCGAAGAAAAAATATGTTTAGCAGTTGGAGAAACATTTTTTTCTCCTGTTCCCTAATTACTTGCGAGAAGGCAGCCAATAAAACCGTGTTCTCACGGCCGCAACAATGTAAGACGATGTAAGGAGGGCCCACGCTTGGCGGACACGCGAGAAGACGCACTAATAACCGTGCAAGACGCCCAACTACCTCGCACATTCGCGCAAAGGTTTTCGACGGTGAAGCATAAAGTAAGAGGAAAGAACCAGCCGCGGTACCACCTTGCTGAACCGTGCGCCAGTTGCGTCATCGTCGCGAACAGTGTCGTACTCGCGGAAAATTGCATCTGCGCCCTTCACCACACAGTGTGTTCCTCCGGCTCTCTCTCTCTGCGGAGGAAAAGTTAAATCCATAAACGTATCTCTCCGAACCAGTCGTTCTCCATTGACATAGAGATCGCGAGAGCCTTTTCTAAGTGTTTCGACAATATAAAGCTCTAAAAGCGTGCACTTCCGCGCGCAATTTTAAATCTCTTCTTCTCTGTGTGTGCATGTATGTGTTTTCGTATGTGTGTTTATGGTAATTATATGTGCCGTCCATTTACACTCGATCGCAGGAAGAAACCAGGTCGTCTTTTCTTTATTTAAAGTGCAAAGTGCAAAAGAGATGATCGAGGTCTGTGTGTGTCGCAGCCTATAATCTTACATCTAAAATGTTATATAAATAGCTTGTTGTATTGTGCGCTCTATGAAAGAGAGTCACAGAAGAAATAAAACGCGACTGAGAGCTATAGCATATCTACTTGTCTTGGACAGCAAATTAGACTCGTTCGTTGCACAATATAGGTTTTTCTTATTGCAAATGCGTGAGAAAGAAATGTAAATTACGTCACTTTTCGGAGTAATAAATAAAAATTAGATCTACAAAAAAAAAAAAAACGCGTCCTGGAAATATAAATTTCGATCGTACATATAAACGTATTTCACAATTACGAGAAAATTACCGACCGAAATGCAAGTATATATTAGTGCAACAGTACAGCAAACAAACCGGATGTTGGCATTGTAAAAGCTGACGGAGACATATATAGTAGCTGTCGTTATGCACAATGTAGCGAAACCTTCGCGAAAGAACATATGAGTTATCGTATCGTTTTTGCGAAATAAAAAGGAGCAAACTCTCATATACACTTTGAGATATTTACAAATCTATCGGACAAATATTATTTCAAAATAAACGTTTATACGTATATTAATTAAATTTTATTTGGAATTGAGATATAATAATTAACGAACTTGATAAGTAACATTGGAAATAAAAACACTTTATCAGTGTGTCACAACAGTCGTGCAATAATTTATTCCAGTGGCGTTACGATATTTCAACGTTTGTTTGCTGGAAGTATACTAAAAATAACTGAACACATCTTTCATGCTGCGTACAATTCATCGGATGTGTCAATTCTATTTAAAATTTAAAATATTTCCAAACACACATTTATCGGTCGTATAATACGTGTTAATAACAAAACTCTCGACGTGTTAATTCCTTCTTGTTTACGACAGTTCTCAGTATTATTGGATGAAGCTTCATTTTAAACTTTATCCTATCGTTGTCGCAGGTCTGGCTAGGTCCGTCTTAGATCATTAAGCTCTTTAAGAGTTCGCGCTACCGTAATTGTGCGGCGTTTAAATAATCTTCAAGGACAAGGGAGTTCCTTTCTCGTAGCCGGTATATTGGTTTAAAAAATAAAAATTCTTTCGCAATCGAGCAAGACTCTCCGCGACACGATTATCGTATGCTTCATCACGTGCGCCGATCGCGCACAAACAAATATATACCCGCACACGCTCGTACATAATCGCCTGCATGAATATTGAGTAGAAGGAGGTTATCTAGCAAAACTGATAGTCAGGCAAATCCAAACGATAGCTGCGTGAGTGACGGTGCGTTTGAATGCGCGCGTGATTTCGCTTTCGACGCGCCCTGTGTCTCGTTCGAGAAACGCGTCGATCCTGTAAAAAAAAATCTCGGATGAAATAGACCGAACTGGTCGGTCCGTGTGTTATCATGCCGCAGGACAGCCAGAGCAACGGCGTCGGGTCGGAGACGACCCCGACGAAACACCAGGACGACAATCCCGAAAGAGATTCGGGGGATCAGGCGAGTCTAGGCAAGCAAGAGGCCGATGTCAAGGAGGATCTAGAGTTTCCTAAGGGTGTCGACGAGATGCCGGAGCTCAAGGATGATCTGCTGCTACGGAACGACGAGCAGATCAAACTGGATCTGGAAAACGTGCCGCCGGAAATTATGGAATATGCTAGAAGAGTACTCGGAGAGACCGACGAGGTCAAGTGTCAGACACTGCAGGAATTACGTGACATGATCTACGGTAAGTCAAATTGCAGTATTAGTTATTAGTGTAAGTGATTGTTAAATGAGAAAGATGTTGATGCTATCAAGTTGATGGACTCAAATGTGCTGTCTAAAGAAGAGAATATAGAGTCATCTTGACATAAAAGTTTACTTCTGGGTGGTCTGATTAGTGTATTCTAGTGCTTGCCAAATTGAAATTATTTTTAACATTTTCTACAACGAATTGAATTTTATTTATTTATGTTATAATAAAAATGTCTTACAATAATGAGTGTTTATAAGATTCTAGCACAATGTTACAAATTATAAAAATGTCAAAATTTTCCACACGGTCCTAAGTTGCTACAATTCCCAAAATTTTTATTTGCTAATAAATTTGATATAAAATTGTTTTTAATTTATTTTTCACATCTTCTTTAAATGTAATTTTACTATTTATTTATTTCGTTTACTATTATAATAATAGAGCCTCAGAGAAAATGTTTTTTGAGGTATCTCTAAATTAAAATAAATTTATCTCTCTTGTGAAAAAATTTGGCGAATATAAAAGATGACAAAATAGAGTCTTGCAATTATTAATAGATAGAAATATCGAACTGTACTCCTATTGTTTAGTGTCAAATTTGTGATGTATACATTCTTTGGCAGAAAGAGGCGAATGTCTGCCGCATAGGATGGATGACGATTTTCTCATCAGATTTCTTCGCGCCAGGAACTTCAATCTAAAAAGAGCGCACAGGCTGGTGAGTTGTAATGTAGATACTGACATTAATATTTATAACGAACAATTAACAAGATGAAGAGAGGTTGCAAGATAGAAAATCAAACAGGCAGTTCGATTAAATCGCATTGAATTGCAGTGACATGTTTCTTGTCATGTATAGTAAATGATGAGATAATCTCTCACTATCTACAGATAGAAACGCTAATCAAGAGAATCATAAAGCTAAAGAATTTTTAATAATATTTAAATTTTTTATTTAAAATATACATATATAAGATACTATACATATATAAGAATAATTTAAAACAAAGAAACAGTTATAAATATTTGTAAGTTAGCAAAAGAGAGAAAAATTTTTTATAACTCTTTTATAAAACATTTTTATGAAAATTTATAATAATAATAATTATGTGTGAACAATTGTGATCAAGTTAATATTTTTTATCTAATAATTCTGCGAGATTTATATATATTTTTCAGAGTTAATAATAGCTGTTTCATGTTAAATACATAAAAGATTAAAAAAAGTTATTCAGTTACTTAATAATGCGCAATCAAGTCAGATTATACATACTAGTTATAAAATCTAGAGCCTGATTATGTAAATACAAAAACAAAGCCTTGAAAATTGAATTCTAATATGATGATCTATTATCAAATACATTACATTATTATAAATAATATTATTAAACAATTATGTATACAATAATAATTTAAAATTTTTTTAAAAAGTGAATTAAAAATTATACATTAAAACTTATTATATAAAATTATAAAATAAATTATATAAAAATAAATAATAAAATTAATTATATTAAATCATAAAATAATCTAAATTATAAAATAATTATATATAAAATAAAAATAATATAATAATATAAAATTTTCACTAAAATTATATATTAACAATTTATTGGATAATATTATTTATAATACGTGCGGTGAGACAAAATTTATCTTGTTTCTTCGTATAGGTATATATTTATATAATAGATTATATAATAGATTATTGGAAAACTGGAACTGTAATAAATTGATCAGAAATGTTGTTTTTTTATATTACTAGACATCATCAATTGACATTATAAACTTTGTAAATTATAGAATTGCATATTATAGAATATAATTCTATAAAAACTCGTGTGTAAATCAAATGTCAAGCTGCATATAAATGTATCAAATTGAGTCATCGAAATAATTTGCGTCGCAAATAAATACTTATTTATGATCTGAACTGTAAAAAGACTCAATTTCATAATATTTATATTTTTATTTATCTAGATAATTGCATCATCTAGAGTCGTTAGCTGAATCATATATATATATAGAGAGAGAGAGTATATTCAAAAGAAAAGAAAATAAACATTATTATCTGCGTGATTACTTATACGCAATACTATGATCCCCAATCGATCCAATATAATTGCAGCGATAATTCCTATTTACAACTTGTTTGCTGCTTAATCTAATTAAGAGTAATTTAATTTAAAATGTTTTAGTTTCAGCAAAAATGTATTATGTGTTTTCTTTTTTATTTTTTATTATTATTTATTATATTTAATTTATTTTATATAACTCAATATCAACAAATTCATTATCAAACGTAATTTGATGTCGGATAATACAATGATAATTTGCTATCATTTTATCACTGCTATGTTATCTGTTATGATTGTTATTCAAAAATATTTTTGTTTACAAGATAAAAAAGTGTTTGCTACTTTTTTCGGACATCAATCGTATTTACGTATTACGTATATAAATTCAAGAAATGTGAATGACTGTAACTGTATGACTATATACAATAATTGATATATACCTCAGTGAATATAAAACACGAATACGAGGTAAACTACCCATTGCCTAATTATGTCAAGGCAAACTGATTTACTTTTTTAAGAAATCAAATCCGATCGTTAGCACAGCACTCCAGCAATTTTTTATAGAGATTGGGTAATAAAAGAACAGCGAAATTTAACCGAGTAATCGAGACATTAATTGCCCTTAATTACTCTCGAATATTCTTGAAATAATCGCGACTCTCCAGCAAGAATGAGAAATGAAAGTAATAAACCTAAAATAACATCGCATCACAAAACCTCCTTTAAGACGACTTAATCGCGAATTCTTGCATATGCATAAGAAAACAAACGGCTTATTCATGCCTTTAAATGCCGTAAAAGAGCAATCGATAAATAATAAATTAACTATATACGATTCATCGACATTCTGACGATCGAGAGTTCATAACGACACTCTCAATCCTCGATAATAAACGTCATTTACGAACGTTTACGTTTCACGCGATTTCGCCGCACGAATTGAATGAGATATATATTTTCGCGACGTTCGCGAAAATCGGAGGCTGACTTCTCTCAAGAGATCTTTCGATAGGTAGTGAATTACTACAACTTCAAAGAGGAACATCCGGAGATTCATCAGCAGCTGAACCCGACGGAGATGAGGCACATAGGCGACGACGACGTGATCACAGTACCGCCGTACAGGACCCAGTGCGGCAGACGCCTGCTGATCTATCGGATGGGCAATTGGAAGCCGAGTAAATATCCCGTCGAGGAGCTCTTCAAGGCTACGACCAGCGTACTCGAGCTGGGTATTCTCGAGCCTAGGGCGCAGATTCTAGGCGGTATCGTCATCTTTGACCTCAAGAACATCACTATGGCACACGCGTGGACTGTAACGCCTCAGGTATCTCGTTGTTTTTTACAATTTTTTTTATATCATACTCGCGACAAATGTAATTATAACCGAGTGACGAGAGAAAAGCTACAATGTAATGATATACGTATCGATGATATGCAACATGAGACAATCCGTTCTCCAGGTGGCAACTATGATGCTATCTCTGATGGTGACCGCGTTTCCTCTAAAGATACACGAGTTGCACATTATCCATCAATCGTGGATTTTTGACACGATCTTCACGGTCTTCAAACCGCTGCTCGACACCAACATGCAAAACAGCATATTCTTCCACGGTAGCGACTACAAGAGTCTTCACAAGCACGTCTCGCCCGAGTATCTGCCGAAGATGTACGGCGGTGTGAGAAACGAGCTGCCCTACTACAAGTGGATCGAATCATTGATCACGGATCCAAAAATCGTCGAGGAGATGAACAAGATGGGATACACCGTCACGAACGAGATTCTCGAGTCCTTCAGTCAAAAGTAAAACCAATCCAGAACTCTCTGGGGATTTCAACATTGAAATCGCATTACTACACGCTTTCTACACATTTTTTCACGCTACAGCAATTATTATTAGCACTTGCTTCTTTTGCTACTCTGTTTTTCTCGATTTATATATTATCGATTGGGATATACCTATACAGCATGTCCCCAAGGTTTTAGTTTTAGTTTGTCAATTAATTTTAGCTCGATTTCAAGCATAGTAAAACGAACAATTTTTTTATGTTATTTATATTCGATATTATATATGTTGGTAGCTCTAAGTTCTTTCTCCAGAATAAATATTTCGCTGAAATCAAATGGACGAGCAATCATCTGTATTAAAGGTTACACGTTGCACGTTGCTTGAATATATTCGCTCATTATAATTTTGCAATTGCAATTACCGCGTGCCTTACCGCACCTCTAATATAGCGTACACCTAATAGCGAACTCGCGATAAGAATCGTTGTGTTTCCCCGTACGATTCCATCTGATAAGCTCGATGCTTTTCTCATGTCCCTATGCCGAGTCACTCCGCCGATGTAAGTTGATTCCCTCCTCTCGCAATTTATCAACCGATCGATTATCGAAAAACGATTCCATCCTGCATTGTTGCCCGAGTTTGGATTTGATGCACGTCGTGGTGCTCGGTTAATTCAGACTTGAACGTGTTGAATGCATCTCTCTTGTAGCGAGATCGTGACGCGTATAATTAAAAGAGTCACGTACCACGACTCGATTGGATTATTCGCATTTCTTGTATAAAAAAAAAAGAATGGGAAATAAGAATAGGTGGCAGATTATTCAGTATATCGTATGCAAACAAATGCAAGAATCATGTAAAGGTGTAAGAATTAAGGTAAATTTGAAAAGCGACAATAAAGCGAAAGATGAAAATTTACTCGGACTAATTGAGAATAAATAATGAGCATGTGGAGCGAACCGTTCATAATAATCTTCTCTCTCGAGATGCATCAATATTGCGAGAATTAATCGAGCAGATACATAGCTACAACAAATAACTTATTTATATATATATATATATATATATATATATATATATATATGTATATATATACAGCTGCGCCTGCTGAACTTCGCGAGTGGGTCAAGTTTCGATAACATTCGCGATTATAAACTGACGAAGCTAGAAATTAACGAGATTATTCTGCAAAATGGATACACAATTGATTTAATCGTCGACGAAAATTGATTTAATATTCTCGGAATACTTTCAAGGAATAAAATTGTGTTATAATGAAAAGAGAAGAGCTCTGAACTAGGCATTCCGACAATTAGAACGTAATTAAACATAAATAGTGAACTTTACGTGGAAAAAGTTAATGAATGCCTTGTTTTAATGTGTATATAACTAAGAATTATGACTCAAAGTTTTACAAAAATGGAGGACACATTAAAAATGCATTATAATCTAAAAACTAACTTAGTGTGCCTTTGCAATGTTTGCGGTTAAGAGAATTTGCGCGATTTTTTATACATTCCATATAGTTAAGAATCAACATTTGGAAACATTTCCAGTTATAGTTTCTGCTCAATTTTTATACCAATTGCTTTATCGCGTTTCTTTTCAACGCGTAATTGTGCGTAATATTCGTTGATCGTCATAGCCTCTATTATTCATGGCTTGATTGGCCGAGAAATTTCCTTCTCAGCCCAGAGGGTAGCTATATATATATACAGGGTGAGTCATCGAAAATTGTCACTCTTGAATTCTAAGATATCTGTCTTATAACAAAATATTTCAAATAAAAATTGCTTAATTTCGAGAGAGACATTCTGTAATTAACTCGATCTTGATCTAGATAAATACATTTTCGATATTTTAAAATAATCAGTTTTTTTTAAACAAAAGCATATGTTTTTCATCTAAATCGACTTTCTTCATCATTCTATATGTACAAGTTTTAAAGTAGAACATATAGAATATAGATCATATACCGGAAATAATAGTCTACGTTATTTCATAATTTATTTTGACATTTTGTGACACAAAATGTGTAATATCTTCTAAAGTATTTATTTCCCACAATCACTTTTCTTTAAACTATTACACAAAGAATAATGAAATAAATTATTTGATAGAAAACATATATAGTTGCACTTAAAATAGAATATGTCACTACATCTTACAGATATAATGCCGCATTTGTAAAAATAGTGTTACCAATCGATTTTATTTATTATTTTGTGCAAAACTTAATAAATATTTTATTGAAAAAAATTATTTAGTGAATACAGTTGTTTACTTACACTTTATAAGATATTTATGTTACAATATGACAAAATAAATTACCTCGCGAAGTATTGATTTTTTTATTATTATACCTTAATATTTTTATACCTAAAATAATGAGGAAAATCAACTTTCTTAAGAAAATACGGAGTGTTTCATTAAAGATAAAAAAAAATAAAATAAAAAAATTAAGAAAATAAAAAAAGAAAATCCTCGAAATCTGGAAAGCAGCTCCGTCTAAAACAAAATCATGCCGATTACAGAACGTCCTTCTCGAAATCAAGCGACTTTGATCTGAAACATTTTTATATAAAATCCTTATCTCAGGATTTGTCAGAAATGCCAATTTCCAAACTCACCCTGTATATACATAGTCAACGCGCCTGAGGGATTCCCACGAGCCGATTACGCTCGCCTATCCTAAAATAAAAGCGCGACCCGCTCCGGGACTAACTCGGGATGAAATCCACGGAAGGTGAGTCCGCGCGCGCGGGGCGCAGATTAGGTCTTCGATATATATACCGTATACGATAGGACCGCGCACAGTAGAAGGAGGCGCACAGGTAGAGCCTGGCATCAACTGCTGGGGTTTGTGTTGGTTGATATCGACCCGGGTCGGAGGGTCGTGTGGCGGCCTCAGGATCGCAGGGCGCACGCCTGGACGTGGTGGCTGACGAGGAGAAGGAGAGCGCGGCGGCGAACCCGACGCGACAGACGGAGATAAATAGACGGGGTAGAGTGGCGGCGCCAGGGAGGGTGACGTGGAGTATATCGGCGACGATGTATATACGCGACCGTGGAGAAGGTAGGCCGTGCAGAAGAGGTAGTAGCTGTCCACCGGTAGTAGCAACCCGGCTGGCTGGAGCACCCGACACGCGGGTGCGGGTGCTGCGTCCTGAGAGAAGCTCGTCCGGCTCTCGACGCGCGCGCGCGCGCGCGTGTGCGCGAGGGTGCGTGTGTGTGAATACTCCAGGGTGAATACGCGTATCGCATCCTCCGGATAAGCAGCCTCCGCGTCAGCGAGCTCGGGGATCCTGAACGCGGATTCCGCGTTCAGGACTCGCGGGTCTGTTGAGACGAGACTTGGAGATTGGAATAAGTGGGATCGCTCGGGGATCTCTGGCAAGTCCGATAGGGGATATGTGTCCACGAGAAGATGGTAACGAGGATGATCGTGCCGTGATGATCGGTCGATCTTCCCTGTAGAGGAGAAAGCGGCGAACGCGGAGATGCGGTAGATTGTGGTAGATCGTTGCGTGGCGCATTCCGTTTTAACGGAAGACAAGACGAAGACGACGACGACGACGACGACGACGACTGTAACATCGGCGCCATGTCGCAGCGACAGGAGACGACGACGAACGAGGAATCTTACCTTAACTGCGGCAGACCGTCGAATCTGTTCAAAACGAGCTTCAGCAGCGCCCGACTCGAGAAGCTGTACCGCGCCTCGTCCTTACAACAGCGTCGCGGCGGTCTCACGTGTTTCCTGATGTCGGCGATCCTGTATGGCGTCTACGCGGTCTCGACGCCGGATATCGAGCTGCTGGCGCGTACCGTCACCGCCGTCTTCCTTAGCCTGAACATCGGCCTGCTGATATGGGCCGAGCGCGGCACCAAGGCGAGAAACTCGCTCTGGTCGGTGGTACCGTGCATAGTCGGACAGATGTGGATCGTCCACCTGCCTGCACAGCTGTTCCTCAAGTCCACCAAGGTCACGCCGAGGGACGGCCTAGGCTGGATGTTGCTATTGCTATACCTGCTGTTCGCCAGCTTGCCGCTCAAGCTGTGCCGCTGCACGTTGCTCGCCATCAGCAGCGTTCTCATCTACTTCTTCGCCGTGATCGGCCTCTCCAGCACGACGTTGGAGGACCTCAAGACGCAGCCCATCGACGTTTTGGTAGGTAATCGCGTAAACATCTCGTCCCGCACATTCGTCGATCGGGAATCCCGTGATTGGGTTCTCCAGGTCGGCGGATCATTAAGAGAGGGTTGGAATTGGATCGAGGACCATCCCTCTCTATCTCTCTTCCCCTCTGCTCGAGATGGTGCTCGAGAGAATCGCGCGGCGAGGTCGTCAAGGTTCAAGCACCGTTGACGGAGGCGAGTCTTCTTCTTCTTCTTCTTTTCATTCGCGAACGCGTGCGAAACGCACTCGTCGGTTTTAATCGATGCGAGAGATGATCCTGCTAAAGCTCGCGTAATTCATCACATGACCTCCTCTTCCATTTATAGCACCCCTCTATAGGATTATTAAAAATAACGTAAATACTCATATACACCGCGTTCTATATTTAATGAGTCAAGTCCCTTCAATCAGGCCTAAAAACGGCGATAAAGCAGCGTGTTTAGAGCGCAGATACCGTGCTGTCTCGACAAAAGAAAAAAAAAAAGAGAGAGGAAATGATGATCGAAGGGACAATAAAAAATCGAGTACGCACACACACATATTCTCTCTAAGCTCTCTCTCTCTCTCTCCGCGAGATACAGGAGCCGTTTTGAAGTCACAATCGCGCGTGACGAAGTGTGAAAAATCGAAGCAACCGTATTAATTGCGATTTGAATGAAACGCGATTCACACAGAGGATGAAAACAATGATGTCGCCGACGCTGACATCAACAAACTAATTCTGCCAACCGTGGACCGACGGCGCGTGTACCAACATCGATCCAAGGCTCAACGAGGCGTATCGCCGCTACTTTTATGCGAATACGCGATGATATACGGTTGCGAAAAAAAAAGAGAAAATATTGTAGACATTTGAGGTCGCATTTTTTTTTACAAAATTCCCTCTTGCACAGAAACGAGGCGATAAAATATCGCGATGTAAAATCTCTCTCCGTCTCCTTAAATATCTCTTCAAGATCTGCATAAAATCGATATGTAAAGAAAAAATATTAAATACACACACGTGCACAAAGATATCGCGATGCATTCGTTTTATTAAAAAACGAGAGAGGTCTGTGAAACGAGTAGGCTACGCGAACGACATATTTAGAAGAGACTATTAATTGCAAATTATATACTATTTCTGGTTATAACTCTTGACCTTAGACACTTCTGCACGTTGACGGTGACTGCAACCGAGCTACGCTACGTTTATCGCATCAATACATGCATCGCACTGGAGATCAAGGTGACGCTGCAAATGAATCTTTCCCCGCGATTTTTCTTGCCATCCAATCATCCAATCATCCAGTAATTCGCGATGATTTAATTGACCTACTTAATCTTTTCTTTTTAAGTAAAGATATAATTATTAAGTGTGAAAAGAATTATCGATTTATTTATTCACTTTATATTCTAATCTCGTCGTATATCTATTTAAAATATTTATTTTATTATTAAGGAATCGATAAAATTCTCTCGCGCTATTGGTATTAATTTATCAGAGATTTATATTAATTTATCGCGTATACAATATATAATATTATGCATTTTACCATAAATAAAATTGTGAAATTATTGACAACCCATAAAAATTGATACCTAGAACGCACTATACTCGGCACGTATAGGCTTGTCTTATCGATCCTGGTACGCGAAGTAATATCATTCCTGAAGCGATAATATAGCAACGCAACGTGTATCGCAAAGTTGAATTCATATATCTTTGTTCCGCGAGCATCGTATTCAATACGACAAACTACGGTCTCACGGAGTTTATTTGCGGCTTCAAAATGCACGTGACGCGAGTCCAGCGAAAGAAGGATCTTCAAGAAGCCGAGAAGACCTAGAAAGACGATCGTTTCATTTTTCACATCTCGCGCTCTTACGAGGTATTTTCTCTCGCAATTTTCTATTTGATCGCGAAGAGAATAGCACGATTATTGAATTACACGAAGAGTTCGTACTCAGAGGCTTCAGAATCCGAGATTGTCTTACACGAAACATCGTGTGTTTTCTTCATTTTTCGTTTATTTATAAAAATCTCGATTCTCGGAAGGAAATAAAAATGTCTTCGATGTATTTTTCCAATACACACACGTTTGACTACGAAATACAATATTGAATAACTCACACGCGGGTTTGTCGGTACAGGAAATTTTAACGGATAATAGATCTTCATTGATCTAGTAATCTAGTACGGCACTATGGTATAGTAAACAGGTGCATCGACCGAGGCGTGCGAAACTTTTGGCAGCGGATATATCGTGTGAAAGCGAAAGCTGGAAGCGGACGTGGCAAGCACGTGGTGCTCTCGTCGTTAGTAACACTCGAGTAGAGTTTGGTCAATGATAGTTTAAAATAGAGAGCGCGACGAAGATAGAAACGCGATGTAATGAGAGCGAAATGGTGTGAAAGAGAGAAAGAGTAGCGAGAGAGAGAGAGAGTGTGAGAGAACGGCGCTGGGCAACGATGCGAGAGGTTGCCTTTCGATATACGCGACGCTCGATGCTTTTTCGATGAGAATAGCGGACCCACTCGACACGATGGAATGTCATCCGGAAAAGTGACCTTGTGCGATCGAGATATCGGCTGTATTTGTTATTGACGGAAAAAACGCGAAGCTGCTATTCTCATCCTCTCAGATAGATGATGACTCTCTTATTTCCATTTCATTTTTAGTTTCTCTGATAAAACATAAGAATATTAAAAAGATTATCCCTATATGTATGTATATAATACATACTCGGAAAAAATACTCGGAAAATATTTAGCGTTTAATATAAAAAACGATAATTGTTTTACCTAGTTCGCGACACGACTATATTTATAATTAAATTTTAATAAAGGCTCCTAATGATCTCGCCGTCGATTCTCGCGTCGCGACCAATTTCGCCCTCGCATAATCGGACACGCTCATAAATTCAGCATCCGTAAAAACGTCCTGTAGATCCTGACGGTGACACTCTTTGCCGGCGCCGCTATTTTGGGTGCTTGCAGCTACTGCCTAGCCGAGTTCCAGCAGCGTCGGGCGTTCCTGGAGACCAGGCAGAGCCTGGAGGTCCAGCTTATGATCGAGGAGCAGAGCGCGGAGCAGGAACGGCTGCTGCTAAGCGTTTTACCGGAGCACGTCGCGGTCAAGATGCGGCAGGACCTCGGCGCGTCCCTCGACACGCAATTCAAGAAGATCTACATGTCCAGGCACGAGAACGTGTCGATACTTTACGCCGACATAGTCGGCTTCACCGCGATCTCGTCGACCTACAGCGCGAGCGAGCTCGTCAAGATACTCAACGAGCTATTCGCGCGATTCGATCAGCTGAGCGAACGGTATTTATTCTTCAAATTCTCATTAAAAATTATATTATTAATTGGACAATTTATCTTTCGCGTCAAGTCAAGAAAATGTGCATGTTTAATGTACTACTATCAAATTTAACAATTACGTCTCACTTTTATTACATTCTTATGCGTCTCTCGCTTCAGTCTTTATCGATTTTACGAGAAAAGTACATCACACACACAAGTTGAGAAACGCTATTCCTAACGTAGGTAGTAGATCTGTATCGGAAAACCATACGTCTCAATTCCGCTAGTAATTCATCTTTAAATTATTCACGGGGAGGTGAATTGAATTATATATTCATTAACGAAATTGAAGTATGTATTAAAAAAAAAAAGAGAGAAAGAAAACACATCGATATCTACCTTGTCGCGCGTAAGAAAGTTATTTATGATTCTATTACCCAATGTATACATGTATTAAGCGAGGCTTCGCGTGCCATCAAATGCTAATCGTAAAATGAGTCAGTGGAATTGATAGAATTCCGTAACTCTCGCGTTCCATTTCCGCCCGGGGATGACGAAAATTGCATGCGATCGGCGCGACGACGATTGATTCCATTCCGGGGAAATTCCCTGCTGATTCTCTCCTCGACCAAGTAAATCCTGTCGCAGGGGGAGGTCCTTGGAGGACACCGGCAATCGATATCCCCGGGGACGTTTTCCGTCGCTGTCTGCAAATGTACTTTGCAGCTTATGTTATTATCCATCGTCGCGCTTCTTTTTTGTTCGTATCGAGCGAATTTTCTTAGCTGAAGGATACCTTTTCTTTCCGTAGGAATATTCTTACGATATACATAATTGTACAGCGATCTATATGAAATCTTATAGATACGAGCAAATGCGTATCAAGATCCTGGGGGATTGTTACTACTGCATAAGTGGTGCACCCGTGGAAAGGCCAGACCACGCGGTCCTCTGCGTATACATGGGTCTGTCCATGGTGGAGGCGATCAAGTACATTCAACAAACGACAAACAGCTCCGTCGACATGAGGGTGGGCATTCATACGGGAGCGGTTCTCGCCGGGGTCCTTGGCCAGAGACAGTGGCAGTTTGACGTTTACAGCAAGGACGTCGAGCTGGCGAATAAGATGGAGAGCAGCGGAAGGGCTGGGTAAGAAGTGCTTAAATTTCTAAATTCTCTCACTTCTCACAGTTAACAGTGTCAAGTGCGTTTCTATTCCAACGGAAGCTCGCACTTTAACGAGAGAGATGTTATATGTTAGCTTCCATTTTTTTTGTATCGAAGTCGCGCTTACATATCGAAAGCGTAAATAAATAAATGCTTGAAGGAGGGTACACATCTCGAACGCGACGTTGAGCTTCCTAAATGGAGAATTCGAGGTCGAGCCGGCGCACGGGGAGGACCGGGAGGAGGCACTCCAAAAGGCCGGCCTTGTCACTTACTTTATAGTGAGAGCCTTGAAGCCATTTAAGCCGGCAGTGACGAAGAGCCTCGCGTCGCTGGCGGACGCGGAGAACTCGCAAAGGATGATGGAGAACGCGGACAAGGGTGACAATAGCAAAGAGGACTCCGAGGAATTTCAACAACGTTTGAGAAAAAAGCTCGACAGTAGAGGTAAAAATTAGCCCCCCAATACACTTTCAATCAGAGTCGCGCGCGACGCGATTAAGTGGAAAAAATTCGGTCAAATTAATTTGGAAGGGATTAAATCCGAAAGCATGGTTTCTCGTTCGAACTCGGTAAGCGGCTTCAAAATTCGCGCATGCGTTTGCCTGCTTTCATCAGATGTTACAATTATCGATGCGGATACTGATTACAATCGACACGAGCGCTCGAGCGAAACGTGTCAACTATAAAGAAATCATCTAAACACATTCGAAAATAATTTTATCTTGAAAAGAAAGAGTATTTTTTTAAAATTCGTAGAAATCAGATTTTTCGGATGTAAGTCGAAACGAGAATTAATCTCGACGAGCCTGGGATCAATCGGATGATAGTGCACAGGGGCTAATCGCCGGACATCCGGCCGTCCCATCAACGACTCGAGCTTTAAATGTGACGTCAGCGCATGAACGCTCGTAGGTGGTGCTACCGACCTGAAAGGTCACGTCTCCTGGTTGACCCTACGGTTCAAGGATCCAGGAGTGGAGACGGCGTTCGACGAAGCGTTGGAGGCCTTCTCGCCGCTGTCGCTCCTCGGCGGGCCTTTGGTGACAATGTGCGCGGCCCCGGCCTGGAGGCTGCAACCCTGGGGACCGTTCACGTGGGGTGGTGCCGGGGTGGTCGCCCTCTTCGGCATCGTGCTAGCCGGGGCCACCTGTCTGGCCAGCGCCGTCAGGGCGACGTGGCTCAGAAGCACTCTCGCGCTTCTAATGACCTTCTCCCTTATAATTTTTCTGCTATTGGACATGGTAAGTACTCGGACAGCTGGTCTCGCGATCGACACTCGTTGCTGATTGCACGAGAGAGTATTCATTAGCAGAAATTTTACGTTACACATGTAGTCATTTCCAGAGATTATAATATTCCGCATTGTATTCTATTTTAAATACTATATAAGAAATATTTCTACTTTTAATATAATTATAACATATTTCATATAGAACATGACTCGGTTCAAAAGGCTGAAACAAGATTATAGCATTCGACATTAAATATTTCGTCATTATTTATATTTTAATATCTCAAAACAAATACTTAAATTTCTAATACAAGTCTTGCGAACAATTGTACATTAATCTTGCCGTTTGTAGACCAACTGTGCGATCATCGACGACGTCGAGCCGCCAAGAAACACCTCGCTAAGCTGGTCCTCGCGATGTCCGTATCCTTCGTATTACTCGTACATCGGCGTCCTCGCGTTGATCGCCATCTCGATGCCGACCTACCTCTGTTACCTGACCAAGGCGTGCCTGATGTACTTCCTTGCCGGCACGCAATCCTGCATCAACGTTCTGTTCCTTGCCTCGAGCCTCGACAGGGAGGACGTGGCATCGTCTGGACGACCAGTGCCCTTTCCCCTGAAATATTCATTGGCGGCTACCCTGTTCATCGTCGCGACCGCCCTAATCATCGTAGCGAGATACGTAAGTGCTTTTTTGAAGAAAAAGTATATTTTTCTTTTTAGAAAGACCTTGGATATTTTTTTGTAGATTTTTTTCTTGGATTCTTTTTCATCCGTTCTACGTTAGTTTCGGCATGATGGATTAATAACGAGTACGCGATTTCGAATGACGACGTGAATTTCCGCGTGTTCGAAAAAATCTGACACGACTGTTGTCGATTACTGCAAACTTTAATAGGGTAGATACGTTCTATGGTCGCTTTACATTCGCGTAAATCGACTTGTCGTGCGTTATAGTTACGGCGGGAATGTAACGGCTCGCGAAAATGATCCCTTCCTTCGAGGACATCGACAGGCATGTCGATAAAAGAACAATCAATTTTCCCAGGGTTTATAAAATCGTGTCGACGATCCAATTCGCGAGAGAACCAAGCGTCGCGTTGAAGAATCAGGTATGAAGAGCGGGATCGAATGTCTTGAAATATTATTATTCGCATAAATTGGCAACGTCGCTGTATCTTTAATGATCATACATATATACAGCTCTATTATTTTTAATATTTCGAGACAAAATTATTCTTATTTCTCGTGTATTATTGCGATCGCGCTTTATTTCGCACGCCGGAAAAATGAGATGAAATTGCTATTGCTATTCCGAAATAACTCGGCAATCGGATATATCGAGTATGTGGAATAGAAATATAATTCGTTTGCGGACAGCGGCGACAACGGCCAGGCTCAATCGAGAAATTGGACCTCGAATAATTTGCGATTTTCGAGTGGGCTTTTCACGGTGTACGTTGAATGACACTCGACCCACCCAGCGTGATCTTCCTCCATCCGCTCGTTGCTGAAAGCGCCGAGATAGGCGAAAGCAATTTTACGTCGAACTTTCGTTCCAACGAGACATTTCCTCTTCGCCGTCACGGAAATACAAGTCCCTGCACTCTACGAAACGAGGGACTGTAGGACAATTCGGATAAAGAGAGAGTGCTCTTACATAATTTTATTATTATTATCAGCTGTTTTATAATATATTGAATTTAATTTAAGCGCCAAGTTCCAATTCGCCAAATCTTTCTTTAATTAAAAAACATTATTCAGTCGCGTAAAAAGTTTTAAACGACAGTTTAAACGAATTTGTCACAATTGTCACGTGTGCGCAGGCTGAAAAGGCGCGAAGAAAGCTATATCTGCGGGGACGAGAAGTAATCGCGCAGAGAGAACGAGCGGCGGACATGAAGAGGAGAAACGACGCGCTGATATACAACATCCTGCCGCCCCATGTGGCCGCTTATTTCCTGTCGCGCGCGAGACACCACGACGATCTCTACAGCCAGAGCTACGCCGAGGTGGGCGTGCTGTTCGCCAGCATGCCGAATTTCGCGGACTTTTACAGCGAGGAGAGCATCAACAATCAAGGCCTCGAGTGTCTCAGGTTCCTGAACGAGGTCATCTCCGACTTCGACGCTGTAAGTTTCATCCCCGTTTATCATGCAAGGCTACGCGACGCTCTTCTCTCTTCGAAAAAAGAATCTACTGCTTTAAATATTTTATAAAATATTTAATATAAAAAAATAAGTAAAGTATTTAATGTAAGATATTATTAAATATTTTATTTAATTTTATTAAGACAAAATATCTCCGCAAATATATATTTAACAATTTTCACAGATTGCTTCAATTTCAATAAATATTTAAATTTCTTTCAATATTCTCTTACTCTCGTTAGATACTTGATCAGAAGAAATTTAAGAACATCATCAAGATTAAGACGATAGGCTCGACCTACATGGCCGCCTCGGGGATAACCGAGTCGACGCAATCGGAGAACGGTCCCCGGTGGGACCATCTCGTCACCCTCGTGGAGTTCGCTCTGGAGCTTAAGAAGGCTCTGTCGAGTATCAATGAGCAAAGCTTCAATCACTTTGTTCTGAAAATGGGCATCAATCATGGACCGGTAACTGCCGGTGTCATCGGGGCGCGGAAGCCTCATTATGACATTTGGGGCAACACCGTCAATGTCGCATCGAGGATGGAGAGCACAGGGAAGGTCGGCTGTATTCAGGTACCGTAAAGATATATCGATGATATTATGTAATTTAATTTCTTTCCTATGTCTTTGTCGAAAATAATCTTTGAATATGAATATTATTTTATGGAAGGGAATCTAAAAATAAAAAAAAAAACTGCAGGTTACTGACGAAACGCGAAAGATATTGGAGCCATTCGGTTTCGGATTCGAACAGCGAGGTCTCGTGTTCGTCAAGGGCAAGGGACAGCTCTTGACACATTACCTCGTCTCCAAGGATGGCGTCTTTCTGGACCTGGACAGCGATTTGCCCGTTGAACCCACTCATCCGATAATCTATCAATAATATAATGAAGGCTCTAACTCAAACGAGGGATCGTTGCAAACCTCGACGGGAGGTATCAAGTTGGACGATTGGAAAAAAGTCCCATTACAGTTTTCCTCGAGATGTATCAGAGATTGGATGCTTGAAAGAAAAGTCTAGCGTTCAATCTGATATTCGTTCGCGGGGACAACGAACGAGAAGAGAGACGAGTTGTAACTTAGACGACATCTCTATACGCCGAATAAAATTTTCTTCAAGGACGTTCGGCGAGCTAAATGTATTGTCGTAGAGAACTCTCTAAATGTTAGCATTTTCTCGTGTCTCTCAGAGGAAGGATATTGTACGCGGAAGGAAGGATTGAATCTGATAAGATCGATGGCTAGATCATTTACAACTGTCCTCAAGTGTCATTGTACGTCGCCATATCATCCATCGATTAATGTGAAGGGAGAGGATACACATACACATATATACACACATACACACACACACACACACACACACACAGTCACGTTGGTTACTCGTTATATCATAACGTTCGCACGCACGCGTACAAACGGAGATCATGCGTACGTGCATACGTTTCGTGAGGGTGTGTCGAACTCGCGTACAGGGTATATTTGAAAAAAAGAAACCAAAAAGTAATAGGTTTTAGTAGAGACATAATACTACAGACCGAATGAAACGATATTTTGATGTCGCCGTGTAAATAGCAACAGATCCATAGGTAAGGAAACAAAGATGTAATATTGTTAACAGATGTAATATAATAGCGGATGTGTCTATCGGATGGAGCATCGAGAATCAGGATAACGTAGAAAAGTAATCACTTTGTGTGCGATAAATCTCGCAGACCTAACTTCTTTCTCCAAATTATACGCAAAAGAAAAAAAAAAACCAACTTGCCCGATTCTGTCACAATATCAGGATTAATCTTGGATCTTTGTTAGTACAGGTAATAATTAAAAAAAAAAGAACTCTCATCTGTACCTCGAAATAGCTCTTCGCCGAGTTCCGTGGCCGATTCACAACTCGCATTCGCCTCGATTGTGCTTTTGAAAGTGACGATCGATGGTGAACGACATGAGGAGAACCGTTCGACGGAACAAAGTATCGAACGGAAGTGAATTTGACCCATGATAACTTTGTCGCTGCCGGAAAGAGAGAGAAAGCGAGAGAAAACCTTGGGGAAAAGATGGAGATAACAAAACGGGCACAAGGTTGCTCGTTCACCTCTTTTGGTTATCGGCGATCTTCGTATACACGGCATAATTTTATCGTTTATTCGATGACCCGGAATCAGAGTGTCAGCGAAATTTTTTGTGACAGTTTAACAAGAATTATTCACCTTCCGGATACACGTCATCTGTAGAACGCACAGCCGAGAGATATATCAGAGAGAGAGAGAGAGAGAGAGAGAGAGAGAGAGAGAGAGAGAGAGAGAGAGAGAGAGAGAGAGAGAGAGAGAGAGAGAGAGAGAGAGAGAGAGAGAGAGAGTAAATATAATTTAATAAAGAGAAAATAAAAACACATCCGAGGAACTATAAACGTGTGTCGTATAAAAAAAAAATAGAGAGAGAGAGAGAGAGAGAGAGAGAGAGAGAGAGAGAGAGAGAGAGAGAGAGAGAGAGAGAGAGAAGCAAGTGGACAAAATAAAAGGAAACACAAAATCGCCGATACGGTAATAATTTATTTTTCTACAGTCACCGAGAGAGTTTATTACCAGACCAAGAACACTTGGATACGTGCAACGTACACGAGAAAGCTTAAGGAAATTTTCTACTAACTCTTTCGTTATGTACGATGGCATAGATCCCGATATAAACACGAAGGTCTCTCCCTGCGCGTGTTCAGGAGGTATTTTATACAACCTTGCTCTTGATATCTGATTCTTGTGTGACAATTCGAATAAGTTGCAATGTGCTCGTGCAATTAGCGACCACGCCGGATGTAACGAGAGGGTTGCGCGAGAAAAAGACAGAATGAGAGAGAGAGAGAGAACGAGACGAGAGACTGAATAAAAAAATAAAGAAAAAAAATATAAGTAGGTATCGGCCTAAGTGCAAGAGAAGCTAAGCAAATGTCAAAAATAAATCTCTTTGTTCAAAGAGAGAGAAAGAAAGAGAAGCGATTTACTTCTAAATCTCTTCAGAAATTGCGTACTTCCATTTCCAGCCGATTTTTCGCCCTTATTATCACGCGTACACGAAGAAACATGCATCGATTGACAGATACACTATGTCATACACACATGCGTATGTAGATCAGAGAGTATCTTTTGTAAGATAGCAATAAACGGACTCTCTCTTTCGCGTATACACATATGTACAACTACATATACTATGTTTTCGAAGGATCGATCGATACGCAAGGAGTCGGAAAAAATACGATCGACATGTGCTACTTTTAAAAAGTCATAATAAAAATCAAGAGAAATTAATAGAAACTCATTTTTAATATTTAATTCTCGAGATTATAATTCAAAAGAATTTTTATTTTTCTTTATTTAATTGAAAGAAGTACAGAGATAGAGATATTATATATAGAAAGAGAGAAAAAGATAACGTTTTCAAATTAATTTCTGATAATTTATCTAAATTATTAAATTAAAATTATTACAATTATTAAATTAAATTTTATCTTGCAGATTTAAATTTCTATTAATTTCTCATGACTCGTTTGTTTTTTGCGAGAAAACGTCAAACAAGCGGATGGCGACACGTAAAATGTGGGATGCGCAAAACGATCCGCGTATAAATCGTGTATAATCGTGTAAGGAGAATATATCACTGTTGACATGTTTTAGCACTTTAAATGTGACGAGCGAAAAATTCGAGGGAAACAAAACACCTGCCGTAAAGACTTTTAACTTTCTAGAGCGACAGACAGGTGGTATGTAAAATTGCGCGAGAAACTCACCACTCCTGCGTCGACGAGATAATAAATGGCATCTATGAGAAAATTGTATTTTTTTCCAAAGAAACGCTCGCGCTTTCAAAATTAATTCACCGAGGATCCAAAGGATCATTATTACACTTGTCCTTTGTATTCTGCGAATTATATTTGTGAGGGACATTCAAGGCGAGCTCCCGATTGTTACCGTTTGAAATAAGATGATAAGCTTGAAGATTTCGACCTAGTTCATCTTAGATTTAAAACGTTCGACAAGATCTCATAATGGCATTTTTCGAAAACAATATATAAAAATAAGCATCAATGGCTTGGCCTAATAAGCGCTGGTTTTGGAAGTCGCAAGTATAATTTAGGACAAACTCGAGAAATGAAATAACAGTCAAGAAAATAAATAATCTTCCCGCGAACCCGAATGTTTCTGGCTATGAATAAAAATCTGAGAATTTTCTATCTGCGTTTTAGAGCAGGACTTTGTCAACTTTCAAATAACATTCAGCTGTTTCGCGACAGAGAATCAAGTCCGCCTCTTAAGCGCGTTTAGGATTATACCAATCAGAGAGAAGTAGCGGGGTGTTAGTGTTAAATGATATTAAATATCTTTGTAAATAATTTTCGAATTAGAATTCTGTGAATTTTGTGAAAGTAAAATGAGATTGATGGAAGAAGAAGGTCTGGTTGACTACCTGTGGTTACGACGCCTAAATCGAACCCCCCTTTGTAATTTCCAATTGTTTATAACTACAATGTTACTACCAATACACCATGCCATTAAGATTAAATCCCAAGAACAAAGAGATAGGATTAAATTATGAGTAAAATTAAGAAGATATTGCCGCTAACTAGTAATTTTCCAGTCCTTTTATTGTTTCTTCTTTTGTGTTTTATTGGGAAGGAAGAAAAGTAATTTATACCGCGAAATGGGACGATCGAGTGATGGTAGTTACAACGTTTACAAGCATTATATTTAGCGTAGACGAGGGGGGGCGGGGGACGGAAGGGGGATTTTACAGAGAAAATCGAGAAAACGCTTTGATACGTATCATAGATTCGTATATTGGCACGACTAATAAATTCAACGCGCAATAATTTTACGTCGCATCGACCTATTTTCCACGGTGCACCAGCTGATGCTCTCGACAGGATACTCTGAGAGGATACCTCTGAACAGAATACTGTAAGTACCATAATAAAAAACGTATACCGTCGCAAAATTAGCGAATTCTACGCGTAGTGTAATCAATTTAATTTACACATTTCGCGCACATCTGTTTAATTTTTTTTTTTTTCTTACATATATTTAAATTTAAACAGTTAATATTTTTTTTCTTACCAACTACAGTCTTTATTCAAATAGAGACAGAGAAAATAAGCTCTAAGAAACATAAGAAATTCCATTTTCATTTCTATTTAGCTTTATTATCGTCCTGCGGGTGGGCGACGTGCTCACAATAGAGACTGCACAGAGTAATTTAGGTCAGGCCTTTCAGCTGCCCTTTTCACATTTCTGTTTATCCTCCTTTTTTCACTATTAAAAAGTTCTACATTTGTTTCGAGTTAGCGTTAAACGCATAAAAGACTGCAGCTGAAAGAAACAGGTCTATTAATCTTTCTCTTTCAATAGTATTTGAAAATTATTTCAGGATTTCCTTTTGACCGAATTATATTTTTCCGCGTCACTCAAAAGTGTTTGAGACCGCGAATCAAAAACGCGGAAACCGCGAAAACCGCAGAAAAATGAAAATTAAATTTCTCATTGATATAAATTTTCTACCGTGGGAGAGAGAGACATGATTTCTTCGTTTGATCGCAAGATTTGAGGCAGTATACACTTCGTACAATTATTTATTAAATATAAAGTTGGAGATCAATTTTAACTTTGAATTGTGAAAATATATCAATTTCATGGAATTCGTTTTAAATTTATAATTCGCGCATAAGGAGATAAAGAAAGAGATGGTTTTTCTTCCTTATGCATCGTAGTGCAACAACGTTAGTGTCACATATATGTATACATTGTACAATACGATAGTTAAAAAAGATAGAACGCGGCACTTTTGCTATGCCGTGACGCGTCTTGGATTATCTTTAGAAATTTCGTTGCTTTTTCATACAGAGCACAACATCGAAATAACAAAGAGGACGTAATTCCGTAACGATCATAAATATGTACAATATATATATGTATATGTATATGTTGAGTATGTATATGTATATGTTGAGTATGTATAGTACTTCATATTTTATTATATATAAAACGAATGACACTAGGCTGTACGAAACAAGCTCAAAGATGTCTTTCTTCTGAGCGGTTTTCGAGTAATAAAACGCGGGCTTGAAACGAAATCGAAATCTATCCTAGAATCTAGTAAAAATAAAAATCGTACCCTTTAGAAAATTCTTTAATAAGAAAACAGTACATAACAAGCGAGTCGAGTTTATTTTTAATTTAACGTAACGATCGATATGAGATTTTATAAAAATACGCGGTAAGCCTCAACGTTGATAAACAGCCGGTTTATCTGAGAAAACTGTTCAATGTCGAGGGCGCGATGTTTAGATTTCGATTTAGTTTCAAACCACGAGACGTGTTTTAGACAAAGCATAGACGATATAAGCACTGCAACTTTTTGCAGATTAATCTCTCACCGTCGAAAGCCGCTCGATTCGTTTCGGATCCGGAAGCCTCGACGGTCTCGCACTTATTGTTAATATTATAATTTAATTGCGTCGGGAAGGGGACGCTTCCCGGCCGATTGTCACGAAGAGAAGTTATGTAAAGCACTTGGACAGTCAACAAAGTTCGCGAAGAAATCACGAGATCATGCGCTTGCATGCGGCGTTCTTGTTGAGATGGCGACTCTGCGCGCGTACAAGGCACTGCAAAGTAATGTAATTACATTGTTCAGGGAAAGCCGATGAACAATCTAATGTCAAGTTAAATAGTAAATTAAACTACTAAAAGATATAGTATAATATAATATAGAAAAGTAGATACGGCATGATAGCCAAAAAGATTTTCCTTATACGTTTGTTTTATATGTATATATTTTTTTAAGTTTTCACAATAAAAAAATATATATATTATATTTATATATATATATATATATATATATATATATATTATATTTATATTATATTTATTTTTTTATTCAAAACTTAAAAAAAAGACAGAATCTTTATCCACCAAAGAATAAAGATTTACCGATCAAATTTACATCGAAAATTCATTGACAAAGATTTCGTCATTTCTAGTAGAAATTCTCATTAAAATTAAAAATTATATTCTAGCAATTTGAAAAATACTGCGATTGTTTAATAGCGTTTAATTTCGCGCGAGAATCAGTAGTTGAAGCGTTCGCCAGATTGCATAAAGCGCACCCCTCGAATCTCGCCGCGCAGAACTGACAGTTCGACGAATGACTGAATCGTCTTCACAATCGTCACAGAGCCGCGATCCGGGATTTATCGATTGAGACTCCACTCCAGTTATATCTATACAATGCAGCGAAATTCGTTGAAGGATATTGACACGACTCGTTGAATGATACTTTAACGAGTTACCGTAACTTGAAGTATCGATGGAAAGCAATGCAGCGCGGAAACGCCGTTTTCATCAGCGAGAGAGACCAAAGCACAAGTGTTGTGTATGTTCGTTATATACTGACAAGGAGATGACGCCAATTGGAAAATCGCTTTTCCAACGAGTCATGGTGCGTTCGATAGCTTGTAGCTAGCTAACGAAAACCCTAAAGGCGTTTGCGCCAATGGGCCTTTGTTTAGTAGAAATTACGAGACAAAGTTAGAGTCACGCAGCTACGTTTCTCATAAGCAAGGACACTATGATCCTTTTCGAGTGAGCGGCGTGGCTGCGAAGACTAAGGCTCTTGTTCATTGTTTTTTGCGCCGGCGGCGAAGGTTCGAATCCCGCTGACGACTGCTTCGCTTCCTTTTTTTTTTTTTTCAATATTGGACATTAAAAAAATACTATATTATTATTTATTTATTATTTTTTATTTATTTATTTTTTTTACATAAAAATAAGTACATTTTTAAATGTTTGAACGCAATAAAAAACACAAATCATGTGAGTTGATTATTTTTTTCATGCAACTTATATCAAAATAAAATATGTAAACTTTAATCGTCTATATTATAAAAAATTTCCATTGCTTCGCAATGTCGTGGATGAAAATCCATGTAAAAATAAACATTGCGTGGTTAACATATACATCTTGGCAGTATAATTTGCAAATTACATGTTTGTTTATTATCTTTATTGTGGAATATTTTATATATGTATTAAAATTGTGTGTGAAATATGTAGAGATGAGAGAAAAGGACGGGCAAGTATACCTGCCAGCGTTTGAAAAGTCTTTGTTAGGTAGAAGGGACTGTTGTCCCCTCTATTCGATCTTTTTAACGGTTTTCACGAAGGCATTCTCACACGTTATAACGTGTCTCACCAGTTTCGTAACAGCATTTCGAAAGAGAGCGTGGCACGAAACATCGGTAAAAATGGAGACAACATATATTACTGATAATACTATTAAATATGTGCAACTACTTGCAAAGTGCGATATTTCAAAGGAAGATTTGACGGATGCAATCGAATATTTTCGAGGTAAATATATTATTAATGAAGAATTGAAAAAAACATCTGCTTTTATAACATCACAGTATATTTCAAATTATAATGTTAAATAATTGTTTGTAGATACTGTTGTACGCTTTAATTTAATATTTGCTGACGCCCCACGCAAATTTTCGAACAATGCCAAATTAGTTGGCGGCAAACTTTTTGAAAAATTTATTAAACTGTTGGGAGAGCATGAAATTATGGACGAAATTGAATATTATACAGAAGAAGGACAAGAGGTAGTTACCTGCGAAGATATGCCAAGTACGAGTGAGAATATACTCGATGAATTGGAAGACTATGAACCTCCGGAAAAAATTGCTGCGCATAAAATAGTACCATATAATGTCAAATTGAAGATTGTAATGACAGCTGAAGAACATCCACAGTGGTCTTTTAAAACATTAAAGCATCATTTTAAAAAGTATTTAAACCATGCCTCTGATGTTGCAAAATATAAAAAAGCTGTTTTGTCAGGTGGCACTTTTAGAGACAAATTAAATACAATAAAAGTTAATGTGTACGATCGCTTTGTAGAAGCAAGAAATAATAATCAATTAGTTACACGACGTTTGCTGCAACAATGGGCGATAGCTGTAGCCGCACAATATAACAATGCACAAAAGGAAAACGAAGAACCTATAAGTGCTTTCCATTTCGTAGCATCCAGCACATGGTTGACCAACTTTTTACACGATCACAAGATATCGAATCGTCGCGTTGTCCGGTATATTTCTAAAAAAGAGGCAATTGAACCAGAAGCTGTGATAAAATCAGCGGAACAGTTTCAAAAATTAATTCAAGCAATTTCACCGGATTACGACCCCGATTTTGTAATTAATACAGATCAAACAGGATGTGAGTATAGAGTTAATGTGTCGCGAACTTACACGCATACTGGAGAAAAATTAGGCCAATTGTATATCGGCGATTTAAATAAAGTTTCGCATTCGTACACCGCCCAATATTCGCTGACAAAATCCGGGAAGTTATTAAATAAAGTATTTGTTTGTTTGCAAGAATATTCTGATTATTTTGGAGTACGTGTAAAAAAAGATGTAGATGAGTTATTAAAATTATGTAAAAATGTTGTCGTTGTATGTTCCAAATCGGGCAAATTAACAACGTCATTATACGAACAGTATTTGAAAAATGTTGTTAAACCGTATGTCCGGGATAATTTGTTTTTATTTATTGTTGATTCCTGGGGAGGACAAAAAAACATCCAAACATATAACGAAATATTCCGCAACAAAAATAATAAACCAACATGTAATTTGCAAATTATACCACCAAAATGTACTCCGATTTGTCAGCCATGTGATGTATATTTTTACAGACAAGTAAAAATTATAATTAAAAAAATACAAAATTGTCCAGATGTCATTGCAAGCGACGAAAGCAAACAATTAAATACTCGTGCTGATGCAATTCGCATACAATCAATAATTCATTATTTATTATCAGCACCAAAATTTAAAAATATGCTTCAATACGCATGGTATGCTGCAAAGTTAGCTGACAATAGAAACATCTTTTTAAATGTAAATCAAATATGCTTTCCCCCTATTATTGTTAATAAAAAATGCGAATGTGGACAATATAATTCCTTTATAAAATGTTCGTGGTGTGACAAAATTTTATGTTTCAAATGTTTTTATATTGATTTTCATCCACGACATTGCGAAGCAATGGAAATTTTTTATAATATAGACGATTAAAGTTTACATATTTTATTTTGATATAAGTTGCATGAAAAAAATAATCAACTCACATGATTTGTGTTTTTTATTGCGTTCAAACATTTAAAAATGTACTTATTTTTATGTAAAAAAAATAAATAAATAAAAAATAATAAATAAATAATAATATAGTATTTTTTTAATGTCCAATATTGAAAAAAAAAAAAAGGAAGCGAAGCAGTCGTCAGCGGGATTCGAACCTTCGCCGCCGGCGCAAAAAACAATGAACGAGAGCCTTAGTCTTCGCAGCCACGCCGCTCACTCGAAAAGGATCATAGTGTCCTTGCTTATGAGAAACATAGCTGCGTGACTCTAACTTTGTCTCGTAATTTCTACTAAACAAAGGCCCATTGGCGCAAACGCCTTTAGGGTTTTCGTTAGCTAGCTACAAGCTATCGAACGCACCATGACTCGTTGGAAAAGCGATTTTCCAATTGGCGTCATCTCCTTGTGAGATACTTTAGATCCAGAGATTTCAACGAGTACATTTTTCTCGATTTTCGCGTACAATTATCTCTTTCAAGAAGTAGACTAGATTGGTAGCAAACGGACATACATTTCTCATTGAAATTATCTTCTTTGTTGACGCTGATATTACCTAATATGCATATTCATCGCGAAACGTATAATTACAACACGTATATACCACATAAACCATTTGATTTTTTTCATACTTTTTGTCGACTCAACTCTCATTACGATTACCATATCATAACGCTATTTTTTCATTCTCGCATTCCTCCGCATGGCAGCGTCGTCTTCATCGCTGAAACTTTTATTAGATATAGTTAGTACACACATCGGTTATAAAGAAAAGGTAAGACGTTGTATAAAATCTTTTTACACCCTGGGGCCTAGTCGCGTCTAGGGTGAGTCGCCAGATATCGACTGCCACACAGTCGTGTCATCATCTTGTTCCATTCGTCCTCCGTTTGACACTCATTAATCTTTCGTCATCGGAGATTTGGCGAATGTTTCTCCTGAAACGCGGACCGTCATGTGACAGAACTTCATCCGCTCTTCATATAATCATTTTCCCTCGCGCTCGAACGAGTCGCGATTCAGATCTCTCCTCCAGACTCCATCAAACGTTACCGCTGAAAGCGTCACTGGCGCTCAGACGATTGTTATCCTGCGTCGAGCCAAGATAACGGCCGGGCGCCAGCAGCCAGCCTCACGTCTTGGCGAACTTGTAGACGACACCGAACACCAGCACGCTCACCAGCATCAGCACCATCGCGGTCACCACCTTGGCGAAGGCGTTCAGTCCGCTCTCGGTGGGCTGCTGCGATCTTCCGCTCGGCATGCTCTGTTTGGCGGCTAGGCCGCGCGCAAGAGCGGGAAAAGCCAGGCTCTGGGTGAAGGTCAGCTTGTGGAGGGACTCTGATAGGGAGTACGGGCCTACGGATCCGCGGGCCGCCGCCCTTAACAGGGCATACTCTAGGTCCAGAGCGTCGAACATGCTGTATCTGCTAAACGTAAAAGAGTTTGCAGCTACAATTGACATTATGTTTAAGATTATTTAAATTTATTTTTATTATTATTATTGTTATTTAAATTTATTATTTAATTTTATATTATTCCAATATTATTCTTTTAAAATATTTTATATTATAATATTAATTATTTAATTATTTTATCATGTGAGCTTGTTCTATCGACATAATTTTTTTCACGCTATACGATATCGCTTTGTCTTTCTGTCCGCAAAATTATATTTTACATGCATTATTTCTTTGTAATTATTACCGTAATTGATTTCCTATTATCTATTTGATTTATTTCGTTTAACTTTGATTTTTTACATAAACCAGCAGTCTTTTTAAGAACGCTTTTGCGAAGCGAGTGCAATAATTCCAGCCTCGCGAGATTACGAGAGATCATGTCAAATAAAAAAGAAAGAGCGAAATTGAGTCGCGACCTCAAGCGCAAAGGAGACAAAGAATAATTTTTTTGAGATTTTCGTCGTAGAAAGAAGCACTCGATATTCTCGTCAAGAACCCATACGAATGAAAGCAATTCCATCGATACACACACACATACATATAGGGCCGACGCTGATGTACGTCCCGTGTTTGTATTAACGTACATCATGTCAAGGTCGTTCCTTGACACGAGTCAAGACCGAGTCCGGCGTTGAACGCATGGCGTGCGATAGATTATTTCTGACGTCCGGATCTCTGGGTCTTTGCTTGAGCTGCGCACACGTGGCCAAGGATAAGGTCATTTCTAAGTAAATATTTGCGTCGTCGATCCTTTAGGTACAAGAGATAAAAAAAAGGATAGGACGACATATAGAGTGATGCTTTCACATTAAACTTGTCGCTGTACTATTTCGAAATTCTATCTACGATGACAATGTCTCTTGCGTGTCTCCGTATTAGTATAACGTTGCCTTATACTGTAGTTAGGATGTCGGGAGAGATATCGATACTTCATTTGCTACAATAGCAAAAAATTTTACGATATTGATTTACTTTTTTTATTTTACTAACCACACACCCACGCGCGCCTCATTCATGTGACTCGACTATTTTATTTTAGTTACCAGCTGTTATTATTATTGTTTATATATATATAAACATTAAAAGTTTATTATAACAAATTTGTTAGAAGTAATATTTTTTTAAATCTTTTACGTATTTTATTAAATGTATTTCAACAACAGTCTTCTACAACTTTTTGCCCCTAAGCGTCTCTAATAAATTTATATTTTTTTTGACCGCATTATTAATTATATTCAAACGACAATTTAAGTTTTTAAAGATATTCTTTAAAATTATTTTATTTGAATAAAATCTTTGTGTTTAATCGCATCAAACGAATAAAATTACTTTCACACACTCTTAACTTCTTAAATATTCCAGTTGTCAAATTACATAATCTTTGCTCAATGACAGATCTTCATTGATACGAAGTAACGCACGATACTTCAAAAATTTTACGTATTCTATTTTCAGACTAAATATGTGTTATTAAAAAAAAAAAAACAATTTTAAATTATGATAGAGGAGAAAAACAAATTACCTGCTGCTGCGTCTCCTGTCTTGCGAGTGCATCGACACGATCGCCGAGCTCGGCATTGATCGCAGGCTGCTGGTGGTCGAGCTGGAAGGACTGGGCGGTACTGGCCTGTCCTCGTGGTCCTCGTCCACGGACGTTCTGTCCGGCGACGGTGGACTCTTCAGCCCTCCCGCGTTATGGTGGTTGTGATGAAGATAGGGCAGCTGCAGCCGCGCGTGATCCGGATGCAGCAGGCTGGCGCGACGCGACTGCTGCGGCGTCATCGCCGGGCTGTTGCACGCGACACCGCATGGTGACGGCGACGCCTTTAATGTTAATTTCATCAATCTTCTTTTACAAATTGCAAAGTTCCTATCTTGCGGGAAAATGTAAATTGATGACTAATTTCAGTAAACGTGCAATCAAAATCGTGTTCTTGACAGGAAGTCTTGCATTCTTCGATAGAAATTCAACTTGTGATGTTAACAAAAGACATCAACACTATTTGTCCGATCAGAAATTGATATCTCTTTCTTTCTCTTTCTCTTCCCCTTTTCGTATACAAAAGTTGCACCTGAATAGATTCGATGCCGCTGTCGTTGACGTTTTCCTGCACGTCTGGGAACACAAAAGCTTGGGCCTGTTCGTCGACGTCGGCTCTGGGGGAGTCGCTGGGCCATATCTGAAGAAGGGGAAGTCCACTTCGGGTCTCGTTGCAGACTTCGGCAACGACAACGTTGTTTGTCGATCCCCCGGTATTGAGGCACAAGCCTAGGTCTCTCAGTGGCTTCTGCTAAATGACGTTCAACTCTTATAATTACTTCAGGTACATTAAACGATCTCTCTCTCTCTTTCTTTTCTACGATGATTGAAATCTGAATTTTTTCTGCTCGCTCTTCGTATAAATTCAGATTTGTCCGAAAGTTTTACATCGAAATGCAAATGCGTTTTGGAAAATAATATTGAATGCAAATATACGTGAAACGAGATTTGAATTTTTCTCTTGCTTGTAGCACGTGCACTTGAAACTGTATTGCCATTGAATTATTGCTACGAGACTCGTATCGTACGACGCGAGAAAAAGAACTCCTTGCGACTTTTAGTTACTCACTGACTTTCGATAACAAATAATCAAGTTACTACTAGAAACTTGGTAATGTCGTCGTGGCACGAGACAAACATTTTCTGCGTTAGCGACACAAGACCGATTTTTCACGTGGCTGGATATTAAATATGAAATATTAAAAAGAAATATATTTTTAGCCACGGTTGCGTTGCAAGAGTGGATTAATCAATGCGATATTCAGTTGTTTTTTTTTCGTTGAGTGAGAAACTTTATTTCCAATTTCGACGAAATTTGTTTAAGAAAAGATAAGTAATAAGAATAACGCAGCGAGATTTCCTCGTGTATAGAATTTTTTAATTAAAATAGAGATATTATAAATATTTTTCTTCACACAGATGACAATAAACTCTTATGTTAATGCAATACATAAACAAAACACAGATTTTATAATTGTTCCTAAAGCAGTAATAAATCAAAATTTATAGGCGTTATTATTAATAAGTTTGTCATGAAATATCGTGCTCGTGTCTACTTATCGATCATTTATACCATAAAATGTACCTTTGACGTCATATCGGTATATATATAACTAATATATAATTACAGTTGAGCTCTGAGTAAACTTTGAAGAATCTCTCATAATTCCTTAGAAAATTAAGATCATGATTAAAGGATTAGGTTGTTGGGTTCCTAAATAAAAGCTTCGTAATATATCGCACGACCATGAACTATTCGTGAATAACTAATATGTGAATACTAATCTTTCATTTTACCGAAACCAAATCTGACACATATTATATACATGCATACACACACACAAATATATATATATATATATATATATATATATATATATATATATCAGATTTAGTTTTGGTAAAATAAAAAAAATATATATATATATATTGATATTGATGAAATTGTTTGCATTTTATATTGGTATAATGGTGTATGAATCTCAAATAATTAATGTCACAGTGCCCACGCAATTTGCCTTTAGAGGAAAGAAAATGTCACACGCTTAAATAATGCTCCAGTTTTCAAGCTACAGAATGACATCAACTATATCATCTAATTTTATATTATATTCTATCTATCAAATTATATTGAATATATGAATTAAACATATTAACAACGAAATTATAATAATTATATACATTAACTGTTTTTTAAAAATATTAAAAATCATTTTTTCTTATTACATAATCAATATTTTCATCTTTCATCAAGAACACAAGATAATAAATAATCTATTTTAAAAAAAACGCACATACAAATAATTATCAAATAAATTATAGAAAAATTTCTCATCTGAAAGATAATTATTTTAATTATAAAAATCTCTCTTATAATAAACTACTTGAATTAAAGATACCATTTCAATTATTATCCTCCTAAAATTTCCTACACTAAAAATTAGCAAGCGTTATGATTAAGCTATCAAAGCTTGGGCAAATGAAATACTAATCTAAGCTATCATCCATTTCTTGGTTCGCAATTTCTCAATGGATTGTTATTCCTGCCCTTGTTCGTACCTCACCTTCGCCCTTTTCGCGCCGGAGCTTATTCGTCGCAAGAGCTCCCTATCCGTCGATCGAGCGATCTGATTTTATTAAGCCTGCGACAAGGTGGACAAGAGTGGATAATAATAATACATGGTTTAAAGTTCAAAATGTCGTCGTCGACGTTGTACGATAGTCACTGTCACGCAGGAAGCTGCATGTCTACCGACGAGCCGGGGGATAAACGGCTCGCTGGTTTCCGGTGCGACGAGCTTGCAAAGGTCGCTCCAGTGTACAAAAAAGCTTCGGGAAAAGGCCGCAGAAGCAATGCGAAACAGATCGATAAAACGCGAGCGAGAAAAAGTGCGTCGTTGGAAAAAAGAACGCATAATTTGTCACGAATTCCCCATTTGTTTTTCTCTTTCTCTGTCTCTCTAATTATGCCAACAAACTTTGCGTGAGTACTAATTCTTTAAACGATTCGTAGTTGACGCTATTCAAACGGAAGTGTGGATGTAAATAATTTCTGCGCTTTTTAGCGAAAGAATATTATATCAAAGGGCTTTTTAAACATACGCAGCAGTTTAAATTCATATTAAATTCATATTTTATATTTTTGTATCGTCGCTATATATTGTTAACGTAGCAATAGAATTTAATATCACGCTCGCGAGACAAATTGCTTCTAGTTTTTTGACAAAGCGAGCTTATAAAATATGAACCGGAAGTGCCTAGAAAAAAAATCGATAGTCATTTTGAAATAATCACTTATTGCTGTAAAAAAAGACCGTACAAGTAATGTTATACACAATCCATTTTTCGAATGCCTTTTCCGTCGTATAAAAAAAAAGACAATGATTCGATAGAGAATGAAGGTAGCACCGAGGGTTAGCCAAGGAAGAAACACGAAACAGATCGATAGTGCGTGAGCAGGAAGTGTGTATATAAGGGCGATATAACTGGAAGGTCGTAGCGTGTGAAATGCTATCGACGAATCAAAACAAGAGACCAATGGAGAAGCAAACAACTGTTGATTAAACAAGAATGTTTTTTTCCTCCCTCTAATTTTCATTCCATCTTTTGATGTTTGTGGCAAAGTTTAACAGTAATTTAAATTTAACATTTTTTTTCCTCATTGTTATTGCTTGGCAAAATAATCTCGAGTCATCTCTTCAAGATTACGCTGAAAGGAATGCACGATATGGAAGATCGATAATGCAAAGATGCTCTATTTTTCCAAAAAGTGCAAACTCGTTTTCGCAGTGATAAAAAATTCGCGAACGCGACGTCATCTCCATCGATAGTGAAAACGGTCGTCGAAGTCACCGCGAGGGAAAAACGCGTTGAACCGGATCGAAATGGGGCCTTGTTTGTTTCTCTCTATGGAAAACTTCCGCCACATGATTCTGCCTTTCTCTGACGACTGCTACTTTTTCTCTCGACCGATGTACAGATACGTGAAACGCGGCGCGAATAAAACGAAATGTGTTATTTTGCGCATCGTCGCGCTTGAGCACCGGATATGTTGTAAAAGCTTCTCTCTTCGGCGAAGCGGAAGTTGTAACGGAAACGCGAGTCTGGCGGTGCTTCAAATTGTCTGACGGAAAAATTTCGCAATAAAACACTCAAGAATGGTCGAGAATATGTAATATCTATCCGGAATATAGACTCGCGGAAAATTACCTTTCATCTTTGCTTTGATCAATTTGAATGCAGAGTCAAGAAGTCGAAAGAATGTCCCGCGAATCTCTTAGGAATATCCTCTGCGTATATCCTTCGCGATGAGTTTGCGAATTTTGACATTTAGATAATATTCTCGCACAGTCGGTCCGGGGGAAGTTTGTTTGAAAATTTCGAAAACTCAAAAAGTCACTCACACTGCTGTGCGCTTCGAGTCGGAAAACCTCGCCGGTGAAGTTAATGAAAATTGCATCGCGCGTCTGCTCCGGAAGCTGCGTCTCGTAATGCATTTTTCATGATTTAATCTACGAGCAGCGAAAAACGCGCGGCGGTAAAAAAAATATTATTCTATCACGCTATTCGCGGCGCGATTAAAATCTTTGTTCCGACCTTTCTAATAATTTGCGACACTTTCACAGAATTTATATACTTGCAAACATGTTAACTAAGTGTTTATTTCGTTGAAAGATATCGCGTGCATTTCTCGTATTTATCAATATGCGATTAATTAATACTTCTCCTTGTCTCGTCTATTCGATTAAACGCGTTTCACAGAAGAAACCTAATTTAAGATTCTAATAAGTCTTAATGAGATTCTGCCCAATGTCTAAAGGGCCATTGAAAGCAAATTACGACGAATGGAACTATCAACTATAGAAACGCAAAGAGGCAGGCGATAATTATACTGGGCTAGAGCACTGACTCGCATATAATAGCGTGAAAAGACATGCTTGTTCGTGACCATGACTGTAAGATCTCGTCTTCCCGTTTAGCCTTGGCACGGGGCGGTCGATGAAGGCGAGGAAAAAAAGCGAGATCGTTTTCCTGGCGCGATGCCTGCGTCGACTAAATAAAAAAAACCCTCGGAATCGCATATTATGTATGTTCCGATACTTTACACACACGTATATTTATCGCATACGAAAATGTCCCCGAACAATGACGACGCGAGGCCATTTCGCAAATTGCATCTGACAGATGAATCCTCATTTATTACAAGAGAATTAATTCTGACCTCTCGACACACAGAGGCATTTTATAGATTATTAAAAAGAATATTTCTCTGCTCGATAAATCCGTAATATTTTTATAATGTTATATATAGTTATTTTTTCCTGTTAATTATAGAGACTTTATAGTGATGGATAAATTGATAGAAAAATATCGATAGGCAAAGAGTAATAAGTAAAATTTAGTATAGATATATTACGAAGAGAGTTATTCGATAAAATGAACCCCGCTGTCAATTCCAACCCTTGGAATTTCTCGGTTGTTTTAGGTCGGCACGTCGCTCGTAAACTGAATCCAACAAGTTTTTATAACGGTCATCCCATGTAATCTAATTCAATCTACAAGGGAGTATGATAAAATATATTTCCCCGAAACGTAAAAAAAGCGTGGTAAAAGTGGAATGACGAAAAATAACGAAGTAAATTTATATAAGAGATACGTGCCTAGTTCGGATGCGAAAAAGTGAGCGATCTATATAAATGAAATATATATGTATATAGTTGGAGGCGATTGATTGATTGGAGAAATATGCTATGAAAACATATATCTAAAAAGTTCAATTTACTTTAATAATAACCATTGTCCGTATATTTCTCTTTTCAGCAATATCAACTATTTGCAATACAACAGCGAGATGGAGTGCAGATTGCATAAGACGGGATTCCGACCCACCTGTATGCTTCTCGCACTCGACTTTCGCGATCAAGGACGCGATAAATTCTCAAGCACAAGAAAAATAATCAACGTTTCTTTTTTTTTCATTTACACTGAGGGCGATCTACGCACTCGTTCTTAAAATATTATATAACGAGATAATAATGAATTTCACCATATACATATATATATATCGCGAATCGTCACACATAAGAAATCAGTTCACTCCCCTCGGTCGAGCTTTATATACGATGAGGCCAACCACTCTCATAAATCACAACCCCCTATAAATCATGATCGAATCGCAAGAAAAGAGACTGAGGTCCCTTAAAGTCACTTGTGAGAGGAAAAAATAAAATTAAAAAAAAAAAGAAGAGGAAAAAATCGAGCGCGCGATCCTACCTGCATGCTTCTGATCGCATGCCAGAAGATCCTGGCACGATCCTCCGAGGCGTCCGTTTACTTGGTCCAGGATTACGACGACTTGGGCACTCGGCGGCGACGGGGGCTCGGTCCTCCTCGGGATTCGAACTGCGACTGCGATCCGGCCGCGCGCGCGATAGAACCGTGTGCTTCGCTCCGCGAGGATTGGCGGTCCGGATGTGGAAGGGATGAAGGGAGCCAGGTGGATAGTGAAGCGGGGGTTGTTTTCGCTCTGTGCGAGGATACGAGGGTGAGAGAGTCAACGGTGGTCCGCCAGGGCGATGAGCCGCGTTTCGACAGGTGGACCGACAGGTCGGACGTTTTGGGCTCTCTCTCTCTCTCTCTCTCTCTCTCTCTCTTTCTCCCTTTACCCCGTTTGGTTTCATGAATCTTTCAGCAAGGGCTCTCCATGGGGAGGATAAGAGGAACGTCCGCGAACACGCGTTTGCCATCCCGCACGTTTATTATTTCATTTCGTCTAATACGTAAATCGATGACTCTTACGCTATTATATGCATTATTGTATTATTTTTCGAAACGGATTTTCCTCTACATATATGAGGCGAAAAACTGAAAATATTGAAAAAATTATTATATGTACATAAATAAAATTCACGCTTTATTTGCTTCTCTCTCTCTCTCTTTCTCTCTTGAATTATTTAGATTTTAAATGTCAAGCTTACTTTTCTCATAAAGCTATTTATGTGAATATATTACCACGTTCAACTCTGCAATTATGAACTTGATAAATATATTATTAGGAAGAAAAATTAAAATTTATTTATTAGGTAAACGAGGAATTTAATAAAATATGTAATAATTTTAATTATAAAAGCAAACAATTCATTTTTAAACATTGAGATCTAAATTCTCGACAGTTTTATTTTTCATCGACTTTGTTATCTTTCTTCTTGTAGCAGTCTATTTCGATAGATTCGATTAATTGTTAATCTACGGTAACTGCTGCGTTCCAATTACATATTGCCAATTAAACTAATTGCGTAACTCGCAACAGACTGGAATACGAATGATCCAACGAATGCTGTATTCTGATATATCTGATATATCTATCTCTGGTATATAAATAACCAGGAGATTAAATTGATCGCAATTCGCGTTGATATTGCTTTATCGTTATCGAAATATATAAGCTTTATATATAGACTCGAGCTTTCAAGAAACGTACACATCTAGTCGAGAAAAGTAAAGGGAGAGACGTTAAGTCGGATTTAATGGGAATTTTGAAGAAGAAGATTGAAGGGAAAAAGACGATTGAGCGTGTTGTCGTGGGAACGCGAATCCATATTGCGAAAAATGTAATTCTCTGTCGAGATTATGTTTTATAAAATAGAAAAAAAATAAAAAGAATCCGGTTATATTTCTATTGACCAAAAAGGAAGTATAGCAGCGTTCAGACAGGATACAGATAAAATTGAATAACGTGGGATACAGAGAGATAAAAGGTAAACATCATTGATGACATCTGGACCTTTCGCGAGAGAAATCACGACGGTTGACAAAGAAAATACTCGAAGAAGAAAAAGCTATCGAGACCGTGGCTTCGGAGAATGAAAGCACGAACAAAACATCAAGGCTCTTCAGAATTTAGGACACATTTGAGAATACCACTTGATTCTCGTGCGAGAGCACGAATTCCTTATCACGATAAATTGGATAGTAACTGTACAAAAGGCTGTTAAACGCTGTCCTATTTGCTTTAGCCGTCGCTCCTTCTGCCTGCCTTGACGATATGGCGAAATTAACGTGGATATGCGCGGAAAGCGTCTGGAAATGAGATGCGCAGGAGAAGATACGGAAGAGATAATGGAATATTCTCTGCACACATAAATGTAAGAGGACACACGAGGAGGAAACGCGCTCTATCTCCGGATAGACAGACGTAATTTATTATGTCATGTGAAGAATCTCGACGCATACCGGGTAAAGGTATGGAATAATGCATCCCTTAGTCGAGAGTGAGAAAGGGATATATGCCGGACGTACATGATCGTCGAGAAAATAAAATAAGAAAATCGCGAAGTAAGAGAACAGAGAACAACGGCGCGAAAAGGGATTCACGGGGGAGAACAATGCGATTTCGAGAGAAAGGGATTCGTCGCGACGAGAGGTGAATGTTCAGCGACAAATGCTGGTAGCGAAATGGTATCGTTTGTCAAGAGTGCAACAGGACAAACGTCGAGACGAAGGAAGATCCGCAGACGCCTCGTTTGTCATTTCCTACAATTCCTACAAAGCGATATAGACGACAAGAAAAACTCGCATCTCGCTCCGGTGTTAAGAAAAGCGATGGACCGTGAGATCAGACAACCCCAAAGATATCGACCCAGCTGATCGAATCGTAATTCCCTCTCAGAGTCGAGACGCCCGATTTTTCAGTCCGTCGACTTCAATAAGCGAGTACGACCCACGAGGTCGCTAGACTATCGCGATGCCAGGTGGTATCGGATCAGATGCACCCTGCTGGAAACTGGTGGTCGCAAGGTGGTGCGGAACAAAGCGGGACAAAGCGAGTTGCGGGAACGTAGGCAAGACAAGGACGCGGCCTCGCGAGGGGGTGGCAGCGGCCGAGGGACTAGGGGAAGAGGAAGAAGGCGAGGACGCGACGCCGGCGCGGCAGGAATCCCGTAGGTCAAGGTCACCAACCATCGGCCAGCGCCATCGACAACCCCGGGGGTGGCAACGGGAGCGTACGTTACGGCCCTGGAGTTTCTGCTCCTAAAACGCCGACGGCGAGAGAGCCTCGTGCAGGACGATCTTCGGACACCCCTTCGCGTCCCTCTCGCTTCCTTTGTCCCCTCTCACCCCCTGAAATCGATATATCTACCTACCTACCTACTCTCCGACAGCTCGACCGATCCGCAGGCAAAACAGGGCATCCTGATGCGCCACGCAATGCGGCTGCATCGCAATTTCGATGCGTATGTACAACACGTGTCTCACGTTATTGTTGCCCGTCACGTGCGATTCGCGATAATAAATGCACGTTGACGTCTGATGCCATCAAAGGACGAAAGTTGTCATTGTCATGCGATACGATGTAACGTGACGTTTTTCACGGATATCGCTAGAGATAGGAATTAAACATTTTATTTTTCAGGAGAGAGAACTCTGCATGTTCCAAATTGACGCGACGCTATTTCGACGTTTATTCTATATTGATGACGAGATCGGTGGCGTACCCCGCATCTCATGTTACACGTGATCGATATATTACGTCCTACGAGACCTGTCCGTATCCGATAAATTGAATATCGACGAGGACACGCGCGGTTGCTCATCCAGTCTCTCAAGATGATATAAAAATCGACAGTCAAGGTCGAAAAGGTACGGAGCATCTCGGGGGTGTACTTGCGAAATTATCCCCGGTTGACGTTCTATCGATCATCGGCGCATCCAGTTGATTACATATACGATCCATTTATCTCTGAGAGAGTGGCTGGATAAATCTCATCTTTACAGGCGAAGCTTTGTTAAAAATTTCACTCGAATCATCGAGCGATTGCTTTTTACAATGGAATATATTATCATTTATCATTTATCAAGAATATATAATTAATTAATGCAAAATATATATAATTAATTAAATATACAATTATAATAATTAATATAGATAGAATATGTATAATTAATTAAATATAATATATAATTAATTTAGTTTTTTATTTTATCATTTATTATATGAAATTTGTCGCTGAATTTGTCTCGGGGAGAAATTCCTTTTTGCATTCCTTTTTGCGGACTCAACTTCCGGCTCGGAAGTTCAAGAGTGGCTAATGCGACGAAAAACAAAGAGAGAGAGATTACGTGATGGTTATGCGTTCTAAAACGGTAATAGGATCGAGCGGATTTCCGCTTAGCAAGCAAGATTTAGTAAGGCCATTCGGTCAACTGCGCGCATAAACTGCGCATTCTGCAAGATGTGCACATGAAACCTCATCGTAAAACAGAATGCGGACCTCTGAATATTCAACAGTCCCCCCATAATACACTCCTAAAGGACTTCTATTTTCATCCGCTTCAATTGCGAGAATATAAATATAAATAATTGGGTCTTGAAAATAGAGAGGCGGCAGGAGAGGGAAAACGTTGTCTCAAGGTACGATTTTCAAGGTGCCTTCGAGAAATATCTCGATCAAACTTAATAGAAGCAATTAAATTAAAGAGAGGAGAAGAAAAGGTAACACGAGAAAAAGGATATATATGTATATGTAACACATGGATTTTTCTGATCGGCTGTCATTTTTTGCGTATATTGTCGACATTGTTCGAATTCCCATACTTTATGCAGGCGCTTTGAACCGCCGATCGATGAATTTAACCGCGGGACGACATTGTCAAACCGCACTTACTTCGTCGTTTATTCGTGACGTTGTATGAAAATTGTCTTAGCTATTTAGCTGCAACTTTCCCCGAGGAATCGCGGTAACTTCACGAAATCCCTCTGCATCGTACGATGTGTCATGCATCCATTGTCGTTGTCTGGTGCTTTCGTGCCTTTCGCTTTGATTAATTCAGACTCCGTTTTCAGACAATATCGCGTGTCTATGCACCGCAATGCCTCTGTGCAATAATGCGGATCTGCGTGCAAGATGCGACAGGAAGTCGGATGAAAAGAAAAATATGTACGTAATTTTTTTTCCGACGAAAAGAAGAACAATATTGCGGTAAAAATTCATTCAATTTCCTGTGCCATGTCGCATGTGCAACAAAGCGAGGCGAATCTTATGTCACGAGAGTAAATAAGGATAATATAGAATAATATATTATAAAATTATATATATAATTTAGAAAAATATATAGATAATATAGAATTGAATAAAGATAATATAGACGCGATTCTCATATATCTGAAATTAAAATTCTAAAAATTAATATGTATATATTATTTCATGTCATTATCAATAATACAAAGTAATATTTAAATAATTGTATATAATCTCTGAAAATTTTATTAAAATAAATAACAAAGTGTGAGATATAATTAACGAGTAGCGCAAAATCAATGTGTCATCGAATGTAAAATATTTATTTCAACAATGAAATAATGTAATTGTACTTATTCTATATACAAATTATAAATTAATGCGGCTATTAAAATTCAAGTAATTTAACGGAAGAAGTATTTACTCTTGAATTATTTACTCTACTCATAGTATTTATTCTACTTATTAATTATATGTTATTATCTTCAAAAATGATAAGAAATGTTTTATGTGAAAAGATGAAATAACAAAGTGTAAATTCTGCTCTATAAGACACTATAAAAATTTAGCTTCATTAAATTTTATTTTAGGACAGTATAAATCAATTCCGAAATTTTAGGGAAGGAACTTACGGATGCGACATACGGGACATTTATTAATTACCGCAGAAACAATTAACTTCTAAATCAGTATCAAATCTAAGAAGAGAGTTCTCCATGATCGATTTGTGATAACGGCGACCTGTCCGCGCGAAACCCTTGCATGATTAATCCAAATTAATTAATTTACTCAGCGATTTACCGCAAATTACGCTCGTCTAAATCTCACCAAAGGTCATTTATCGTCGCTGTTTGCTTCGGACGCTTTGCGCGAATTCTTTTAAATTCGCGAAGACCAACCTGGAGCCTCGCTCGTTCGTCGGGGATCGAGGATCGATGATCTACGATCGACGGTGTGTTGGATCAACGAGAGATGGAGCCCACGGTATAACAAAGTGGCAAATACATAAAATGTGCGTGAAATGCAGCGAACGTATGACGACGATGCCTTGGCCGCGGGCAGAGAAAGCTTTATACCTCGAAGGCTCCGGTTGACGGCGCCTGGCTGCTGACTTTGCCTCCGACACGTCGCCTCGTCTTCGTTTCCTTTCACCGCCGTGGCATATGTCACGTCAGGGCCGCATGTCCGATCTTCAAGAAGGCACGGTTTCTCGCAATTAAGGAACCGACGAACCTCATCCGAAAACGGGACATTTCTCGAGAGTGTTTCTGTCTGACCAAAAGTCTCTTCTCTACGCTATTAATTTCTCGAGAGTCGCTAATGAAATTTAAAATGTATAATAGAATTTCGAATCTTGTTAAAGATCGTAATCGGCACATAAATCGACAAGAAGATTGGAAGATGCTGGCTACCTTCAACACGCGAGATAAAATATTCTGCAACATTTCATTATATTTGCGGAATACTAAATAATATACATTTGTACATCTCAATGATTTCTACGCGATCACTATACTCAGGTGCCATTACCATTGACATTTCGTTTCAAATCCTTTCTTCTGTCTAGTCGTCCTCCGATCAGTCGCGTATCGACTATCACTCCGCGGCAAATTAATTTCGCTGTCGTCACCGATACTGCGATTGCCAACGATCTCGCAGATTTTTCTCTCGCTTCCGCGACTTTATAAACGGTTATCGAGAGATCTTCCTCTCGGAATGGATCGCGATCGCGCGGACGATCCGTCCGCTTTCTAAAACCGCGTCCCGATGCGAAAAGCGAAGCGTTTGCAATTACGTGAATCATCGCTGCGCTTTAGAGATCGCAGCCGAGACCCGGGAAAATGTAACCTGTCATTCGGGGGAAGGAAGAGGAGATCGAGGATGAGCGTGAACGCATCCTCGAGAACGCTTCCTGTTCTCGAGATCCTAGACTCTGGACCTCGGATCCAGGAAATTCGTCGAAATCGTCACAGGAGGATTTTCTCGATTTAGCGAAAGCGATGACGTATCGAGCTGACATATCCAGGGTTGACGATCTTCTCCATGTGGTCGACCGTAAAATCGAGTTGAAGGAAATTATCGATGATAAAAAGAATGCCGTCGAGTCGCGTAATTGGTGATGATGGTGCATCTTGATGATAGCGTGCTCATGATGCCGCTTAGACGTTGTCGGGTTTCTTTTTTTCTCTTTTTTTATGCAGCAAAGGGCGAATTCCTTGTTCTCAAGGTGTTAGATTCCCGGCGGGGATGAAGCGATGTAAACGCATCGTCGTAGACTCGAGAAAGGAACGCAAAAAAGAGGGAGAGAGGAAGGTGAAGTAAACATTATATCGCATGGCCATTAATTTGAACATGCACGCTCGTTACACTGAACGTGCTTTAGGCCGAGACATACTTTCTAGCAGTTTCATATTTGCTGTTCAGTGAACATTGTGTTCACGATTGCGCCATACGAGAGAGGCGCGCGCGAATTATGCTGCCGGAAAATGCGAAACGAAACCCAGAAACTCGTCATCTTTTTCTGTTGATACGAAATGACTACCTGTTATTCGACAAAAGTTCGCGAGCGGAATTTTTAATCCAGTATAAACCATTCAGTAAATGAAGTTGCACGTCCCAAAGCCTGTCTTGCTATCTCTTCTACATATATTAATAAACAAAAACTATAAAAATATATCCACACAGTAGCGCGTCCATCGCCACCACGTGAAATTTACGATCGGCAAAGGACAAATTCCCGGATCCATCGATGGCTTTCTCGCCGAGTCATCGATTCGCAATGAAATGCGATTCAACGGCGGGATCCTCGCGTTGAAGAGATCATTCGCGAGCATGCTTGGCATTTACCTCGGGCGGTGACGATGGTGCAATAATGACGCGTGCGAAGAGCCGCGCGCCCAAAATGCCAAGCGAGCCCTTGTCCTCTCTCTCTCCCTTTCTCTCTTTCTCTTTTACTCTGACATTTGAAAAAAATATCCGCGCGATCGATTATGCCCGCGGGTAATTATGGCATTGTGTCGAGAGGCGGCGTCGCCGCTTTCGAGGCACGATTGTGTCACGATATTGTGATATTTCGATATTCGGTCTATCATTAAGCGGCGATCGGGACCGCAAACGAGACTGCATCCACGACCGTTTCACTTTCTACCGCAGATCCACCACGACCACGACGACGACGACGATGACGACGACGACAGACGGCGTGGCTCGACGACGAGTGTGTCTGTAAAATTTGCGTAAAATATAATAACGCAAGGCAAAAAGCAAAAGCGTCGACGATACGGCTCGATTTATCCGCTTCATTTCGCGGCGTTATGTAAAAATCTTAGGTCATCGTAGAAAGCTGCTTGCAGGCAGATTTTCGCGACTTGGCGATCGATATAAACAAATATTACGTAAAACATCGATCCGATCGTTAGTGATAACGTATTAATACGCTCGCGCGATACTTTCCACTAATTACGCTATGAAAACGCCTAGTTTTCTACATAAAAATCCTATGGGTACTTTCATAGCTCGACTCTATTCGCAACTTTGCGAATATAAGTTATTTCACGATGTCGCGAGAAGTGTGGATAAAGTAAAAAGAAGAAAATTGTTGACGATGTTGTAATCCCGATTATACGAAGCCAAGGATAATTTAAATCGCAACATCTCGTCGCTACAATGTTGAATTAAGAGGAAGCCCAAGTATCCCTGACTTCCCTCTCGAGAAAGCAATCTCTGCGGCTTAAATATCCGATAAACTAGGAAGTATTTAAGAATCGCGTGCTTAAACTCACGATAAGAGAGAGAAAGAGAGAGAGACAAGTATCATCATTATTTCTCCAACCGCGTCTGCAATTTTCGACAGCGTTTGCTTTTCGCGATCGAATTTTTCCCCTCGTCTCTTGATCTCACTTCACCGAAACGCCAATCTATCGAAGGAGGGTCGTTATTCTCGCGACCTTGACAAACTTACATCATTGCTGTCTCTCGTCACTTTCTCGTTTTGTCGGTGTAAACCCGCCCAAAATGTCAACGATGCGCGATAAAAAAATTCGTAAATTAGCCTCGTTTTTATTCTCATTCGAAGAAAATTTCAAATTAACGCGCAATATTCTACGAAGAGATTGAAATATTAATCGTTATTGCCGATAAAGTTATCGACTTCACTATTTTTACAATGTTTCATGCTATACGTAGATGAACTTTGGATGATTTCATTTTATTACTTCTTTATATCGTTTGCCATGAATTTACGCCGAGCGCAATTTATGTACCTTCAATTAAGGGCGGAGAAGATAAAATCGACAAGATGTCGTTTTGTTGGAGAATTTTATGCGAACGCATAAAGTTATTCAGAGCCAGAAAATAAGATGCCACAGATACTTCTCTTTAAGCTCCTAGGTCGAGGTCATAATCACGAACCTACCGCACCGACACACTAGAAGAATCGCTGTACCTTGTACTTTCATAGCGTCGGGAAAGTATTGACCAGTTGTTATCCGTACCCCTTCTTACGAGCGAACGCTTAATGATAGTCATAGATCAAAATATCCTCAAGCAGATATTTAGAGATTCGTGCACGAGATGAATCTCCCATCATGCCAGATAGACTTACTAGGAACTCTGTCAAAACACTTCTATAATGTATCCAACCGTATTCGGATTTTCAAACATTATTATATCATGTCATTTCGAATCACTGTCGATCATGATATATCGTTTTCGAAGGAACATTAGTATTGAATATTGAGGATTATAGCTAGCGATTGATCAGGGCGTTTGAAAGAGTGGAGAATTTGCATTTGTCCACAATAATGTACCTCATCAGGTTCTCGCGGTATCTCGGAAAACCGACGATTTCGATTCGTACGTTCCTGAATCGGCGGTGGCACCGTCTACGCGGACGGCAATGCTCGAAGAGATGAGAAAGAGGGGACCCGATCGTGCACCATGTCGTCGTGGTGGTGGCAATATAAGGCCCGACGAGTGGCGGGCCTCAGCCAGTTCGTTGAGCGGTACCCTACACCTTCAAGGTCCGCGTCCTTGAAGGCGTCCTCGATTTTCTCGTCGTCCCGGGTTATACGAAAAGGATCGCCGTGTTGGGTGTCTCGCGGCCGAGATCTCTCTCTAGCTAAGGATCTCCCTTTTGCACCCGATTCCCTCCCGCGCTCTCCCCGCTCCGAAAACGAGCACGTCGTCATTCCACCCTGCGATCAAGTACTACCCTTCGCTGATCAGCAGCGTCGAGGAAACATCAATTGAACGGGAGTGATTGAAGGAGTGAAGAGATTTGGGTGCAAGACGGAGTAGAAGAAGAAGACGACGACGACGACGTCGAAGATAGGAAGTCACATTCGCCGCCGAGGATCAGGACGAGCATGAGGTCCTCGCTGGTGCTGCTTCTGGTAGCAGCTTTCGTCCTTGCCGGTGAGTAACCAGATTTCTCTGCCAGCTCTCTCGCTGACCGATACCAAGATATCGTTTCACACGTCGAGGAACCGCATATCGAATTCTCTTCGTGGCGGGGCGCGCGAGAGTTCTACGAGCCTTCCCGGTCATGCGTGGGAGACAATTTTTCTCAACTTTATCGAGAACCATTCGACTCGAACCGATTTTTCCACTGACAATTTAAACGTGCTGAATTTTTTTTATATCTTCTGTATTATCTTCTGCATAAATCATTCGAGGATTATTGAAAATTGCGGACACACATGACTTGCGATATGATCGTAATATGAAAGAAAATGCGGATAGAAATCTCTTGATAGTCGAATTAATTAATTTTATACTAAATTATGTTAAGCTACAGTAGTTATATTAATTAAGTTTTATATTAAATTATAATAAATATATCATATAAATATAACGATATATAAATGATATTGAAATTAATTAAAAATTATATATTTAAATTCTAGATATGTCTTGATACTTTTTAATCTAATAAATAAGTGATAATTTGATATAATCTTTTTTGATAAATATTTATTATGCTGACAATGAGAGAGAAAAATAATTAACTGTAAATATGTAATATATCAAACGCGAAAGATATTTAAAATATAATACACAGATGGACACGTGATATCGCGCATAGTGTCAGAGCCATTTAAAATGGCGAAAGTGTCACTGCAATCTGTTCATTTGAGATTTCCTCGATTTATTCCTGTATCTTTGGTCATGAGAGTCTATAATTGTTCTGTTTTTTTTTCTTTTTATATCATATAAATAAACGATATTCATAACGACAAGATTAATCTAATAGTCGGGACAAAGTTGCATAAGAGATTAGAGCGTGAAAGCTTCTCGGCCCGGTCGGTCCCGGATAGGTGACGTCACTGCCGTGCCCCAGGCATCTGGAAATAGCGGGTGGGGGCACAACTTTCCCCGTCGTTCCACCATGAAGTCGTCTCGCAAGCCTGAGGGACCAACGGGACCAAACGTTAATCTGATAGATATCTATTTCTTCAGATAACAGAATTCTGACAGGCGCCTCTAAAGATCAAACTTTATAATTGATATATTATAATTAATCATATATTAATTTATAATATTTTAAAGTGGCAAAGTCATTAAACGCAAATCTTGTCCTTATCTCTTTTGTGCATATATATTATTTTTTTTAATGAAAAATTCTGTAAAAGATCCAATTTCTTTAACAAGCTTATTAGCGAACGACTACAAATTATTCGAGTGATATACTGTTTAGTAATCATGAAATATGATGCTGGTCCCGATTCGGAGTTTTGATAATCACAATCACAGGTTTAAAGAAACCACTGGTCGTTTCTAATAAACAATATAGATGTGCGAGTTGTATAAAGATTACGACAGTAATAATATGAGTACGATACTACTTTAGTCTGCGAATTTCGAGACGAATTAAGATCGTCTGCTTGCAACAAAACACCGAACAGTTCTATCATAAAAAGTAAACTAAATAATTTCAAGAGGGATGATTTGAATCGTAGATGTTTACGAGTCTTGTCATAATCAATTAATTCATCATTATTTCTTAAACAAAGCTGACAGATATTTTAATGTCTCGTAATAAAATAATTATAAGAGATTAATGCAATTATTTAGAAATAATTATAAGTGTGTTATATACATATGTATCAAAATAATATATTTTTAATATAATCTAAATTTTTATTCAAATTTATTTTATTAAAAGACTAAGTTTTTTAGAATTGAGAAAAATTGTCAAATTATTTGAATAATTAATTCCAGACAAGATAAAGTCTTTATCACATCGCAAATTCCACTCTCTATTTTTAGAGGGCTCGAGCCGAGTTAAGCGACAGGAAGAGAAGAAGGAGGAGAGCTTTGAGAACGAGATCTGCAAGGATAAGGATGCTGGCGAATGGTTCAGATTAGTCGCCGGCGAGGGTGATAATTGCCGCGACGTTATTCAATGCACAAGTTCCGGTCTGCAGGCGATAAGATGCCCGGCCGGTCTGTACTTCGACATCGACAAGCAGACGTGCGATTGGAAGGACTCCGTCAACAACTGCAAACTGAAGAACAAGGAGAGAAAGGCCAAGCCCCTGCTTTATACCGAGGAACCGCTTTGCCAAGACGGTTATCTCGCGTGCGGCGATGGATCTTGCATCGAGAGAGGTCTCTTCTGCAACGGCGAGAAGGACTGCACCGACGGTTCCGACGAAAACATTTGCGGTAGGTCAAGTATCGCTCACCAAGAGCGATACTTTACTCCTGCATAAAGCGGAGATGTCGTTTAAAAAAATGAATAAATTTTTTTAATAACAATTTTCGTCATTTTTTCAATATTTTAGATATGGACAACGATCCTAATAGAGCTCCACCGTGCGATCCCGCCGTGTGTGTTTTGCCCGACTGCTTCTGCTCGGAGGATGGTACCACGACACCCAGTGATCTTCCGGCCAAGGATGTACCGCAAATGGTCACGATAACCTTCGACGACGCCATCAACAACAACAACATCGGTCTCTACAAGGACATCTTCAACGGCAAGCGTAAGAATCCAAACGGTTGCGACATTAAGGCCACCTTTTTCGTCTCGCACAAATACACCAACTACTCCGCGATGCAGGAGATGAACAGAAAGGGCCACGAGATCGCCGTCCACTCTATCTCGTAAGTATTGACTTTTTCTATTCTAACATTCTCATTTCTCTCGCTTACACGCCATCTTCGAAAGCCATTGCTGCGCCCGAGTTGATTACGAGACTCTCTCGAGCGCGAGGTTCCAGGAAAACCGATTCATAGACTGGAAACGACAGGTTCCCGAATACAGGTTCCTGCGATGCGTCATCGTCATGCGTCTCGCTTACGACCATAGTCATAATTGTTAAAAATCAGAACACGGTCATTACTATAAAATGTTTACATGACAACTTTGGGGCAAGGCATAATAACGACGAGCGCTTCTGGTCGGACGCGACCGTCGACGATTGGGCGAAGGAGATGGCCGGTATGAGGATCATCGCCGAGAAGTTCGCCAATCTGACGGACAACAGCGTGGTGGGTGTAAGAGCGCCGTATCTGCGGGTCGGCGGTAACAATCAGTTCACCATGATGGAGGAGCAAGCCTTCCTGTACGACTCGACCATCACCGCGGCCTTGAACAATCCCCCGCTGTGGCCGTACACCATGTACTTCCGGATGCCGCACCGCTGTCACGGAAATCTTCAGCACTGCCCCACTAGGTAGAGCGTCATATATAATCCTGATCGAAAGTTTCTTCGTACAAGTATATACATGGTAACAAGAATGTTTTACATAATGCTTTAAAGATCGCACGCCGTGTGGGAGATGGTGATGAACGAATTGGACCGTCGCGAGGATCCGCAAAACGACGAGTACCTGCCCGGCTGTGCTATGGTGGACTCGTGCAGCAACATCCTGACCGGGGACCAGTTCTACAACTTCCTCAATCACAACTTCGACCGTCACTACGAGCAGAATCGCGCGCCCCTCGGCCTCTACTTCCACGCTGCCTGGCTGAAGAACAATCCGGAGTTCCTGGACGCCTTCCTCTACTGGATCGACGAGATCCTGCAGAGTCACAACGACGTCTACTTCGTGACGATGACCCAGGTGATTCAGTGGATCCAGAATCCGCGCACCGTCACCGAGTCGAAGAGCTTCGAGCCCTGGCGGGAGAAGTGCACGGTGGAGGGTCCGCCGGCGTGTTGGGTGCCTCATACCTGCAAGCTGACCTCCAAGGAGGTGCCCGGCGAGACCATCAACCTTCAGACTTGCGTGCGCTGTCCCAACAATTATCCCTGGGTGAACGACCCGACCGGTGACGGCTTCTTCTAAGCTGCCGAGAGCGCGATCCTCCTTTTCGTCTAAGTCAAGTCCCTTCTTCTCCTCTCCCTCCTTCTCTTTTCTCCTCGATTCTGCATAAGCATTTCCCTTTTCCCCGTATCTCGATCTAAAGTCGAATGAGGCGTCGATATCCTCGAGGCTTTCGAGAGCAACGGCGACGAGGCACACACGAGAAGAAAAGAGAAGAAACGTCGTCGTCGATCCGTTAGACTCTGGCGACTCCGCTCTAGTTGCTAATAATTTCGCTGTTTTATTGTCGAGAACGATGTGTATCTGTGATGATTAAGTTCTGTTCGATTAAGAATTAGAACACACTACACGGAATCTAATGGATTGAAGACGAATGAAATGCAGGGAAGCTTTCTATCCGCTTCGCGTCCACAGATGTCTCTACGACGTTGACGTTTCAGTTTTATCGAAATTGTATAAAAAAGATTATTAAAAAATTATTATTCGAAAAATTTGTAATTTTTTTCGCGCGTGCCTCGTTATCAGCTGGTAATTAAAGCTAACGTTCATCATACGCCAGCAATCTGTGATAGACTCCCGAGGGAGGCGACGTCCTCGAAGCCCTCGAGGCGGAAACGACGATGATGACGACGATGACGACGAAGAGATTCGCGCGCATTCCATTTGAAAACGGCACAAAAGCAAAGCAAAATATCGCGCCCCACCCGATCCCACAAGGAGAAATCGCGGATCTCCTTCGATGGCGGCGACTGGCGGATCCGCGAGTGGGATTCCGTGTGTAATATAACCGTGTCCCTTTCTCATTCTCTCTTTCTTTCTCGCACCTCTGATTTCCCAACCGATATCGATCTATCGGCGAATATGCGCCTTCTTTAAATTTCCCTTCCTCCCCTAGAAGTAATCCATGAAGATCGCCAGATTAATTGTTCCCCGATTCGAAGTGTGCCCTTACTTTTTTAAGGGTTCCGCCGATCTATATATAAATATATATATATATTTACATATATATAAATTTATATATATATGTATGGAAATTAAATATTGTATATGTATATTTGTAAAAGTAAGTGATACTACCAACATAGCGTTCTCTCGAATCTTTGAATAAAAAATTCTGAGAAATCTCACACACGATGCGGTCTGTCTCGTTCTTTCTTTTTCTCCTGAAAGCGCGCGCTCGTCGTTATATTTATTCATTACGATCGTTCGGTAACGGAATGGAAAGTCGGGTATGTTTAGACATCGCAAACTTGACCGCCAAACCGTGGCGTAATTTATTTCTAAAATGCAAAACAAATGAGAGGGCGGATTCTCTTCATTCATTCGTTTCTTAATTTTCTCGTTACTTTGTTTTTGGTTCAAATCCTGCGCGATCGATCCCTCGTAAGGATTTCGACTTAACCGAGAATTATTAATGTGTGTCGTTAAAATCTTGCGGTGCAGCAAAATATTCGCTACTCTGGAGAAGAAAGAGTGAATCGCGATCTCGCCAAGTCTTTCTCTTTCTTTTTCTTTTTCTATCTCTCTTTCGCAGGAAGGCGATCCGAACGTGTTTTCTCGGTCGATTTGCGTCTGGTTGGCGTCGTATTAAATGTCCCGATATGTGATCGCGATGCGTACTACAAATGCACGTACATACATACCTACATCACGAATACGAGAATTCAATTTATACACAACGACGGAAACCTCATTCCAGTTTCGTGGTGGTGCTCTGAAAATCTCGCTCGCGTGTCTCGGCTGCCATCCAGCCGCCGTCGCGGCCTTGATCTGAATGCGATTCCATGGGTATCGATGACGAGCGAAGAATTAAGAACAATCCGATCCTCCCACGCCTTGAGAAAACCACTCCAAGAAAGTGCTCCGAATTTCGAATCGGTGATAGTCCGAGCGATTCAATTACATCGAGCCGCGATTATAATTTTGCCGACTTATACATGTATATTTAATTGTGAGTCATGTTTTGAGCATTACGCAATTTTTTAATTATTATTAAAATAAATTGCCAAGGTTTCGATAATAATAAAAATCACTTGAATGATGCTCTAAATCCATCGTTGCGACATGAATGAAATTTAATTTATCATACTATATTTCACATCAATAATATAATAATTATTCACATATCTTTCATTTAAATTAAAAAGGTTTGCGAAATGAATAAAAATTTGGAATTTTGTGTCGATATAACTTGAGACGTGGTGATTGAAAACACATCTTGAAAGCAGAAAGCATTCTTTTCACCCGAGAAATTAATTAAATCACGATAAAACGAGAGAAGTGCATTTATAATAGCTCGCAATGAAGCGCATCGCTCTTGAAAGGCTCTTTGCTCCTCCTGTCTTAAATGGTTATCAAATTTGCCTTGCTAATTAAGGCGGGATTATATAGCGGGATTATGCTGCCGTTACGGCAGACGTTGTCGGGAATGACGTTAGTACACGTTCGACGATAATGCAAGACGTCGTCGCTTCGCCAGATCGTCGTTTCCATCGGCGCTTTATTGTCCGCGGTGGAATCGGAGAAAAAGAAAGGATTCGCGCGGCGGAGAACGGCAGAAAAATAATGATAATCTCGTGAAATATCACAACCGGCCCCGTCGACTGGTTGCATTCCGATGCAGCCTTCTCTTTCGTCGCCTCTAAAGCCTCATCGTTTCCATGCTTTCGAGACGAGCTTAATCAAGCGTTAGGAAAGGATTCCACAGTTGATTCCAAGGGGCTTCTCTATCCCGACGAGCAACAGGTTTCTCAATCGCGATCGTAAACACACGACAGGCTACACGATTGGTCGTGTATTTTTTTTCTTTATTCTTTTTTACTCATCTCTTAGTTTTACGCTATTGTACGCTAAATTAAATTTATGTATTTGTATGTACGATAATGGATTTCAACGAGGCCGCATTATTCTTCCTTCCTTCATTCAAATGCCTACTCATAATCTCGGTCGCAAACATTTTTACGCCTGTATAAACTCTTTGTTGGATAATTTCTTTTCGCGTCACGCATGGATGGGAAGGGATCCACCCACGATCAAATGCCATTTATCCGCGGAAGGAATGTCGATAGTTTTCGCAATAACAAAGGCGGCAGCCTTAAAGTAGCACTCTGATAGCGCTCATCGATCAACCTTTCTCCGCTCCATTAAATGCTTAATAGAAATCGGCAAAGATATAATAGTTCCTGGAAAATTTTTATACAATGTTGAATCGCTCAAGGTACAGATGCAACTGATGACTACCATAAATGTCGAATATTGTAGAAGCAATTAATGTTTCGGAATAACTAATAATTATGCGAATTATTTTAATACAGAATATATTATATTTTAATCTTGATTTATCAGAGAGAAATATTCCATTATCCAATATTTTTGGACCGAAAGAACCTTTCTTTCCGATCAGTCGAAAATTTATTTTACATATCAATTAAATGCACATCGCATATCCGCGCTCTTAATTAAATGCAATTTGATGGAAATGCATACAGCCGGCTTAACGGCCGAATGGCATGTCGAAAGACGACGTTGGTTCGATATATATCGGGTAGGACGAATTTTCTTCTCTACTTCGTTATATGGGAATGCATCACCTCTCGATAAAATACTCCGCTAAACGACAGCCTGAAAATCTCGCGTAAGCGAAAGTAGAGAAAGCTGAGTATCTCGCGGAGCCACAACACGGAGCAAGGCCGTCGTCTCTGTTTAAAGACGAAACACACCTAACGGCGCCGTCCAGATGCCAGAATCACGTGCGAGGCTCCCAGATGGGCCACCGGGTATTAATCGCGTGTGCGCCCACCAGATCGATTATCTTCGGCGAGCGTAATAAAAATTTCATGGACCCCGAACGGGGAGGACTATCGGTTAGGTCCCGAGTTTATCGCGCCGATAAATATTAATCTTGCGACATTTTTCATTCATTCGCTTTAGTTTCAATTCGGCACTTCTGCGTATGATTATGCAAGAATGTTTCAAAAATATTTCTTACCTTTGTGTCTATTGACAATAAGTAAAATTATATCGATTAAATCGAGCATGTCCGCGTCTAATAAAATTTCAATATAATTAATATATATATTAATATATTTATTACATATTTTATTTTAGCTAAATTTTTTCTTTTCGAACGAATGTTCGTATCTCTTGTCGATTAAACTATGAATTATAAAAATATAGTGAGAAAAAGGCACTTGTGAAGCAATCTACGCTTGCTACCAGCTCGTAACAATGCAATTGCAAAGTTCTCTGTATGCAAAGTCGCTTACTGCATTATTAAGGCCGATTCGCGTTCCCGGCGAAGAGAACGAAAATACGGATGCAATTTTGGAGGCTGGCCCGACGCATAACTGATCCTGGATTAAAGAAAAAACACGGGGGAGAAGGGGTGAGAGCGTGCTCTTCCGAGAGCGTAAGAATTCCGATAATGGAATATTTAATAATTCCGCTCTGCCGGTTGGCGGCGCGCCTTGAAACGAAGAAATCGAGCGAGTCGGTGAAATTGATTCCTACTAGGTCAGTGGGTGACGGAAGACGAGTGTGACGCGACCCAGGTATTCGTCTATCTATTTTGCCGCGACTTGTTTTCAGTCGGCGCCGTAGATAAACATCCGGCGTGGCATCGCCTATCTCTGCATCGTTAATTGAAATTCTCCTTGTCGCTCGAGGTTTTGAAGGGTGGGGCAAAGCCGGAGATTTTCTCGCAATGTTCAATTTCACCGGTGAAAAGACATCGCAGTGGCTCATTTGAAAATAAATAAATTTCGCTTGGCGAGAGAGAAAACAACAGATTTATGAATAAACGTCGCGGAATGTGAGAGTCTCTAATAATTTTACAAAGTATGTAAGTAAATTATAAAAATGCAATCGAAGATAATAATTCCGCTCTGCGGAAAAAATGGCAAGAAAAGCTATATTGATTATAATTATATTCGGGAGAGTCTTTATAATTACTTAATTATATGCGTTTTATTTATTTATATTATATAGTATGCATAGTGTAAAATTATTTTGAAAGGAGTCATCAATCAATGATAACACAAGTAAAAAAATATTTCCAAAGATCTAATTATCATTATAAAGAAGAGCTTATATAGGCCCTGCGCACAATATTAGGAATAAATATTAAATATTAGGAATAAGAATTATTTTAAAATAATAAAATCAAATAAACTTTGATATACAAATACAAATTCAAGTATAAAAGGCTCTTATTAGCTTATTAGCTTATTAGCTTATTAGCCTTATTAGTCCTTTATATCCGCATTTGTATTTTTATATTAGAGTCTTTTTGATTTTATTATTTTAAAATAATTCTTATTCTTAATATTTAATATTTATTCTTAATATTTTCTCTATTGTGCGCAGGGCCTTATAAAGATAAAAGCATAATGAATTAAAAATGTACAAGTGTAGTGTTTCTATTATTACTGATTGTGAGATGCGGATTAATTTCAAGAGGTCGCATCACTTTAATACAAAATACAAAAAATATTTCCTTCGAGCCGGATTTGAACCAGCGACCTATGGATTTCTATCTTAATGAAGCTCTAAACCTCTACAGTCCACCGCTCTACCAACTGAGCTATCGAAGGCTTCTGATGAAGCTTGCTTTAGCAACACACATCTTCCAGAGACTTTGTCTATAGCTATTATAATTAATAACGTACTTATTATTCTGAAATTTTTAATTAAAATAATATAATGTAAAATAAAACATTCTTGGAGCCAAATTTGATGGAGCGATTTATGAATATCTCCTTTAAAAAAAAATTACAAGCCATCATACTTATACGCATCCTGAAGCTATGAAAGATATGGAAGATATATGTATTTCTCTTTACGAATATGAACAATTATTTATAACACGATCTTCTTAAAGCGATTTAAGAGAAGATTCTTGAAAGAGGGACATGATGAAGAAAATTTCTTCTATCTGGAGTTTTTTAAATCAGCAACTTATATGGATGGTTATTTTTTCGATGATGGTATTTACCGCTCTACTGACTATCAAAAGATATTTATATAATATATTGTTTACACAAATAATAATAGTGCGATGACAATTTTTAGATCCAAATAAAAGATCAAGAGGTCTGATCTTTAATAAGCAAAATCTAATTTTATATAGCGATCTATGAAAATTATCTTTATAAACAATATTCCATTCTTTTTAGCAATAAAATATTGAAGGCATATTTTCTATATATGCCTAGTATTAATGCATCTTACTATCTTCTTATCTTTCATAATTTTAGAATGCGCGCGTGATAGATTTTAATTAATTATTTTTCTGGAAAACATTTGTAAACCACTCCTTCAGGCAAATTCAACACCAAAAATGTTATATTTAACTAATATCGTTTTAATTAAAAATTCCACGATATGATAAATGCTTCTTGTCTATAAAAAAGTCTTTCCATAACAAATTAAAATATACATATATTAGAAAGAAATTAGATAAGATCGAAGAAATCTCACGCTTTCGAAGAAAAAATTTGCTTCGGGCCAGAGTCGAATAATGTTCCTTAGTAATAAATAATTAAAAACACACTGATTTTTATTTCAACAAATCTATCTCCACTCAAAATTACATTTCTAAAATCAAAAATAAGCAAACGATTTCCTTCGAGCCGGAGTCGAACCAGCGACCTATGGATGTCTCTTTCTCTCAAACAAACAAACAACTACAGTCCACCGCTCTACCAACTGAGCTATCGAAGGCTGTTGTTAATTACGTTTAATTGTACGATCATGAGAGAATTGATAAAAGCGAACAGATTAGAGCTCCGAAGCGTGAATCGACGTCGCAGATAGGGCGGCAACATGCAAAACAACTACGTAAAATTTACGACACCGCTAGCGGGGAAACTATAATGCTTTTTTTGCGATTCACCGATATTTACCGCGATATTAATGTAACACTTTCGTCGTAAAACAAGTATAGAGATCGTAATAATAATAAACCATATTCCGCTACCGGCGTTACACGAGTCGTTCCGCCTGAACGAGCAGAATTTCCCTCTCTCGATTCCGTCGAGTCTGTCGCGGGAACGATTATTATCGCGAAGTGGACGTTTAAGCCAAGTGAACCGCTGGGCTAAACCGCGTTACTGTAACGAGGAACAAATTGCCAGGTGGATTACCTTCTGGCGGCGAACGACAGACTCTACTCTCTGACGGAAAATCCTTCGAGGCGGTTCGCTTCTGGGTAAAGCGAAAACTCAATCAGTGAAAAGAAATTATGCAGATTTCGTTCTCCAAAGGAGAAGCAAGTCACGGCATATTTTCACCTGAGGCGAAACTCGCGATAAGTCGTAACACCGAACGAGCTCCTTAAGTCCCGTTACGATCTTTTCGTCGACCCTTTCCCTTTCTCAGGTCGCGGGAGATGTTCCGGAACAGCTGCTAGAGAACGATGTTTCATCATATTCGATCTACGTCGTGATTAACAAATCTATCTGCTAATTTTGTTGTATTTGACACCTGGTCGAGATCGGAACTAGGCGAAACGGATGTCGCTGGTGTTTTGTTCCGTTTAGCGATAGCTCGAAAACGATCCCCGAGAGTAAATCTGTATACTGTACTTGTTCATAAAGCATGCGCCACACCTCGTCGCCTCACCCACGTGCATTCCAGTCGCTTTTCTCCGGGAGGAGATTGTTTTCTGGTAGCGAAATCGTCAAATCGATCAAGGAGCGCGTCCTCCGATTATTAGCGATAAAAAATAGCGATAAAAAAATCGTTAAACTTTTCTTTCGTGAATAGCAGGAGAGTCCAATCCTTCCGAATGGACCAACGTGTTTTCCTTCGGACGCAAGCAAGAACGTGACCGGAAAATCGATCGCGCGAATGATCGTTACTCGACCTCGAGACCGTCTCGTCAGTGTCACGAGAGTGCAAATTTCTCGCGATCGATCGTCCTTGCTATCGGCTCGCTTCACCAGCTCTTATTTCCATGCGTTTTAATGGCGATTGAGAGACGCGATATCGGAAGAATTTTTCTAGAGCAAAAAGCATGCGAGAACCTTTGTGTTGCAGATTTAGCAATTGCCACTGTTAATGGATTCGTGATTAATGTCTCCCTCTCTCTTTTTTTTTCTTCCTTTAATGTCACGGTATTTTTATTAAATACCGAGGAAAGATAATTAAAGCTATTTTCTTAATTAACTCATTTGTGGAGAGAAGTGCATCTATTCCTGATTTTATATAATATATTATATATGTTTGCGAGAATTTATTGATATTATTTGTAGATTATGAAATGTAAAGTATCGAGAAGGTATACGAAGAGATATTTTTATCGACTTCGCAGAGAATTGCAAAAATGAAAACGAAATTGAATTCAAGAGCCTCGAGCATCTTTCCACTGTCGCTTTCAACTTTCAACTCCCCATAACCATCGTGCTCTCTCTGCTTGATAAGTTATTTTTTTAATGTCACTGAATATATATATCAAAGATGTAACGTGACACGTTTATTACGACACGTTTCTTACAACAACCTTGTTATCTGGAGGTATCTCTCACAAGAGAAAAAGAGAAAAGGAGAGAATCGGGAGAGAGATGATATATATATAATCATATAAATTGAATAAAGTTCAGAAGCATTACTTATCACGCGATTTTCTTAATTTTCTTTCCTATTTATTTGCATTATTCAATTGATCACGAATAAAGTGGATTAACGAATTATCTCTCTATTTTCTTGCTTGAAAGACTAGACGACAAAGTATTGTGATATATCAAACGTCATGCATTTCCATTAGAAAATATTATTATAGTTACTTGATAATTATATAGATTAAAGATATCATAATATATGAGATTAGAAGATATCATAATAATTACTTGATATAATATAATCATAAAAGTTATGATTCTACATATCTAATGTGACAACACATTAAATATGTATGTAGAATCTCATAATTGATACGTCTAATTAAAAAAATATTTAACATGAAAATTAAATATTTTAGATATATACAACATTCGTAAAAAAAAGTATAAATCATAGTTATAGAGACAGGTTATATGCAGATTTATTTATATTAATCCCTAATTAAATGACACGCGCGTGCGCGCGCGCGAGAAAATTATATGCAATTCGCATCGAATGCAAATCATCGTTCAGCAGTCACGTGAATACGTCGACCGTAAACCGTAAACTGTACGTACGAGCCGTGTAACGGGATATTCCAGCCGCGCATCTCGTTGCAACATCATCGCATTATTCTCAACCGGGGTCATTCTCATGCTTATGCATACGAGAATATTCAAGTCTCCTGGGGCTGCTGGTCCCCGGAGACGAATCTCATCGAGAGAGAATGGATGAATATCCACCCCTTCTTATCGCGCATCTCCCCTTCTCCTCTCTCACTGCATCTTCGAACTTTGGGTTCTGGATTGCATGACGTATACGAAGGTTTGACAGTGAAAGTTCTTGGCGACTGCGTTCTCGAGGTGTCGTACAACACGAAAAACCGCAGAAGACGCTCGTCTCGAAAGACTTTAATCATCCGGAGGACGCGATTCCTCGAGCTACAGATATAGACTGCCAGAAAGTCTGGTTAATGAGCGATAGATACGATCATAATCCCTCTCTCAGGGACAATCCGAATCACATGTGTCACGAAAGACCGGCGACAAAACAACGCGTTCTCCACGAATTCTTCGCGATCATTCTCAAAGAGCAAGACTCGCGAATTGTTTATCTCGAATTCTTGCGAAGCGATTAGAAAACCTGACCGCCCGGTGATTTAAATGCAATGCGAATAAGAGGAAAGTAGAGAATCCCGGGCGCTTCTTCTCCATAAGTCTTATGATTCTTGTCATAGAGCACCGCACAGAGATTCTTCGAGCGTATTTTTCCTCGTCGACTCGAAACTCACGCGAGGTCGCGAGATAAATCCGGAAAATTGTCAAGGATCCCGCATATCCGTCCATGAAGAGCTATGAATTTCGCGGATCAATAGCTCTCGTTCCAGGGACAAACTCTGACCGCACTCCACCTCTTGTGCACCTCTTCAGGGGCAAGGTCAACCGTTCCCTACTACGCACGTGTACGCGTACAAACACATGTACATGTACGTGTTACATGCGTACACGGTTTCATCGGAGCAAATGAGCATGTGCACGTGGCTACATTTACTATCTCTCTCCTCCTGTCTCTCTTTATCTCTTTTATATTACTCTCGGTATTTTATCCAGGGCACCGTACACCATTAACTTGTCTGTCCGACCCTGCGGACAAACTGGTGAAAGTGACAGAAGGCAAGGTCATCTCAGGCCGCCAGAGAGTTACAAAATCAGGAATTCCTCGAAAACCAAACGACTGGCTCGAAGCCACGTATTCGGAGCCCGGTATTCAGCCGATCGCGCGAGAATAACTTGCGCAAGGTTCGTAAAAATTAAGGATTGAAAAGATGGAAGAAACGCGCACAATTTTTAATGCCGCTTCGTACGTGAAATACGTTACTACACGTTCTTTCATGCCGATAATAAAGAATGCAATCCCCTTTTGGGAGTTCACGTGACTTAGTTGCAAGAATATATACATATTTTAGAACGTCTCGTCGATATATACGACGTATTCTGTCCTGTATTTCTTTTTCGAGATAAAAACTTCTGCCAAACACTTAACTGATATTGATGGCGTATGGATGTACATATCAAACATTTCCGACAAGAGTATAACTGGACAAGTCTGCATAATTTTAAAACGCCGAAACAAAAATGAAATTTTCCATTTCTAAAATAGACATGTTAAGTCGATTCTCGCAAGTATTGTTGCCGCTTTTCCGCGATGTTGATTGGTTGTCTCGAATGCTATTGTGCGTTATGTTGTACCATCGAGCGGCTGTCATCGCGAGGGATAGCAATTTGACAGTTTGTTCAAAATAAAATGAAATAATATAATATAGGTAATATGTTTTAAATAATATGTTATAATACTTTAAACTCGATTAATATTTTTGATAGTTATCAGCTGATTTCTGTCAAAAAATATTAATCGCGAATAAGTATTATAACATATTATTTACAACATATTACTATTTTAATATTTTTTAACGTATTATTATTTTAAAATTTAATTAGCAAATTAACGCTTTAATCAGCTGATTTCTATCAAAAAATATTGATGAAGCATTAATTTGCTAATTAAATTTTAAAATAATAATATGTTAAAAATATTAAAATAGTAATATAAGTTGTAATATGTTATAATACTTTAAATTTGATTAATATTTTTTGACAGAAATCAGCTGATAACTGTCAAAAATATTAATCAAGTTTAAAGTTATTATAACATATTATTTAATACATATTATTTTCTTTAATTTTATTTTGAACAAACTGTTAAACTATACTAACTCTCGCGATGACAGCCTCTCGATGCTACAAATATAGAGCAGAATGCGAATCGAAACAGTCAATCAGCATCACGGAAAAGATCCAACAATACTTGCGAGAATGGACTTAACATGCCTTTTTTAGAAAGGGATGTTATAATATTTTTAATTCAATTAATATTTTTGACAAATATCAGCTAATTTTTGTCAAAAAATATTAATCGCGAATAAGATATTATAACATATTATTGTCAAAACATGTTACTATTTTAATGTTTTACCTTCCTAAAGCTAAGATCGGACTTCTTCATCGTTTTCTCTTTCTTTCCTTCTCATATTTATACGGTACCGCGGGACTAAAATTCGATGATATAAAGGCATCGCGATAATTCCGGACTATTCCACGTGACAATTCGTATTGAAACGCACTAAAAGATCCTGAGGATTTTTACGGTCACGAGGGATCTGCGGGACATTTCCCACTAAAGTTCCAACGAGAGCCTGATCGAGTCTGTTTACAACATATTACATACATCCCCATTACCGCTATATAAATATTATAAAATAAACAATTTCTCACTCACCGATACGCGTACAGTAGCGAAGTTGTAGTCCACAGCACATTGATCTGAAAACAAAATATTCAAATTATGTATATACATATTACATATGTGTGTGACGAATATCTCATAAACAATGCAGTTTAGAAAAAAAGTTTTTATTTTGCATACCTTACAGTTGCCTCGCTGTCGCCCGATGCCTCCCTGGGCCTCCACTTCCTCTCTTGATTGACCGTCATTGCTCCTTCGTAGCACTCACAATACTCGCGAAAACACGAATAATTACGATTGTCCGACACTTTATACGGCACTCCCGACATGACGCGTGAATCGCAATGCTACCTGTAACAAATAAAATACATACATATATTAGAATAATCTTATTATTTCGGATTATAACATACACAATATAAATATGTAAGCTAGAATACTTAATTAGTAAATTTTCGCTTTATTAATATTTTTTGACAGAAATCAGCTGATTAAAGCGTTCATTTTTTAAATAATATGTTATAAAAATTAAAATAATAATATGTTTTAAATAATGTTATAATACTTTAAACTCGATTAATATTTTTGACAGTTATCAGCTATTTCTGTCAAAAAATATTAATCGAAAATAAGGTATTATAACATATTATTTACAACATATTACTATTTTAATTTTTTAACATATTATTATTTTAAAATTTAATTAGCAAATTAATTAGCCTAATTTCTGTGCAAAAATATTAATCAATGAGTTTAAACAAACTTAATTTTTTTTTAAGTATCATTCTTTTTAACATAAAATCGAAGAATGGCACGCGCATAGCGCGCGCTTATATTGTTCTAGTAAATAAAAAAAAAAGATGATAACGCGACAGAGACGCTCCATTTTCCTCTGTGACTCATACTCACAGTAAACAATTAAATTTCACCGGCGATTTCTAACGTCACAGTTCGAAGAGATGTGTCGCGTTCATCTTCACGAAAGCGTGACAAGGTGGTCATTCATTTGATTATAAAACGGCTGCTTAAAGACATCTAATAACGCAACTAATATCCTACATAGGACAATTTTGAATAAGATTAAAATGATTCAGATGAGCAATTACTCTTCGAGAAAGTAATCTCGAATAAATCTATCTATTTCATATCTTGTGTATCAGAGAGATGCTTTCCAGACGTGTTACATAGATAGATAACTTTGTTAGGTCCAAGGAAAACGGGATATACTTCGTGTTCGCGTTAAGTACCAGCAGTTGCATATGCATCATGTCGTCGAACGAGGCGTAACGAGTGGCAATAAAGTTACGTGGATCTCGCGGAGAGAAAGGTGCAGAAATAATCGTCCATGACGGATTTCCGGGATGTCACCCGTACACGATTACAATCTATTATAACCGTTTGATCGCTTCCTCTTCGGTAGATAAGCAACGCGATCGTGACGCGTTTATCGTAAACATTGAAGATATATATGTACAGTTACAAGAATAATGTCAGATATGATCTGTCACGTTTTCCAATGTCAGATGTAATCAGCGTAAATAAGAAAATGACAAATCAAGCATGATAAATGTGTGTATCACTTATTATATTTATTCTAAATAATTTGTGCAGTTAGGGATTTAATTTTTCTTTTTTTTTAGAATTTGAGAATAATGTTAAACTGTTATTCGCAATGCATAAAAAATTAGCAACTTATTTGCATACTCGGCGGCGTCGATATCTTTAAAATGAATGATTATTTTCTCTCGACAAGACACGTCATCTTCGCTGTTTTTTTTTTTTTTTTTTTAATAGGTGACTCTGAATCACCTTGACTTTTTAAATAGCATACAGCTGTCGACGATAATCGAACGTAAGAGGAGTATAACAAAGATCAATGCTGAATTTCTAGAGCCATGTGACAGTAATATTAAGTAATATATGATACGTAGGCGGATTTACGATACAAATATCAGCGCTTGATATTTGCTGTTGTATCGTTCAGAATCGCTTTCACAAATTTATAGAACGAAAAAAACAAAATCAACTTCAGACATTTGTGCATCTTGCAGTGAAAATAAAAATAGGAATTCTTATCATTATATTAAAATTCTCCGGACTCTTTTATTTTTGGCTTTCATAAGAATTCTATAAAATTTAATTCCCTATTTGGAAATCGTCTTGTTTTTAAGCCACGTATTGACTTAATCCGACCCTGTCGACACATCGGCAACACGATCTAGAGATCGATTTAGAAAGGTGGATCATAAAATTCGGGTCGCTGTATGTACTTTCTTCGAATAGCGACTCTTTCTTAATTAGCTCCACGAAGAAGTGCACACAACGCACGTTCCAAAGAAGCAGGAGCCGATTCCACTTGTGCGACATATGGAATAAAAGACAACATTTTTGACTCCTTAACCTTTTATGTAAAATCCTTACAAACAGCTACTCTTCTTTGTTTCGAAATGACTCGACGCATAATAAGTATCCGGACGCGTGAGCCGCATAAGAAACGACAGGCAAAGTCAACAAAGTTGAACTTCCACGAGGCACAGGAATAATCAGAAGCATCGATGAAACAACTTTATATACAATTAATAAAAAAATTAATTATCTACAATTAATGAGAATAAATGTGCGATTCATTATTACGAGATTGGGAGTTATAAACTTTTCCAGTAAAATTACAAATGCGTCTCGATTTTCTATTTAATGCTGACTTCCCCTGAATGGATAAGCGCGAGATTCATCAGCTGCAATTGCAGTGAAAACGGCAGGCTGACGGTGCCCCAAATACGGCGGCGTCCTTCGCGCGGATAGCGGAAAAGTGAAAAGGAACGAGCACACCTGGGGTATGATACACGCAGATATCGCGCTAATTCGACGAAAGCGCGCTCGAATTGCATTCCTATCGATGACGAGAATCGCTGGCCGTGGAGCGGATTACGGTAAATAACGGAAGGCTGTTTCTGCAAGGTGAACCACCTTCCTTCTCACCTACCTACCTACAAAGAGCAGAAAGGCCGACATATGTATATTCCTTTCCAAGCCGAATTTCTCTCTCCTCTCCGATTCTCCTTCAGAAAGTTTACGGGATAAGAAATAATCACCTCCCGATTTTATTCAGAGTGGAATTTTATTTATTTAGCATTTTATTTGTAACGAGATATTTAATTTCCGATTAATATGGAGAACGAAAAGATTAGAGAAAAAAATGTGTCAGCAATCTGGAAACCTTTCGAGCTGTCGAGAAGAAAATTATAATTTTTTTCTGTTTCGAAGAATCTATTGTCGCGAGATTAATAAATCGCGGATTTTTTCTCGGGACTCGAAGCGATTTTTCCTAATATCATCCTCTTAATTAACTCCCTCGCGAATGCGAGGGATATTAGTGATATTAGCTCGAGGTTGGCAATTATCGGCTTAATGTGCCACGAGAGCTGATCTTCGCGCGCGCGAATAAAGTTTTCTATTTAATAGGACGAGAGAATAAATTCACCTCTCACGCAGACGAGAAATTTTACGCGGAAGCGGCTAATATAATTCTTTCTGTCGCATTCTCTCGTTCAACTATTCTCGTAATGCGCACTTTCTACATTAAGATCGCGACTATATCGCTAGATCCCAGTAGATCGTTCGAATGAAATATCTCGAGAATCCGTTATTAAAATCCTTCTCGATGACGGTCTTAAAAAAAACTTGTTGGATATACATAAAGTATTACTTCACACTCCGCTAATGTATTTTTAATTTCATTTCTTTCACTCGGAATCTCTCGTTTCGCGAAAACAAGCTTTTGCCGATCGTCTTTTCTCTCGCGACAAAAATTTTCTCTTTCCGAAAAATTCAGGCTGCCACGTTATGAAACGAGATTTTATATAATAAATTTAATCTGACGAAAAATATAAATATATACATATATATATGTATATGTATATATTTATTAGGCTGTCTCTGTTTAATAGTCGTTTCTTCATTAAACGCGAAGCGAAGCGGAAGATTGTTGTCGCAAGGTGAGCCGCTTTCGTTGCCACGCGTTCGATGATTTTGCAATTAAATTGCCAAAGAAATAATCCAGCTTAACCGTATATAGTCTTTCTCATACTCTAGAAAGCTTAATCACGCGCGATACACATAATCCTTTTAAGAAATCATTTTATATCGATTATAATCGTTCCATTATTCATTCCGCGATACCTGAGAACGAGTCAACGATGAGGAGCGTTTGACACTCGACATGTTTAATGAAAAGTCCTCGTTAAATTTTGCGTAAGAGCTAGGTAGAGAAAAAAAGGACGCGCGCGAATAAATGTTTTCTTCGCATATTTCTGCATAATATCGATAGTTTTGACACGGCGCACAAAAGGTGTCTCGATTATTCCGCCTTCGCGTCGGAAGGCGTCGGTGTCTCTCTCTCTCTCTCGATGGGAAAGTCTGGATAAGAGCAATAACGAGAAAGAAGAAGAAGAAGCAGAAGAAGAAGCGTTTCGAAATACGAGATGCGCATAATTATGCGCGCCTACTTATAGCTGCATCGAGAATGCAGCGACGTCCTCCGTTTTTCTGGCACGCCCTCGTTGCCTCTCTTACCTTTCGATCTACGTTTTTATGGCGTTTCTTGCAGAAACGCACGTCTTTTCGTCGTCGAACAAAGCGGGACTCCTCATCGACGGGAAAACTTTGCAAGAGAAATCGCGCTGCGAAATTTCGCCTATTATATATTATATCTAATTATGTATAAGTTCTATAATTTTGTTCACAGCTTTATATACAGATTTATATATGCTTGTGCCTATAGTTTTATAAAAATATATTTATTTATTAGCTTTATAAATATTTATTAGCTTTATATATATTCCACGTAGAAATGAATATTCCGCGACCTTATTTCGTAACAATTACATCATTGTACATTATGCAATGTATATCTACTGAGAGAATGTCAAATGGTCCCGCTGAAAAGATATTATTTTTATCGATTTACTCGCACGATAGTCGATTAATTTATAAATAATAAATTTGCGGTGTCTTTTATGTATGCGATACGTTTGTAATTGTAATATGCGCGTCATTTTTAAACTCTTCATGTCATGTGAAAAAATTGATCGAGTATGGTTTAGAAATATAAAATTGTTGTAGAAAGAAACTCGTATATATCACGTATAACCGAAAGGTAGAGGTAAACAGGTCAGATCAACGATCGTCGATCAAAGCACGATTTAATCGATTGAATTCCGATCGCGTAGCAAAAGAGGGCTCGTTCGTATGATGGACGCACACCAGGGGCAACGTGATTTTCACCTTGACCGTGAACAGGTCATTGTCCACTGGTTTGATTCCGAGATGGTCGACTTTTCGGATTCATCTGATTAATTGAAACGCGCGCTGCGTCGTTTTTTTTTTTTTTTGTTATAAAATAAATAAATCTATTTATTTTAATCTTCTAATTGAAATAACTGCCAATGTAATAATAATGAAAAAAATATAATTAAATAATTTATAATAAAAATAAGTACAATTAATTTTGAAACATAAATGTTCTCGCGTGCGAAATTTTCGCTTGCAATATTCACCGGTTTAAGCAAAACTTTATTAGCGAGTAAAACTTGAACATTGTTCGGTGAAGAGTGATTATAAATTAAACAATATTGAAGAGAACAATATTGCGAGACTCTTTCAGAACCCCTCAGAATCTTGAGACATAGTCGGATTAAGTTCCAGACTGTAGATTTAATTTTGTTTTAGAAATTTCGAATAGTTTGTAACGCAACTCCTGCGATGAGTTAACTTTCTAACGACGAAAACTGGATTAATCTAGTTAAATTTGAATTTGACACGTGCTTTCAAAACGCAGATTTCGATAAATTTGGATGTATACATTAAATAGATAAATATTAATGAATTTTTATTTATAAAAATCAAAAAGCACAGAAATTAAAATTAATTAATTTTTATCATTCATTTTACTAAATTATTTCTGTCTAATGACTTTTGTATATAAAGAAATAAAATATAATCTGGAACTTCAAGGCAAAAGCATCGATCTCTCGGACGACATAAATTTTCTCTTTGAGCTTACTAATTAAATCTTACAACTTTTTCGTCTGTTTCTTTCTCCCAGCTTTGGCAAATTTGGCGAAACGGCAAATAAATCAATCATGGGCAAAGTTAATTTTTCGACCGTACGTGTGCGGCAGATTAAACGGAAAATTGAAAGATTGCGAAACTAACAATAAGTCTCACTCTGTAATAACAAGTTGCCAAGTACGACAACAATTCTCTCGGAAAGAGAAGTTGCTGTTGTCGAAAAAAATGAAAGAAAAAAACGGAAATGCATAGAATCAGTTCGTCATAACACATTATATCTCGAGGACCTTCGTTCATCAAGGATTTTACATTCATATATCTCAACTTGTCAAAAGAAAGGTCGATCATTTCTGATATTTATAAAACAAAAATTATTATCAATTAGCGAGGTGCTTTATTACTTCTCGAATTATCTTTAATAATTCTCAAATTTAATCTCTCGCAATTTTTGTTTCATAGTTCTTTAAAGCTACATGAATCTAATACGTTTAAATCCATAATCTCACATTTACTCCGCAATTAATTTCCATTTATTCCGGAAAATAGCAAACTGCAATCTCTAGAATACATTTCATCGGTTCAGCAATCTTACACTTGCATGTGTAATTTAAACAGCGACACTTATGGCGATAAAATTACGGCACTTCTTGTAACATAGTAATCAAGGTAGCGAGAAAAGCGAGCGCGTAAAAAGCGACGAGAGAGAAAGAGAGAGCCATTCTCCAATTGCTATTCCTCGTTGCTTCTTCGAGCGACGTTTACATCTTTCTAGGAGCATCCGAGAAGTCGAAGGTGAAGCTTGTGTCGGCGAACGAGGGATCCGCAGTAGTTCAAGGAGAAGACCGAATGAGAACGTAAGCGCGTGCAATCGGAGGAAAGAAGACGAGACGAAGAACGGGAACGTGCGCGGGCGAAGAAAAGCTGCATCTTCGAAATGCCGATTGGCAATTGACATTTATCGTCGGCCATAGACGAGATAAATAAAAAAGGAAAAAAAAAAAGAAAAAATTTTTCTCGCGTTGCGTCCGTCATGCGTCGCCGCGAACAATCCGCGTTTCGCAATCGCGGTGATTTAAACTTTAGAGGTCCAAGCATCACGGACGGGAGAGACACGACTTCTTCGATTTCACGTATAGCTTTTCGACTAACGTAGAGTTATAAATTTATCCAATTACTTGACAGTTTCCTCGGGCGTAAACTCGGACGATAAAATCAAAGTGACGACGCGGTCTTTAAAGTCCGAAGCAAATCCGGTACAATTAAATAGCCGTTCTCGTGACCTAGAAGAGCGCCGCGTGACTTTTCGAGCTCGCCAACTTTTACTCAATACGGCAGAGTTGCTTCGCTCGCGATCGAGTCAAGAGATGATGAAGTACCATCTGTATACGAATGATTTGACGACGGAACACTCTCCTAAGGATGACGCATAGGTCGCGAGACATAGGGGGAGAGAACGGAATGGGAGAGAGGCTGCCGTCGTTTTTTTTTTTATTTCTTTTTTATATACGCGAAATACGAAAACTGGTTTCCCGCGTGGTTCCCCATATTTTTTCACACGCCTTACTCGTGTAAGGTGAACGTGCGCTCCCGTCGGCATCTTGTGCATCTCGCCAAGGACTCGGTTCGTTTAGAAATGTCACTGGATCCTCCCGTGTCGCGCACAATGCTCTGAGGATCTCCGAACATCACCGAAATAAATTTTATTCCTTCCCATAGAGAGAAAAGAGAGGAAGAGAAGGAGAGCGAAGAGAAAGAGCCCTTACACAAGTGTCACGTTACGCGTAAAATAATTATACCTTATATCACGTCAATCGCATGTGTGTCCGATTATTACCGATCTATGTACCACTATTCCGATCAACCGGTGGCGCAAATGCATATCTTTCCCCCATTGCGTAATGAAAAGGTGTAATATGCCGGGAAATTAATTCTCTTTGATTGTATGTATGTGTGTGCATGCGTCAGTGAGAAATTTTATTAATCTTTTATAATGACTTTTAATTCATTTATAATACGCGTTATAATCGCGATTATAACGTTGTGTAATTCTCGTATCAAGTCAGGCCTGGAGATATACAATTATCAAGTAGGAAGTGAGATCTTCCGCACTAGAGAGCGATTTAATATTACCTGCCTGATTCTGTGTATTTAATTTTTTTCTTATTTCTTTTTTCTTTTTTTTTTCAATCCATCGTCATTGAAGAATCTGTACTCGAGACATATTTCGCTCTAGATTTTGTAATTTAAATATCATTATAAATGTTTGTCAGAATTAATGCCAGAGAAACAGACATTTTTCCTCTCGCAAATCCACTTTCGTTAAAATACATACATTTCGAAAACTCGAATTTTCCGTCGAAAAATACGCATGTCTCGTCGCATCCCGATTGTTTCGCGAAAATGCGTTTTCCGCGAGCGTCGCGTAAAATTCGCGAAAGGTCAAAACGCCTCTCGACACTGCGGAAACAACTGCATTCGCCTCGCTGCGCATGCAAACGATATTATTTCCACGAGAACGCACATCTCACGGTTACGTACTTAAAGGGATCAAGCCGCGCTAACGCGATTTCACGGAAATACGAGCGGGCGGTTAATTTTCGCACGCTAAGAGCGATATTCGTTTCAAACATTCGCGTGCATATATGTGCATTAACAAACGTTACGTTGCGTTCCGAAATTATACGTCTCCCCTCGCGTCTGACTTTCCTCTTCCCGGTTTCGCCCTCGAGCGTGACCTCTTATAATGCCACACGTCGAATATACTATTTTCCTCGCTTATCGTGCCTGAAAACGGCACAACTTGAGCGAGGTTCTCGATGAAAGTAAGGAAGAGACACTTTCTCAGGTTTATGAGCGCTTCAGGCCTCATTCGCGGTCGCATTCAAGACGTCGCGGGCCTCATCAATGTCTTCATGACGATCGTAAAAAAGAGGCTTTGTAAAAGGTCCCGTTTTCACTTCTCTTCGACCAAAGTCACGGCTTGGACCTTGGACATTTGACAATAAACGATCGCGCTCGCGTCGGAAAAATTCTCCTCGTCGTATAATAATTGATTGAGGTTGTTCAAACGTAGAGTTTTTCAAAGAGCTCGTGATTCTTAGATTCTCTTAGATTCGCGATGAATCCAGTTTTCGGACCATAACAGCATTCCTGACAGTTTATTCGAAGAAGAAGCTGGCGATCCGGTCGAGTTAAAAATGGTTGGACAAGAGTAGGCGATGCAAAAATAAGGGTTTTCGATGCAGGTAGAGAAAATAAAATTCGAGCAGATTAATTCTGCATTCCATCCAGGGTCTAATCCAGAAACACTACGTCTCTGTTGCTTCTGGCAACAAGATTATTAATGACCAAAGTCTTTAAATATTTCGAAACATATGATAAGCTCTATTTATATTCTTTTTCATCTAATTTAAATAAAACCGACAATGTTATTGAATGCTGTTAGAATTAATTACCGTTACAACATTGCGACAAACAATCTCTCATGATACGCGCATGTAATAATTTTTATAATTAAAAAATTTTTAATTTTGAGTTTAATTTTCAATTATGGGGAAGAGAAGGAGGTTGATTCTTTTTTAAAAAACAGACACACTTTGCTCCTGCCATTTTCCTGATGCTCTCGTGAAAGATGGCAGCACGATCCGGATGGTGAAAGTCTTCCCTGATGAAGTGGGCAGGAGTGGTGGTGCACATATAGAGGGGTGGAGAGGGCGCGGCTTGTTCAGACGCTCTCTGTCCTGACGACGACGACGATGTCGCCGAAGTTGATATTTTTGCTAGGATCTCTGTGTCTACTTGCCGGTAAGTACAATTTATTCTGTCTGTAATTAACAACCTTCCACGGAGAATTTTTCGCGTCGCGATTTCCTCGATTTTCCTCTTTGATTAAAATTGCATTATTTATAATCGTCCGTTCGTTAAAATTTAAATTCAATTTTCAAATCTCACTTAAGTCACGTCGAGTGTGTCAAAGTTGATGGGGCAACCTTTGACGTATCGCTGAAACTATCGAGAAATTAATTTCCAAATTGTGAGAGAGATCATTAAGAGAATATTACGCAATAAGAGAGCGAAGAAACACTCTCTATCGAGAAGAATGTCTTGGAAAATAAATTGAAATTGTAAATGAAGATGAGAGAGAGAATCTTCTCGAAATCGACGTTAATAATCGCGTACATTTCCAAAGTGGGGGAGAGAGAGATAGAACCTACTTTGGAGAACCACTGTCGCTTTCCCCCCCGTTGCCCTGACATTTCCAAGACTTTCTACTTCTACCGGAGTTCACCGACCCCTCCTTCGATCGCCGATCGCAATGCGCGCGTTCGATGTCGTGAACCGATCGTGACATTTGCAACGATTAATCGAATTCACCTCCGCTTTGTCCCGGCGCGAAATGTCATATGTTCGATTCGAAACGTATCCTTTGATCACGCCGACCGCTCCCAATTTCTACGAACGCTGTTACATCACTGTTTATCGGAAATATTCGCAAGAGATACTCCAAGAAGTCTCAGCTATGTCTAAAGATCAATGCAAAAAATTAAACAAAAAAATTTATCAAAAGATATACTCTTATCATTGAATCGTGTAACTGTATCTTGTGTATATAACATCTGAAACATTTAATAGCCATCAAATGAGACACGGCTGTGACAAGAAGATTGAAACAAATGTAGAATTTGATGATTCACAAAATATGAGCTTGTTAATTAAAAAAAAAAAAATAATTTTTTTATTCGCAGCTACACAGGTCAGAGCACAAGATGATGAAGACAGCGAGGGGACTAACCCAAACGCCGAGGAACTTTGTCAGGACAGGCCGGGCGACGAGTACTTTCGCTTGAGCGTTGAAGGAGACTGTCGCGATGTCGTGAGGTAAGTCTTGTTCTCTCGTTATTCTATCCGCGAATGCAGGATCGGATCGAGCCGCTTCGACATCCCGAACGAGCCGAGATAACTTCACTTTTTTCTATTATTTCACGCAGAGAAAGTAACAAAAACCTTTTTCCGCTCTTCGATAACTTGGAAAACGTTGGCGACTCCGCTTTGGAAAACGTTGGCGAGTCCGCTTTGTCTTATCGCAATATATAATGTTGTTTTACATAATATAATATATAATCTACAAAAACTGCGGGTGAACGGGATCGCGCGGGAAGGTGAGTCGGTTTTCGAGTCAAAAAACTCGTTCACTCAACGTTGACTCACAATCAGTTCCGCCTCGACTTGTTCCACTAACTCTACAGGTCGCCGGCGAGTAATTAGTCTTGCGTTCAATGAGTAAACTTTCTCCGCGCCGATTTTAATCTCACGTTAATCTCATCCCGTTTACCCGCCGTTATTATAGACATTCTAGAGATTAAAATTTTGTAAATGGTCCCCCCCCCCCTCTCTTATATACGAAATGCAAGAGAAGCGAGTTTTCGCGACATCCTTTACGCGAAGGACATCCGGTTTTGACAGGACAGGCATAATAATCTGGGAATGCGGTTGACGATAAGCCATTAATTAATAAAAATAGCATCAACTGTTTCACTTATTAATCCAGGATGTGACTGAATGCTCCGATCGAATCCTAGGATTTTCCAGGCCTCAAGGCGATCCGGTAGACGCAAAACTGAGACCAGTTTAAAGACTCCTCCCGTCATTTCAGATTTATTTTTATAATTGCCGTGATTGAATAGCTCGTCTTTGTTACATAATAATAGCATCGTTATTCCTTCATTTACATTCGACAAGTTGAATTCACTCGAATATATGTATATACAAGGTTCTATGAAATATTAAAAATCATATTAATCGAATACAATGGGGGACCGCAAACGTTGCATTACTCGCTCGTATATTACGTCTCGTACAAACAATAGTTCACGGTGTGGCGCCGGTTAATAATATCTCGAGGCAATTAAGCACGTTTGCTTATTTTAAACGCATTGTTTCCCTCCTCCATTGTGTTCTGGGCTTGTGCTACTTTTTTCGCGAAGCGGAATCGAGAAAATCGCGCACGCTCTGGCGAGGAGAATATTATTTCGAATGTGAGAATGATCCTAGGTGCGACAAGGCCACCGAGATCGGCGTGACCAGGTTGGCGACGGTGCGATGCCCCACGGGTCTCGCCTTCGACATCGAGAGGCAGACCTGCGACTGGAAGACGAACGTGAAGAACTGCGATCAGCTCGAGAGTAAGCGAACATTACGTCTTTTTCCCACGTTAGACTCACGCAGGCACCCTCTGTTTTCTGTCCCGGTACCACCAGGTGTACAAGGTCCGGCCTGAAGCAAATCACGTGCCCCAGCGGACTGGCCTTTGACGTGGACAAACAGACCTGCGACTGGAAGGGCAAAGTCACCAACTGTGACAAGCTCGAGAGTAAGTCGGAGGGTCGGCGACGACGTTGATTGTACGTCGCCGATTCCTTGACTAAGTAAGACTCGCAACGTAGCACGCACCATCCTATATATATATCATTAGATACTAACATGAGCATGAGATCGCGTCTTCTTCGCTGCACCTTTTGCAATCCTATCCGCGATGCCTAGCGATCAGCTGAGCGTCTCTGAAGACTCTCTCGTTGAAAATGGAGATTCTTTTTTTTTTTAATTTTTCGTCGCAATCGATCGCAGATCTCTCAACAAGTCCGTCACGTAATTATCGATGAGAAATGTCTTGTCAATCGATATATTCAAGATATTGCGCAACCATCCGTTGCGTGAACGAATCGCGCGGATCGAAAAAAAGTCGGCGAAACTTTCCAGCGCGGAAAGTCACACATTAACATAGCGATGAGATTCGACGCGAAATAAAACTGAGAGGGAAAGGGGACTATGTATACTTTGAGCAGCCGAATTAACGATCGAAAATACCCGATCGGGAATCCCGATACTTTCGAGAAAATATTATCGACGAGACCAATTCCCCGTCCGATCACTTTCGTTCCGAGGCGAGCGGCCGATGGGACTGGTTTCGATTTTCAGCGAAAGTGCGAGCGGACCACGCGAGCAGAGAATCTCGAACGAGAGAGGAAACGAAACGAGAACGCTTCGGAGACGCCACGATCGCGAGAACATCGCGAGCTAAATCCGGTTTCGAATCCTCGAAACTTATCATCCTATTTTTTCTCACGCGATATTCACGATTCACCGCGTACGACTAACAAAGCTGCACTTTCCAATGGAATTGGACGAAGGAACCGGCTTCTTTTTTTCATTCGTGATTTTCAAACTGCAATTGTCTAACATTGTTCTTTTAATTAATTTTTTAAATATATATATTTATATATTCTATATTATATCATTTATCTAACTGTATATATATAAATATGTATATAATATAATATGTATAAATATATATATGTATATATATTTTTTTATTGTATGTATAATCTTGGATTAAAACTGTCTCTCGTGGAAGAACTTCTCTCATTTGCCACAAGAGACAATTTCCAATTTTCCTAATAATAATTTTACAATAGCTTTAAATAAATTAAATAAAATATTTTTTTTCTCATATTTTTTGCGATTCTCGTCCAATTCCGATTTTCACCAGATTTATTTAACATATCGGCTTATATCATCGAATTGCGTGCCAGTGCGTATATACGCGGAAGACCAGTAGTACATTTCCGCGTTACGATTCGCGAGAGGCGATCAACGATAATTTATAGATTTATCAGAACGATATTAATAGATTTGTCAGCTCGAAGGCACTTATTTTTGAACGACAGCGCTCGAAGTCGATCGCCGAGTAACCAGATCTCGCGTTAACTAAGTAAGCCACTTTATCGTGAGGGATCGCTGTTTATGCAAACGTATTCTGTAATTCGCGCTTTGATAATCCTTCTACATCAACGATAATCGCTATATCTTTGCATCGGTGTTTCAAAATCGTAATTCCATTTCCATTTAACGCATCGCTGCGCTCCAATTCCATGCTTGCATCAAATAGTATCCAGCTTCGCGGACAAATTAATCCGGTATCAAATTGCCGTTAGTCAAACGTCCGATAAATAAATCTCGATGAAATCGCAGAAGAGATCTCAATTATGTATATTTCACATCGTAGGTTATATCGCCTATCAATATAAATAAATGTCAAATGTCACACGAATTCGTACAACTCAATCATTGGCACGCAATAATTTTCTAACATTTAGCGCTCTCCCCTTCATATTTGCCCTCCTCCTTTCGCCCCTCTGCATCCTACGTTCGCTCCAGGTACGAGGTTGCACGTATTCGCCGATTCTTTCTCTCCGCATTCAGATCGGTTTCGCTTCGGCGGATTTGGCCTCCTTATAGGAGCTCCTCGCTACTCGGTCAACCCCGTCCGGCCGGCTGACTTTTACTACTGAAATCTCGAAACACGTCGCGCAGTCAGCTCGATCGTTAATCTCCCGCCGCGGGAGGCTCTTCTCTCTTCTTCGATATAATCCTCGTTTTCACGACTGGATAAAGTACGACGAAAGATAGCTTATGACTCTCTTTCGTGTCCGTTTCACAATCTGTCACAGCTGCGATCGGCTCACAGGACATCGCACGCTTTCTCTCCGATTAAAAGCGATATATGTGTATATGTGTGTGTATATATATGTATATATATGTATGTATGTATATCAAAATTCTAATTTTCATTATCTAAAAATTATAATAACTTTTATCACTTTCTAAAAAAGGCATGTTAACTGAATAAATTCAATTTATATTGAAGTTTTGAGACCTCTTTTCTGCGATGCTGATTGACTGTCTCGATTCGTGTTGTGCGTTACATTCATAGCATCGAGAGGCTGTCATCGCGAGGGTTAGCAGTTTGACAGTTTGTCCAAAATAAAATTAAATAAAATAATAATATGTTTCAAATAATATGTTATAATACTTTAAATTCGATTAATATTTTTGATAGAAATCAGCTAATAACTATCAAAATATTAATCAAATTTAAAGTATTAAAACATATTATTTAAAATATATTATTATTTTATTTTATTTTATTTTGGACAAACTGTCAAACTGCTAACCCTCGCGATGACAGCCTCTCGATGTTATGAGTATAACAAAGAACGCAAATCGAGGCAGCTAATCAACATCGTGAAAAAGAAGCAATAATAAATATAAATACTTGCTAGAATCGACTTAACATGCCTTTCTTGAAAAGAGACTAGAACAACACAAGCGCAATTCCTCGATTTTATGTTAAAAAGAATGATACAGAAATCAGCTGATAACTGTCAAAAAATATTAATCAAGTTTAAAATACTAACATTTTATTTAAAACATATTATTATTTTAATTTTTATTACATAATATTATTTTAAAATTTAATTAAAAAATTAACGCTTTAATCAATTGATATATTTCAAAAAATATTAATAAAGCGTTAATTTGCTAATTAAATTTTAAAATAATAATAGGTTATAAAAATTAAAATAGTAATATGTTGTAAATAATATGTTATAATGCCTTATCTGCGATTAATGTTTTTTGACAGGAAATCAGCTGATTTCTGTCAAAAAATATTTATCTAGTTTAAACAAACTTTATATATTTTTAAAAATATAATTTCTTTAAATACAAAATTAAAAAATGGTGCGCGCGTAGCGCGCGCTTGTGTTGTTCTAGTATATATGTATATAAGAGAGTAATTAATTTTTAGAAGATAAAATATTAAAGTTTTGACACATACAGGATGTCCTGTATAAGTGAGATTGATCAGTATACTATCGTATTTTTTGTCAAAAAAATGAGCACCTTTTTCTTTTGATAAAATTTCCGGAAATATATTGTTTTCGAGATATCTTATTTTTTAATGTAGTAGTGCATATGCTGTTTTTTACTCTTATTATTTCTATTAATTTTATTTTTTTTCAATTATATTTTCTTCTCTAAAAATGTAAATGTTAAACTTAATTATAACAGAAGTACCAAAATTTTTATACAAAAAATTATTTACACGAAGAAACAATAAATGCATCATATTGGCATATTTAAAAAATGAGATGTCTTTTTTTAAAGAAAAAGATCAGAAATGCAACTCTAAATGAAACGATTAATTTCCGCGTCGGTCGATCTTTAAAATCGAGTCAATCGATGCCCATCATATATAGCTAATTATCCTTATACTGCTTCGCATTCTAATTTCATCTTTCAACAGTATCGCTCTTATTCGTTTCTCTCGCACAAACACATTTTCAAAAGTCATTTTTTTTAATCATTCTTTCTACCTGTCTTTATTTTTCTTTCTCGCTCTCTCATATACATGAATAACGACTTGCGTGCATCGCTGCCAGTCAATGAGGCAGACAAACGCCGAGTTAGAGTTTATCTTCGAGTTGCTCGTTGAGCAAAAGACAAATAATAGTCTTTCTACGAAAGAGAAGAAGCACAGAGGACGAGACGTACATATACATACATTCTTCGTGGACAGTTCAACGAAAAGCTATTACGCGTTGATGGACCGAAATGTAGACAAGTGTAAAAAAAGAGGACTGAGAACAAAAGTAAACGAAAAGACACGAACGAGACGAAAGCCATTCCGATGGAGGATCAACTGACAAGAAAAGAAGCAGTGGCGTAGGAACGTTCGTCAAAAAACGTTTCTCTTCTCTTCTTTAAAAAAAAAAGAATCGCGAGAGCTCGAGATCTCCTCTTGAACTACTTGTATATATAATATATATTAATCCGCCACACTATCTATTGAAAATATACACAGTAGAAAGATTTGATGTATAATTTTTCTGTGTGTGCTGAGGTAGACTGCGGGAATTGGGTGGCACGAATTAATTCAGCACGATCCCCTTGACTTAACAGTTATACGCATATATTTTGCATTTATTATATACTCTTTAAATCCACGCACACGGTTCCTACGCTGCTGCGTGTAATAAGCGGGAGATAGTGGCGTTCGGGCCTTGATTACACCTGTAGCCGAAACACCTGAATTATATAAAGCACCGATATAGCCACCAATGAAAATCTCGCGCAATAGCTGGGCGTAAAGTGTCCATTACGAAATTTCGATTGCCTTAATCACACCCTTGGCTGTTCGCGTGATTTGCCAGAACACTGACAGCGACAGGAAACTCATATTAATATTCGACAGCTGGCCACAAAAATGTCCATTGCGAAGCTTATCTTGATACAATTAATAACGTCAATTAAGTTTAATAAAGCGATTCTCGATAAAGAAATTATGCTTCGATAAATTTAACGATAATGACTTTGATGATATTTCATTAATTTGTGTGACGATTATCGATTTAAAAATGCAAGGGACGCTTCGTCATGTCGGACGTTTTATTGGTCCTATCGATATTTGATGAATTCCGAAGTAAACGGTAACTAATTTGCAAATAAGAGAGATTTAATGGATAATTGTGTTTCTTACAGAGCCGCGTAAAGTCTTGCCCATACTCAAGACCGACGAACCAATTTGCCCGGAGGGAAAACTGTCGTGCGGTAACGGCGAATGTATCGAGAAGGATCTGTTCTGTAACGGCACGCCCGATTGCAAGGACGAGTCCGACGAAAACGCCTGCAGTAAGTGTCGCAATTACTGTTGGTTTCATAAAATATAATTATAGTAAATTTCATTTATAATTGTTTCGTGCAAGATACGTCGAGCGTAATTGTCAAAGTATACCAGAGTAGATTTATTAAAAAGTTTATATATAAAGTATATATATATTAAAAAGTGAATTTTATAAAACAATGTGTTTATTGCATTTAAAGACAGATTTTTATTCAATTAATGTATGCAATGATTTTTCGACCATCTTTCAAGCGGCTAAAAAATTCATTTTCTTTCATTTTTAAAATTATACACGATCATTAAAACCCAATCAATCCGGGCAATATTTTTTTTATTAAAGATGCATTAAAATGGCATCTTTTAAAAATGCATATATATGTCACGCGCTTTTATTAGCTTTAAAATAAAGCTTATGTTTCATCTATTATAAAAATTGCTACAAACTTTTCCAACAACCACAGATATATTAGTACCCATTAGACGCTCACTTTAATTATTTGGCGATAAATAATTACAGAACAATTTATACACTGAGAGAATTTTCTCTTAGAATTTACATTGAAAATCATGGTAATCGTGGGACAATATGGTATGGAAAGAATTTTGTGAGAATTTCTCTGATTAATATTTATCACAATAAAAATAATATCTGTCACAATAAAATATAAAACATGTTTGATTAATTTTACTAAACTGCATAGTAAAATTAATCAAACATATTTTGTATTTTATTGTAATAAATATTATTATTTTTATTGTGATAAATATTAATCAGAGATATTCTCACAAAATTCTTTCCATACCATATTGTCCCACGATTACCATGATTTTCAGAGTAAATTCTAAGAGAAAATTCTCTGTGTATTTTAAAGTGCTATATTTTAAAAATATCTTAAATTTAAAAAAATGTTATTAAATATATTATTAAATTACAGCCGTAGAGACCGATCCTAATCGCGCTCCCGATTGCGATCCCACGCAATGCGTCCTGCCCGATTGCTACTGCTCCGCCGATGGTACCCGCATCCCCGGTAACATCGATCTCCAGCAAGTGCCGCAAATGATTACGATCACGTTCAACGGCGCCGTGAACGTCGACAACATCGACCTATACGACGACATCTTCAACGGGCAACGTCAGAACCCGAATGGCTGCCAGATCCGCGGAACCTTCTTCGTCTCGCACAAGTACACCAATTACTCGGCCGTGCAGGATCTTCACCGACGCGGCCACGAGATCGCCGTGTTCTCGTTGACGCACAAGGAGGACCCGCAATACTGGAGCCAGGGAACGTATGATGACTGGCTGGCCGAGATGGCCGGTGCCAGGCTGATCATCGAACGTTTCGCCAATATCACTGACGGTTCCATCATAGGTATGCGCGCTCCTTATCTCAGGGTCGGCGGTAACAAACAGTTCGAGATGATGGCCGATCAGTTCTTCGTGTACGACGCTTCCATCACCGCGTCCTTGGGACGCGTGCCCATCTGGCCGTATACTCTATACTTCAGAATGCCTCACAAGTGTAACGGCAACGGTGGCAATTGTCCGTCGAGGTCGCATCCGGTCTGGGAGATGGTGATGAACGAGCTCGACCGTAGAGATGATCCGACCTTCGACGAGTCCCTCCCGGGTTGTCACATGGTCGACTCGTGCTCCAACGTACAGAGCGGAGAACAGTTCGCCCGGCTGCTCAGGCATAACTTCAACAGGCATTTCAACAGCAACCGAGCACCGCTCGGTCTGCATTTCCACGCGTCCTGGCTCAAGAGCAAGAAGGAGTACAAGGATGAGCTGATCAAGTTCATCGAGGAGATGGTCGCCAGGAGCGACGTGTACTTTGTCACTATGGTCCAGGTAAGAGATCGATCAATTTGTCTCTCTTAATGTCTTTGTGTAAAATACAATTTTTTATATTTTATTTTTCCGCTGATCAGGTGATCAAGTGGATGCAGCAGCCCACTGAGCTCTCCGCGCTCAGAGACTTCCAGGACTGGAAGGAGACTTGCGACGAGAAGGGTCTACCCTATTGCTCGCTGCCTAACGCTTGTCCACTAACGACCAGAGAGCTGCCCGGTGAGACCCTGCGTCTCTTTACCTGCATGGAGTGCCCTAATAATTATCCGTGGTTGCTGGACCCAACCGGCGACGGCTTCTCTGCGAGAAAGTGATCCATAATCCGCGAGACAAGCGACGCCGGCCGCGCGATTCGATCTTTAAATAGATCGCTCGAAAAAGATCGTCGATCGATCGTTATCACGTTATCAACGAAATCGCGCGTCGCCGATCGCCGGCGATTTTAATTAGTCGAGACAATCACATGGAGAGTGCGGCTTTTTGGAAAGAAAACACGGACAAAAAGCAATTGCGACTAAACAGGCGAAAGCGAGATTACGGAAATCGTCTTCATCGCTATTAGAAAGCGTCACCATAGCCGGAAATAGGATCGTTCAGCGAATACGTAAAGTAAAGTGAGGCACATTCTATTCTCGAAAACGCATCCACGGCCGGGTTTCTCCGAGTCCGCGATAGTCTCGACTATTATTATTATTATTTATGCAAATTAGGATCGCGCTAAAGAAGAGGGAAAAGAAAAGAAAGTATTCGCGAGGATCAATTTCTCATGATAAGCGAATGAGACTCGCGAAAAAGGAAAAAGGACGTGTACTTTTTTTTTCGCATCCACGAAACGCGAGCTCGTTCGCGAACGACGCATCGATTTTCCGCAAGGATTGCGATGCTCGAGGACGAGGGCGAGACGATCCATAGAGACATCTCACTTGTAAATAACCATAATGGATTCTTTTTGCCCTCTCTCTCCTCTCCCTCCCCCATGTCGATTCGGCACGTCCTCATTGTTTTCTAGAGGCGCGTGTACTGTTAGAAAGGAAATGGACTCTCGTAACTGATACAGCGAGAAATAAAAAATAACTATACACCATCCCATGCCGCTCCTTGAACATGTACTCTTTAAGATTTAAGCGACACGCGAAGATCTAAGTAATTTTTAGTAATCTAAAAATATTTCCGAATAAAAACTGTATGTAGAAAAAATTAAACGGCTATTACACTTTATTTCTCTCCCCTTCGTCACTTTATTCTAAATTATTTCTCTCCTTCATCACACTTTACTCTAAATTATTTATTCACGGAATTAAAAACTTTCAACGAATTATTAATTATTGCTGTAAGTATAAATTGAATCATATATAATGTTAATTCTAATATTTAAAATAATATTTTATTTTACCAGCATTATTAATTATATTCTTAAATCAATTACATCCAAATATAAAAATGAAGATTTTTAGAATCTTATATAGCACACATAACCATGTAGAATAATGGTTGTATATGACCAATTAGAACCCATAGTCAAAATTTTTAATACATATACATTTTTTCTTTACATCGCATATTTTCCTTACAACTATGAAAAAAAGATTTATAAATATAATGCAGGAAACTGTAAACAATATTTAATAACATTAAAAAATATATTTGATCTATTAAGATAAATTAGATCATGTTTGTCATAAATATAAATGTCATCACTAGAAGAACAATTTAATGACATTAATATATTATACTTTCATTAACTGAATATTTTATAGAACATAATTAGCTTACTGAAACGATTGCGTCCTCTCATGTATGTATAATCTGCATATAAAAAAATCAATCGAATAAAGCAAGCGTATTTTCAAGTATACGTTTTAATTATCTATACATAATCATTGCTATGTATAGAAGTCATGTTAAAAACTTATTTATCGTTGTCAAATGTCTGATTGTTAAATTTTCAAATTAATTATACTTTATTTTATATAATATAAGAAATATTGACGAAATTGAAAAATAATTAACATAGCTTATTAAATATCGTACAGTACCTATAAATATTCATTGATAATAAAAATAAAAATTTTCGCCAAAATTATAAAATTCTTCTAAAAAATTATTGTCTCTATAAATTTACATATTCCTTTATTACTGCAGATAGTCAAGAAAAGTTTATATATAATATTGAGTTTTCAACATTATTTTTAAGACTCATTATATATGTGTGATATCTCAAGACTCTTCTCTCTTCTGCGATACCGTATATTTTCTAAATCTTTTAAAAATAAAAATCCTTATATTAAACGTTAAAGACACAATAATATTTAAAGAAGCTTATTCGAATAATATCGATATAATTTTCAATATCAATTAGATTATCTCAAGTTTGCGTATTCAAATATAATCATACATAGTAGGGAAAATATTTTCCAACATCAATTTCATTCTCGATATACATTAATTTTATGCTTATCTATATATTAACAAATTAATTATAAAAATCAATTTATTTATATGCAGATCCAATAATTAATTTGCGTTAATAATAAAAACATAATAAATTTTGTTTAAAAAAATTAGTATTTTAACACAATAAGCATCTAACTGACAAAAATATTACATATACATATATTATAAATGACATTGCAAAAATGTACAAATCAAGGAAATGAAATAATAACATAATAATAACAATATATTGTATCAATATTAATATATTTTATTATTATTATTATTAAAAATTAGGTACTCACTAAAATCATTTAATAAATTAATTAATTTAAGATAAACAATTTCATACCTTTATCATTTTCCTGTGACACATTTTATGTATATAATTATATTGACAGTTTGATGTGTGACGCGTTATAAATTCTAATGTAAATAACTTATATAATATTAAGAAATATTTTTATCGGCTCTCAGTATTTAATAACAAAACGTCGTTATATAATATTATACACATATATATGTTATAAGCATAATAATATTAATATATTATTATGTATAATATATAATATATTATTATGTTCATATTATTATTATATGATTATTATTAACACAATGTTCTTCGTGATTCATCAACCGCGTATAAGAATAAACAATTTTGATAACAGTACGTAAATCAATATTGAAAAAAATGCTTTCTTTTAAAAGTAATTTCTTTGCTACGTAATGTGCTAGAAAACATTTGAAAAGTAGATAGCGATATTTCATTATCAAAATTTTTATAAATAAAATGAAATAAATCTGCCATTAAGGAGTGATGTATAAATAATAACAATCTCTGACAATTTATATATCGCAGAATTGTGTATATGTATATATGCCATGTATGCAGAAATAGCTTTATAATATTTATGACCTCATTTTACGTGTATTTAAAATCTACTACGGTTAACTTAATCGGCGATTAATTTCACGGAATAAAAATCTGTCGATAAAATTCAAAATTATACATATACAAATACAAAGAACTAATAATTTTATTCATTATAATAGTTTAAAGCAGATATTAATTGATATGAAAAATTAACCGGAAGTTTTCGTCAACGTAGCTCAAAAATGTTTATCATTTTTATCAGTATAAGTAATTATTTTGATCGTATAGATATGAACATTTTATTATATATATTTTATATTTATAATGAAGAAATATTTTGTAAACAAATATACATATTATTAATTAAGTACTGCTTTCCATACCAAAACCATTTTTAAAACCATAAACTTAAATTCCAAATACAACATAACTGTTACCTTGTGACATTTTATATAGACATTTCATCAAAAATATAGATTATAAGTGTAAAACAGATCAATATTTGTTTGCTGCAAAATCTTAGAACTACTTAGCAATTCGAAAACGTCATATTAAACATCGATAAAAATTGTAATTTATTACTTGACCGGTTATATTTGTCTCGAGCAATTTCCTAAAGGCGCATACGCTCTAGAAATTTTATCACTGTGCCTCATTTCGAAATCTTTCAAAAAGATAACGTCTGCCTTTTTGTTTAATTTCCAGTAGGATGGATATTTTATATTGTTATCTCGGGCAAACTCGTAAGCAAGTGTTAATAATCGTTCCAAGACGCAAAGTTGGCAAATACAAGATTCCGATGGTTCACGTATTGCCCAGTTCATTAAAGCCCCAAAAAGTAATTCCTCCTCCACGTACGTAAACGCAAACTCATATTTAGTTCCACATTTTATTTTCCCGTCATATTTGTACTTTTCAATTCCTTGAGCACGCGCTTTATTTGCTTCCTTGTATAATTTACTTTTATTAATTTTATAACGGTCTGAAACGTATTTCACAGAATCTCCTTCAAAAATTTCTTGTATTGCTACATCGTATTTCGATTTTTTATCATCAAACTCTTTTCTTTGTTTTCTTAAATCTATTTTTCTCCATAAATCATAGTATTCTAGTCCATATTTTGTTGCTGTGTCTCTTATAGATGATGATTCATTTTTCTCATCAACTTCTTTTTCTGCTACCTCAAGTTTATTACTTATCGCGAGATGTTCCGCAATTATTTTTCTCGTACTATCCATTTCTATAACTGCTATTAAAATAATCTACGAAGGAGAGCAATAAACAGAAAAAAATAAATGTATGTTCACAATAGTGTCAACTTAAAAGTTGCATTATCACAAGATTGCAAAATCATTTTCATAATTTTAATCTTACGATGTTTCAATCTCTTGTGTATGATTTAGTTATAAAAACTCAATAATATATTGAAAATTTTCTTGTAAATAAATAATAAATAAATTACAGTAGTTTGCATTATTTGAATGCTCTAGTAAAAACTCTTTAAAAAATTATAAAAAAGAGAATTAAATAGTACCTATACTTACAAAATAAACTGTAATAAAACGAAAAAATATTTTTAAATAAACTATTTTTCACAGTGAGAGAAATGGATGTATTTAACGTCTTACTCTGGTTGTATACAAACGATAACTAAAACACAATGTCAGATATTAACTAATATATTTAAGGCCCTCAGTGTTCCAGTGGGAAGATAAATAAAGTTTTAAAACTCGAAGTAAATATCGCTAAACGACATAGATTTTTTCCTAGATTTTTGAAAAAATGTATCCCCTCTTTCAATTATTTGATATTAAATTGTCGTTCATTATTTATATTTGATACGTTAATATTTCAACCACGTGTAACTAATTCACTTAAAAGTGGATTTTAAAAATAAAAAAACTGTATTGCTGAAATAATGCACACGTAAAATTATTAATTCTATATATCTAATATAACAATAATTCCATATATCTAATATACCAATAAAATATCTAATATATCAAGTTAGTTGCTATTCATATTTCGATTATCGAGTTATACATGTTATACATGCAATAAAAAAAATAATATTATAGTTACCATAAAAAAATATGTGTGAATCGATTATACAAAATAATTTGAATTTTTTTAGAGAAGTCATAAAATTTTTCGTATAGGCAATTATCTTCAATTAATTTCTAGAATATTTGTTAAACATGTAAATTGTTAATATTTTTTATTACGTAGTTTTTAAAAACATATAAAGACACATATCTAAATTTCGAACACTCCCTGTACATTAAAAATGTATATATACAACATGAATATTTTGACATTAGATACACAGAGAGAATTTTCTCTTGGAATTTATCCTGAAAATCATGGTAATCGTGGGACAATATAGTATCGAAAGAATTTTATGAGAATTTTTCTGATTAATATTTATCACAATAAAAATAATAATATCTATTACAATAAAATATAAAATATGTTAATTAATTTTACTATGCAGTTTAGTAAAATTAATAAAATATGTTTTATATTTTATTGTGATAGATATTATTTTTATTGTGATAAATATTAATCAGAGAAATTCTCATAAAATTCTTTCCATAATATTATTGTCCCACGATTACCAGGATTTTCAAGGTAAATTCTAAGAGAAAATTCTCTCAGTGTATAAATTGTTCTGTAATTATTTATCGCCAAATAATTAAAGTGAGCGTCTAAAGGGTATTAATATATCTGTGCGGTTGCTCGAAAAGTTTGTAGCAATTTTAATAATAGATGAAACATAAGCTTTACTTTGAAGCTAATAAAAGCGTGTGACATATACACATATGCATTTTTATAAGATGCCGTTTTAACGTATCTTTTCAAAATTCTTTCAGTGCATATTTATGATATTTATGATGTTAGATATATTTAAGATAATATAAAACCGATTTTATTCAAAATTTAATTAATTATTTCATAGATAACTTCAACAAGAATTTTTTAACAAAATTTCTAACTTCTATAATCTATCATTCTAATTTTACGTTGTATTTTATTTTATTTAAAAAATATAAAATTATAATTATATTCATATGTACAAATTAGAACACGGTATTTGCTGACAAGTTAAATTATATATATAATAATAGATTTGTCGAAGCCGCTCTCTAAAACTTTTATTACGTATTATTAGGTATATGTTTCAATCATGTAGATATGAAAATCTTACAATAACTATAATTAATCGAGCAAAAATCTCTTGTGAACAGATACAATGTATCGAAAAAACTTAAAAAGTCATAATCAATACAATAGCCATATACGATTGATAAAATATTCACGCGGTATGCAATCTTTAAATACATATATAAGCATAGATTAATATATAATATATAGTATAATATAAACCTAATAATTTTTCACGCCATTAAAAATAACAATCATTAATATAACTATTGTACAATAGCATATGTACTGTCACAAAAATTGAGATTGATGCACTACAATTTAATAATATTCCTGTATTGCGAAAATACGAACGATCTATTCACATGTACTGTGCAATAAAAAAATTGATGAGTAACACAATAACTATATAACTAGAAATTATAAGACAGAAAAGAATTTTCGAGTTATAAAAACACAGAAAATATTAATATTAATGTTCATTCGAGAAACTGATTTGCCAATTAGCACATTCCTCTTCTTTCTTTTTTTTCATTTGTCTTTTCTTATTCTCTCATCTCTCTTTCGATACAATTGTTACATAAATTTTTACGGTCTATTTTTTTAACAATATTTAAAGATCCATTTTTATGAAAAAAAGATATGTAAACGCGAGAAGTGCGCGTTTAAAGTCGATATGTACCGCGTAAATTGTTGAATCTTTTCCGCGATTGGTTTATACTACCAAAACAAATCTATGGACATGATAATGACAGTTCGTATCGTTTTATTTTTTTTCCCCATAATTTAAAGCAATAGCGGCGATGTGTTATGTATATTAAATAAGAATTTGTACGCTAGTGTCTGCATGGTACCAAAATATTCTGCAAACAATGTACTGTCGAAATATACAATAGATGAATTTTTGGTTCGTCTTAAAATATTAAAAATCGATACTTTGTTGCAGCGGACCCTATATACTCCGCATATATAAATTATGTTTATTAAATAAGAGAATTTGTTTGCTGGTGTCTGCTTGGTACCAAAATATTCTGCAAACAATGTACTATCGAAGTATACAAGCGATGAATTTTTGGCTCCTTTTAAAATATTAAATATCGATATTTTATTGTAGCTACAAAGTATCGACACTTTAAAAGGATATTTAATATTTTAAAAAGAGCCACACACACACACACACACAAATTCATCGCTTGTATATTTTGATAGAACATTATTTGCAGAATATTTTTATATCATAAACATACCAGCGTACAATTTTTTTTATTTAATATACATAATATAAGTCTGCGTTGTATGGAAGCCGTGGCTAAGAAGTATCGATATTTAATATTTGAAAAGGAGCCAAAAATTTATCGCTTATATATTTCGATGATATATTATTTGTAGATTATTTTTATACCAAACATAGAGCGTACAAATTTTTTTATTTAATATACGTAATATAAGTCTATTACGCCGTACAGGATCTGCGGCTACAAAGTACCGATATTTAAAATTTTTAAATGAGCCAAAAATTTATCGCTTGTATATTTCGATACTACACTGTGTGTAGATTATTTTTATATCTCAAACATGCAAACGTACAAATTCTTTTATTTAATATGTGAAAAATAAATTTATTGTATAGTGTCCTCGCGGCTACAAAGTATCGATATTTAATCAATTTTAATATTTTGAAAAAAGTCAAAAATTCATTGCTTATATATTTTAATTGTACATTATTTGCAGATTATTTTTATATCATAATCATACGAGCGTATATATATTCTTTCATTTAATATACGAAGTACAAGTCTGCGCAGTATAAGGTCTGCGGCTACAAAGTATCGATATTGAAAATTTTAAAAGGAGCCAAAAATTCATCGCTTGTATATTTCGATACTACACTGTTTGCAGATTATTTTTATATCTTAAACATGCTCGTACAAATTCTTTTATTTATACGAAATATAAGTATGTGCCGTAAGGTCCGCAGCTACAACTTTCCGCGGATACTTAGTAGCCGCAGACCCTATATGGCGCATACTTTTATTTCGTATTACGTATATTAAATAAAAGAATTTGTACCCTTATATGTATTTGGTACAAAAATAATCCGCGGACAATGTAATATCGAAATATATAAGTGATGTATATTTGACTCTATATTTGACTATATTTAAAAAAATTAAAAATCGACACTATGTAGTCGTGAACTCTGTTCAGTTGCCGCGAACACTATACGGCGCAGATTTATATTATGTATTCTAAATACAATATATTTTATATTTTATATTTTTATTTTATAAAATATAATGTTTTATTTCATATTATAAAATATATAAAGCGTTGATTTGTTAATTATGTTTTAAAATAATAATATGTTAAAATTATTAAAATTTATTATACAGGTATTATATAACATATCTGCGATTAATATTTTTTGGCAGAAATCAGCTGATAACTTTCAAAAATAATAATCGAGTTTTAAGAGTATTTATAACATATTATTTAAAACATATTATATTATTTTAATTTTTAGAATATTTTATTATTTTAAGATTTAATCAGTAAGTTTTCGCTTTATCAATATTTTTTGGCAAAAATCAGCTGATTAAGACGTTAATTTACTATTTAAATTTTTAAATAATAAAAAGTTATAAAAATTAAAATAATAATATGTTTTAAATAATATATTATAATTCCTTATACTCGATTAATATTTTTGACATTTATCAGCTGATTTCTGTCAAAAAATATTAATCGTAGATAAGGCATTATATCATATTATTTACAACATATTACTATTTTAATTTTTATAACCTATTATTTTAAAATTTAATTAGCAAATTAACGCTTTATTAATATTTTTGGACAGAAGTCAGCTGATTAAAACGTTAATTTGTTAATTATTTTTAAAATAATAGTATATGTAATAAAATATTATTCTTTTAAATAAAATGTTATAGTACATTAAACTCGATTAATATTTTTTGACAGTTATCAGCTGATTTCTGTTAAAAAATATTGTTCGAGTAAGTATTATACCATATTATTTATAACATTATTATTTTAATTTTTATAACATATTTTTATTAAAAAATTTAATTAGCAAATTAACGCTTTAATTAGCTGATTTCTGTCAAAAAATATTAATCAAATTTAAATAAACTTTATATAAAAATATCATTGTTTTTTTTATATATATAAAATGGAGAAATGGCGCACGCGTAGCGCGCGCTTGTGTTTTAGTCCCTTTCTAAAAAAAAAGCAAGTTAAGTCGATTCTCGCAAGTATTGTTGCCTCTTTTCCGCGATGCTGCTGTCTCGATTCGCGTTGTGCGTTACATTCGTACCATCGAGAGGTTGTCATCGCGAGGGTTAGTAGTTTAACAGTTTGTTCAAAATAAAATTAAATAAAATAATAATATGTTTTAAATAATATTTTATAATACTTTAAATTCAATTAATATTTTTGACAGTTATCAGCTGATTTCTGTCAAAAAATATTAATCGCGAATAAGTATTATAATATATTATTTACAACATATTACTATTTTAATATTTTTTACATATTATTATTTTAAAATTTAATGAACAAATTAACGCTTTATTAATATTTTTTCACAGAAATCAGCTAATTAAAGCGTTAATTTGCTAATTAAATTTTAAAATAATAATATGTAAAAAATATTAAAATAGTAATATGTTGTAAATAAAATATTATAATACTTATTCGCGATTAATATTTTTTGACAGAAATCAGCTGATAACTATCAAAAATATTAATCGAGTTTAAAGTATTATAACATATTATTTAAAACATATTATTTTATTTTATTTTATTTTAAACAAACTGTCAAACTACTAACTCTCGCGATGACAGCCTCTCGATGCTATGAATATAACGCACAATGCAAATCGAGACAGTCAATAAGCATCGCGGAAAAGATGCAACAATAATTACGAGAATGGACTTAACATGCCTTTTTTAGAAAGGGATGCTATAATATTTTCATCTCGATCGAAATAAACAATTTTATCTATAATAAACATCTAAATTAATTTTACTCCCCATGATAAATGGTTGCTATAAGTATCCGACAAATTGCGCGCACAGAATCGTACTCGAAGAAGCAGCAACACGCAATTACGCACACTCTTATTGAGCCACGTCAATCTCGTAGAGATATTTACAAAGAATTTTATAGTCGGTACATATCGTAATTGCATGCACATACGCGAGTTTCCGCCATTCATAATTAATGATAATATGATGATATTAACTGTGTAAATCAAACTTCGTAACAAAAGAGAAATATTTATCACTTGGCATTATAATATATTCTACTTCATCTTTCCCAAGATTAATTAAAATAATTAAATGATCAATTCAGTGGCTTTTATGTGGTTTCATAAAGAGCTTTGAATAGATTAATGCAAACACGACATTAGCTATCTTATCTTATCGCAAGCTGTTTCTAGCGATGTTTTTCTATTACACTATAAAACATCGGAGAGAATCGTCACACACTTTAATGAAATTTCCATGCACAGCCAAATAATATGTATAGATATATCACAGAGACAAACAAAATCGAATATCTGAATCGTATGCATTCTGTATGCATGCAGTTATCATAATAAAGCATCTAACTTTATTACTGATAAAATTTCGTAACAATATGATCGTTTAAAATAATGACTGATGTGTGCATAAAATAATAATTTCTTAGCAAATAATTATCTCCATCGAGTTGCCGATTGATTATTCGAGTTAGAAATGTATATTGTATACGATTTAGATGTAAACTTTTTTTAAAAGATATTATAATAACTTTTCTATCGATAATATATATATATACAAAATCATTATCTCTGTTTTAAAATAAATTTAAACACATCGACAAAAATTTTTTGGATAAAATAAACTCCTTAAAATCCGCCTTGTCCTTCTCTAAATAATAAAATTTAATTTCTTAAAATTAAAATGATTTTTTGAACAAGTAATTATTATTTCCATCAAGCTCGATTAAGCCTATTAGTTATTCGTGTTAAAAATGCACATTTTATGTAAATTTAATGTATAATTTTTTAAAGAGACGTAATCTTTCATAATCATAAAATTATGATTTACGCGGCTTTAAGGCTGCGATATTTGATTAATAAAAATCTTTCGTGATAAAATAAATTCCTTAAAAGCAATAATCCTTCGAAAAAATTATTATTTCTGTCACACAAGTTGCCGATTAATCCGTTTCGAATTTATATTTTATACAATTTAAATGTAAATTTTAAAAAATATAACTTTTATCGATAACATAAAATCATTATCTCTGCTTTAAAATCCATTGAAGTACATCGACAAAAATTTTTTGTAATAAAATAGACTCCTTAAAATTCTTTTCCTTCTCTAAATAATAAAATTTAATTTTTTAAAATTAAAATAATTATTCGAACAAGTTTGTTATTTCCATCAAGCCCGTTAGTTATTCGTGTTAAAAATGCATATTTTATGTAAATTTAATCGAGTTTAAAGTATTATAACATTATTTAAAACACATTATTTTATTTTATTTTATTTTAAACAGACTGTAAAACTACTAACTCTCGCGATAACAGCCTCTCGATGCTACGAATATAACAAACAATGCAAATCGAGAGTCAACAAGCGAAAAAGATGCAACAATACTTGTGAGAATGGACTTAACATTTTTAGAAAGAGATGTTATAATACTTTTAATTCGATCGAAATGAACAATTTCTCACTCACCGATACGTGCAATAGCAGAGTTGTAGTAGACAGCACACACGTTGATCTGAAAACAAAATATTCAAATTATGTATATATATGACGTATGTGTGTGTGGGGGGAAGGTGTATATGTGTGTACAGGGTGTTTTGAAAGTCTGGAAACGGTCGAATGCAGAAAAAAATGTTTTTAAGTATCTTACATACCTCACAGTTGCCCCGCTGTTGCCCGATGCCTCCCCGGGCCTCCTCCTCCTCTCTCGGTCCATGGTAGCACTCACGACACTCGCGAAAACACGAATAATTACGATCGCCCTTTACACTTTACACGGCACTCCCGACACGACGCGTGAATCGCACGCGTATTTCGCGTACATTGCACAATGAGAAAAAACGACGCGATAATTTTACAATCGTATACGAATCAACGTTCGTCTGTAACAAATAAAAAATATATATATGTATATAGAGATACTTAAACAAAAATATTTCTTTAAAAAAAAATGTTATTACATAATTATTTTGCTTACCTCACAGTTGCCTCAGTGTCGCCCGATACCACCCCGGGCCTCCTCCTCGTAGAAGCTTCGAAACACTCGCGTTACTTTTTTTCACTCGCGACGCGCGGCGACGTCCGGATTTTAGATATCACATCACATTTTCGACGCGTTTCGGTAAAACGCGAGAATCGCGAGAGCTTATTCGCGCGCGAATAGAACCGATGCTCCGTTTTCGCGTCGCCGCTTTTTTCCAGGCCCACTTCTCGGAGGTGAGCCTAACCTCATCGAACGACGACGATGCGGCGACTCCCCCGCGACGCACTCAGGTTAGGACAGAAGTCGCCGATATTCCAAGAAATGGACACTTACATTTCACTATGTTTTATATTTCGCAATTCAACGACGTAGAAATCGCGGATCGACAGCGCCGAAAAAGTCCGGAAATTCGAATCGAAAGCGCAACGGCAGTTGGATCCGCCCGTGTAGTAGACTCGTCCGTGTAATAGATTCGCTCGTGCGATCGCGATCACGATGTCGGTGCACGATTTCGCGACGCGATCGGATTTACATGATAATTAAGCACGTAAAAATATCAAACTCACGCTCGTACTGTCGCGGACCGGCGATGAGCGCGCAAACGTCGATCACGAACAACCGGAAATGCATCTAGCAACAGCAGTACAGGATGAAGTGTGTCCCGTATCTGCCGGAACCGGACTGCCAGTTACGGGACGCACTTCACTCTTGGCTGTGAAGTTAGGTTTCGCCATCAGGTAGCGACACCGCTGCGCAGTCTTGCGAGCGATGGTGGGGATCAATCTCGTGTGAGACGTGCAGCGTAGCGGACGTGTGGGACGCTTGCATCTAATGGAAAGAATAGAAAGAGAGAGATGTTGGGTCCAGTCAGGCGAGGTGCTCCGTCGCGCTCGGTTCATTCTTGGCTGTGAAGTTAGGTTTCGCCGTCAGATGGCGACATCTACTGCTCAGGAGTTTCGCGGTCGATGGGCATCAGTCTCGCGCGAGATGTGCAATATGGTGGATGTATCGAGATGCACAAGTTTAATTAATGGTGCATGGGCAATCCCTAATGCTCAAGCAGCCATAGAAGAAGAAGAAGAAGGAGATGCACGAGTTTAATGAAAGTGCAAGTATTTTCTTAATAATTTTAAGATTCTTATAAAAAATTCTATTTTTCTTGTACGCATTCTTTGTTAAAGATTTAAATATTGAATTTTTATGCATTGCATAATTATTTAATATATTTTTATGCATGCATTGCAGTAATAATTTTTATGCGTACTTTGCAATTATTAATATATTTTATTATCAAAGAATAATATAACTTCGCTTCGAGCACGCGAATCTATCACATATATTTTATTTTAAGTAATTATATGTATATGACAAAAGTGTATTCACTTTCGTAAATAGATGTGTTATATATATATTCAAATTCTAGAAACATATATTCAATTAGTTGCAATATTAACTCAATAAATTAAATATCGCCAAGTTATCTTAGTAATTTTTTAAATAATTTTCTTAAATGTACTACATAGTTACAATGCAAACATAGTTGCATGCAAATTCGAAGAATAAAGATTTAAATTCTTATGTATTAATACAGTAGTACAGATGAAAGTATAGAATAATGATTTGTATTTGAACAATTTAATGACATTATATGTTGTGCTTTAATTAAGTGATTATTTCATGGAACATAATTAGTTTACTAAAACGATCGCGTTCTCTCATATATATAATCTATGTATAAAAAAATCAGTCGAAAGAAAGCAAGCGTATTTTTTAAGTATATGTTTTATTTTTTTTTAGTTATCTATACATAATCATTGCTATGTAGTCATGTTAAGTTTATTTATCGTTGTGAAGTGTTCGATAGCTACATATTCAAACTAATTAATATATCTCATTTTATAAAATATAAGAAATATTCTTATTTAACTGAATTAAAATGAAAAATAACTAATTGAAAGAAAAATTGACAAATTAAAGAAAAATTATTTTATCAAGAATTTTTTATGTGAGAAATGGATAATAGCTTTTATTAAATTTTTTTGATACACATTTTGTAATATTTAATATATCTTAATGATTTTCTCTTTTCACTTTAAATCTAACTGTCTAATTAATAGAATTTAGCAAAAACTTATAATCTTCTTAATAATTCCTTCTTCTTTTTGATGTCCTGCTTCTATTTCGAAAAAAGCCTTCGATTTATAGAATGGTTATTCATTAAACAAATGCTGCGTTTCTTCTTTAATAAGGCGGTATAAATATAGACGTATTTATTGTTGGATCTTTCAAGCAAAATTTCATAGAATACGCGTTATAAAGTTCAGTGCAGTGCCTTATTTCGAACTCTTGCAGCCAGTCGATATCTGTATGTTCATCTATATTCCAATAGTCTGGACATAATATGTTTCTGCTTCGGGCAAATTCGTAAGCCAATCTTGATAATAGTTCAAAGACACAAACTTGGCAAATACAATCTGGATTATTCATTTCAATCCATTTTTCTAACTCTTCCAATAGTAATACCTCTTCATAATATGAAAACACTTTTATACTATTTTCTGGTTTTTTGCTATATTTATATTGTTTATCACATCGAGCACGTATTACTTCATTGCATAGCTCGGTTTCATCGATTTCATAATAATCTGCAATCTCTTTTATAGGTTTGTTTTGATTAAGCACATCCTTTATTGCTGCTTCGTATATATTTTTTATTTTATAATATTCTCTCTTGAATGTTATCATATTTACTCTTCGAAGTAGTGTTTCATCTATAAGTTCATTTTTTGCTGCTTGGTCCATTACTGCTTCCTCTACATTGTCTTTTAAATTTAAATCCAATTGATTTAAAACTTCATTTGCTGCTTTCGCGTACATACATCTGTGTATGAGAGTTCTTATAATCTTTGGTCTCATCGTTGGATTGGTAAGATCCATTATAAGATTATCTACAAAGAAAAGCAGAAGCAGAGAGAAAAATGAAAGCATGTTGCATTATTATTATGGACGAAGGAATCATCTTGCAATATCATAAAATGAAAATTGTAAAGTCATTTTCGCGATTTACGTAGATAAGAGAGAAGAGAGAGAGAGTGTGTGTGTGTTCTTTAGCGTAACTGTAATTATAGAAACTCGGTAATATACTGCATGTTTTCGAGAAATTTTTATGAGTAACAAATAAATTTCACGGAATTTTACAATGTATAAATATTCTGAAAATTTTTGAATGTCCTATAAAAACTATTTAAAAGAACTTAAAAAAGAAAATTAAAGCGATGAACTACTTACAAAACAATATAGAGAATTTCCTAGACAAATTTCTTTTTATTTAAATCACAAAACTATATACGTGTATATTGAAACTGTTTATATATCAACATCACAAGAGATTGTGAAGCAATGTCACATGTTAAGAAAGTAAATAACTTACTAATCTCTAAGGTACATGTGTTCCTACGATGTTTTTTTTCCTACATTTTTTTAGAAACATTGTTTGTGTTTTAAATTGAATATTTATATAATAATACGTCAATCCGTTTTAAGATATTAATTTTTGGATTATTTTTATAGGTAAACCATTCAAAAGCTGGTCTTGAAATAGAATGCATTTAGTTTTGTTAAAAATGCACGCGTATACAAAATTGGGGACAGGTTTTTTAAATACATTAATTAACATAGTACCTATATATTTCCATCGTTGAATGAGAATTCTGCAATAAATAATTATCAAAATAGGAAAACATAGGAACCATTCAAAGGAATTATTCAAAGTATATATATCAAATCGCGTCTTTTTTAAATAAATATTCTTTCTCTTATTCTATATTGAATTGTTTTATATTGTATTATTAAATTCTATTTAAATTGCGTGTAATTGCGTTAATATGTTCTATCGAGAACTTAATATTAATTATATTACAATAAGCTACAAGTAATCCTACAATTCTGTAATAGGAATTATGAAGTTATGCTTTCTCAATTGAAATTTTCATTTGATTACATGTATTATTGTTTACGATACGATTTTGCTGCATATTTTTAATGTCGTAAGAAAGAGAAATATATAGATCCACATTAATATATTTATGTATTTTAAAACAGTTCTTGTATTGTACATGCTCCTCGAATTCAATGAAACATACTATATGTACTTAATGGATTTTTATTCCATCGATATAATTATCGCAAAAATTTATATTTTTTTAAATTGAAACATATAGTGTTATAATAATATAATAATGAAAAAAAATATATAATAAATTGTATTTTGACAGATCACTGAAGAAGGCCCAATCCTGGACCGAAACGTTTAAATAAATAAATTTGATAAATAGGCTTTAATTTGCCTCAACAATCTCGCCCCACTTACCGCGCCTAGCTCTCTATATGCCCATTTCTACTTCGTTTCATTATTAGAGCTGTACATTAATATATATAATAAATATTATATATTTTTTTTGATATTGTAGTAAGTATAATAACACAAATATATAATTATAATAACACTATTATAATAAAAAAATAATTATTTTTAATAAAATATATACTTTTGCTTTTGTATATGAATTTTGAAAATAATATGAAAATCCGGAAAATCTTTTCATATTTTTCTGAATAGTTAGATTTTTTAAATATTGAATTTTGTTGGCTAATATCTTGGTTAACTTGTTTGAGAGCATTGTATTTTGTATCAAATCTATAATTTTTCTGGTGACAAAATTGGTAACATTTTTGCACGTCCTGTCCAAATTCGTTGTTTTGTGTTAATGTCGAGTGATACAAATACTTTATTTAACATTTGTCATGTATTTTATAAAGAAAAAATACAATAGAGTAACATATATCTAGGAAAGAATATAGAATTAATTATATATATATATATATATATATATATATATATATATATATACATATATGTATACATATATATGTTAATCACACACACACAATGATATATACAATATACACATATTATATTATGTTTCCGTCCGTGATACAAAAGAGAGAAAAAAGATTGGTCATTTACATGGCAAGTGCGAGAAAACGCGCGTAAATTATAATTATATATAAATAAAATTATAATCTAATATAATATAAATGAATCTGTTTAAACGTACACGCACGAAAGAGAGACAATCGCGACGCGACGCGCTATTCTTGCTTTTGCGCAATTAAAAATTGATAAAATGTAATCTATATGTACATCAATGTGCTGCTAATTAGTGCTGCTCCAATCTGCTGAAAGCACTCTAACATAGTTTATTTATCACAGTAGCACCTCGACTGACGTCACATCTATATCTAAATCGCGCGACGCGCTTCCTGAAGATTTATCTTGTGTACAGTGACGAAACTATTGTTCAATAATTAAACGCGAATCTTGATCACTAAACTAAGAATATTCTCCAAGAATATTCTTATTCTAACGCTCCGCATATCCACAGTTATGGTGCACTCAGTGTTTCGTCAGTTAATTCGACGAAATCCCGTCGTATCTGCTTTTATTTCTACATTTCGCTTGTGTACGTGGGGTCTTTGAGCATCACTGTTTTACGTACTCGTACGAGTGAATCGTGCGTTGAATTTCGGGCTTTTATTTATTTTTTGAATCGTTCATGCTTGCAAACAATAAAATCGCTCTAATATGATAATTAAAAGAAGATAACATCCTGCTTCATCATCTCGGTCGCACATTTCATAGGTCATATACCGAGATAGCTGCAGAAGATGAACGCGCCGCATATGCATAAAATTATCAGTATGATGACGAACCAAAATGGCAGTGTATCTGAAACATTTGAGAGAAAAGAAGTTTGTTACTTTTCATAAACGTGTTTTCAAATATAACATCAGGGGAAATATTGCTTGCTAATATACTTACGTCTAAATGGTATGCTGTGTATACAGATCCTGTTATCTACGGAGATACTAACAACCGCGGTCTCCGTATTACTGGTGATCGCGACGCCGTTCAATTGATCGTTCGTTGGAAGGAACTCTAGACCAGTCACAAACATGCTGTGCGCTCCAGGAACATGAAGCGCCTTTCTCAAGCTGAACGCCACGAATATGTCGACACTGCCCGAGAACATCGTGCCGACAGCCACGAATTTACCATCGTTAGAAACAGCCAAAGCTGACAGGGCCTCCTTGTAGGGAGCAGACTTGGTTATTGCACCGGTATTAGCGTCCCACAACTGAAGGAAACTAGAATTTTTCGCTGTTACGGCATTAGTGAGCATAAATAGATCATTCTTCTTCTCATCCTCTGCCAATTTCTTGAATCGACATCTTTTGTACATGTACTTGATGCCGTCCGGCGGCTTCCAAGTGAGCTCTCTGCTCTCTTTGCTCTCTATATTCCATACAAAGGCTTTTCCGTCTTTGGCGATGGTCACCAGGAAGTTGCCATTAGGACTGAAATCTATATCGTCTATTTCCTTTCCATGTGCTCCAAGATCGTACAATTTGTCCAGCTCTGGGAATTTCCATAATCTAACTTTACCATCTGTGCCGCCTGTAGCCATACTTTTCCCTTGAATGCTCACTCTGACAACTCTCTGTAAAGGCTCACCATCCCTGTACAATGAGAAAAGAATTCTTGTTATAAATCGGTTCTTGTGACATTCTTTGATAATAAATACAATAAATACAATAAATTATCTTACCCAAAAGTTGTCTGTACACTGCCAGCAGGCTCAAGAACCAATTGCAATTTCTTACTCTTAACATTGTAATTATTATCTTTAATTTCCTCTATCTTCTCCTTTTGCGATTGAGAATCCTCGACTCTTTCACTGTTTTTTCTGTGTCTAACACCATCCTTGTGTGTTGTTGCTGTCGGCCCTTTGATCAATTCTCCGTTTTCCGAAGTTACCAGCTTGGGATTTACATTATACAGTTGACAGTGGCTCTCCTGACCAGCAACGATCCATGTCTTATTGCCACTCCTGTGCGAAGCACAATTCATGACAACACTGGGACCCGTTTCATGCCTGGTTACTTCTTCGGCAATAAAGTGCGTTCCGTTGTGTGACAGTTCAAAAATTTCCTACAGACATTCATAATCGACATGAGTATCACATTTTACATTTATCAAGATTCTGATAACATCATTATCAAAATATCTTGTCAATCTATTCAAAATTACATAACATAACGACCTGTCCAAGTTATCAATCAATCATTTTGACATAAATGCAACATGCTAAAAAAATCTGTTAGCAACTCACAAATCCATTAGCGACTCCGGTTTTGGAGGAACCGCCTCCGCCTCCCACCAGGATGTGCCTGTTGGTTACCATTTGCACGGTATAGAGGGGAAAGTTCACCCTGGCCAGGAGGCCGCCTTTGCTCCTTCTGGAAGGCATGATGCTGCAGATTATCGTTCTCGTCGTCCAGTTTCGCGATTAACGCGAGTGTTTTGCGTCCTCCTCGAGGACTCGATAGGACCCGGGGAGGAGAAGACGGAAGGAATCAGCACCGCTCAGGATCGCACTTGTACGTGTCGTGTTCGCGTACCATCGTCTCGTAGTCACAACGGCACTCGTCAAGTGACAATACGCGAGATATGCGTGACAAAACAGCGAAGTACACGTATGTCCTTTCGAATTGACGACCTAGTTGACTTCTCCGTGACCAGATTTCGCCACTGTGATATTCCTGTCCACGTAGCCACGTATCGGAGATGTTTCTTCAATAAGGTATTTAAAAATGACAAGTAACATTTAAAAATGTCAAACTACTCGAGACCACAGCTGAGAGTTGTAGCAAGTCATTTTCACACTTTCATTCCGTTTGCGCGTCGATGATTGATACTATATTACCGATCGAGTAAGCTTCCGGAATGTATCATCTGATTTCACAATAATCAGCTGATTGATTCTTACCCCCCGCAAAATGGTGGCAAGATGGCAAGTGCCCTAGTGCGTTGTTTGCAGATTCCGAGGAGACAATTAGGTAAGTTTCGAGGGTTCATTTGTCATCAAAGCAGGTTTAGTGTCGGGAATCGCTGATAATGTCGATGATGAAGCAGCGAACGTCCCTTTCCTCGTAATTTCCGAAAAACAACTTTGATCTATCACGACATACTTTACTCGTTGCGAGGTTATGTAATTAAATAAGTTTGCACTATTTAAAGGTCTCCTCGGATCTAGTTTGAGTAGCCAGCAGCAGAGAACGTTCGCCGATGCGGCTCCGGAAGGAAAGGTGATACTTTTCTTCAACATTTCATCATTTCGCCTTAATTTTGCACTTTGCACCCTTCATCTTTTCTTCCTTCAAAGTTTCAATATACACTTATTTTATTTTATTGTAAAAAGTGCAGGCAAAACGCATAAAACTATGCTAAATGTCAGTACTCGTGTTATAAGCATCTTTTTTTTTCTTTTACAGAAACAGGGAGAACCCCTGTCCGATCAGGATCGCATCTTTACAAACCTGTATGGCAGGCATGACTGGCGGCTGAAGGGTGCCATGAGCCGCGGCGACTGGTACAAGACCAAGGAAATACTGGACAAAGGTACCGATTGGATCATCACCGAGATTAAAACTTCCGGCCTAAGAGGCCGCGGTGGAGCCGGCTTTCCTTCCGGGGTGAAATGGTCCTTCATGAACAAGCCATCGGACGGTAGACCCAAGTATCTGGTGATCAACGGCGACGAGGGTGAACCGGGAACGTGTAAGGATCGCGAGATCCTGCGTCACGATCCACACAAGCTCGTGGAGGGTTGTCTGATTGCCGGACGTGCTATGGGTGCTTGTGCTGCTTACATTTACATACGCGGTGAATTTTACAACGAGGCGTCCAACATGCAAGTCGCAATAGCCGAGGCTTATCAGGCCGGTCTAATCGGGAAGAACGCCTGCGGCTCCGGGTACGATTTCGATATTTTTGTGGTGCGAGGAGCAGGTGCGTACATTTGCGGCGAGGAGACCGCACTTATCGAGTCCATCGAAGGGAAGCAGGGCAAACCGAGGCTGAAACCACCCTTCCCGGCTGATGTCGGTGTATTTGGATGTCCCACGACTGTCACCAACGTCGAAACTGTAGCGGTGGCGCCGGTATGTACTGATACTTAGATGTTTTTGTGATATATATATATATATATAAATTATATTATTTTTATTTTTTATCTTGGTAATATTATTTATTTATACAGACAATTTGTCGCCGAGGTGGAGCGTGGTTTGCTTCGTTCGGACGTGTACGCAATCACGGAACTAAGCTCTTCAACATCTCCGGACACGTGAACAATCCCTGTACTGTCGAGGAGGAAATGTCCATCCCCCTGAGAGAGTTGATTGACAGGCATGCAGGAGGCGTAATCGGGGGATGGGATAATTTACTAGGTGTCATTCCCGGAGGCTCTTCAACTCCCGTCATTCCTAAAAGGTAAATTGATTTGATCTCGGTTTCGCGCGGTTTGTCCGGCGAGCCAACGCTTCGAAAATCACGATCGAGATGTTCTTTTTTCAGTGATTGCGACGACGTGTTGCTGGACTTTGACGATCTCATCAGGGTGAAGAGCTCGTTTGGCACGGCCGCGGTAATAGTGATGAATAAGCAGACGGACATAATCAAAGCTATCACCCGTCTGATAAGTTTCTACAAGCACGAATCGTGTGGTCAATGCACGCCTTGTCGTGAAGGTATCAGTTGGATGTTCAAAATACTAAAGAGGTAAATATACATTTATAATCGTTTATATAATATATAATATATACATATACGTATAATTATATAATTTATATTATATATATAATTATATATAATATATATATATAAATTATATATTATGTATATTATATTATAATAAATTATATGATATAAATTATAAATTATATAATATATAATATATCGCATAAAATTGTTATCCAGATTTCATATACAAATATATAATCTTTTTTTCTCTTAGGTTCGGGGATGGTAACGCCGAGGTGCACGAGATAGACATGCTTTGGGAACTTACGAAACAAATAGAACTGCACACAATCTGCGCCCTGGCGGACGGCGCCGCGTGGCCCGTTCAAGGTTTGATCAGGCACTTTAGGCCAGAGATCGAGGCAAGCTTGAAAGAACAGAAGCATGCCGCGTCCTGTTGAAGAGTCGAGCAAGCTAGGAACCGGAGATTAGAAAAGAATGTTTAAGCTAAATCCCGGTAAGATTTCATATATTTATTTTCAGTGTATATAAACGAATTTACACGCGATAGTCACGATTCTCATGTAATGTCTTTCGAACCCGAGTTGATGTCCGTCTCGATGGTTCGATTAATAAAACAAAAAAATAAGAGAAAAAAACTTATATATTTATATATATATATATATATATATATATATATATATATATGTACATACATATACATACGTAGATCGCAAATAGATATTCCGTCCCCTTCTCCTAGAAAGATCGCAAATTAGGCCAAGAAGCTCGTAACGCATTCACCAAGGAGAGTAAAGTCGGCGAAGCGATGTATCTCGGGTCAAAATATCTCATCTCGTGAGCTTTAACGCTTTAAGGAAATCGATGTAATACATCAGGATCGGTTCGATGGTAGATATTAAGGAAGCTCGAATCCTACGCGAATCGCGCGAGCAGTCCGTCTCTTCTTCAAGAATAACATTCCCGAAACGAAATAGCATGAGACAACAGGCCGATGTTAGATTTCTAGAAAAATATATGATATCGGAGAGAAAAACATTAGATATATCGCAAAATACAACAAAAAATTCGATTCATCTTCGAATATCGGTCGAATTTACTTAGGATCTTAAGACTAACATTTATCCTCTAACATTTGCGCTCTCCCATGCAAACAGCGTACATATTATTTCATCTGTTTTACGCGATCTTCGCGAGGAATTATGTTACATCGCGGATGCTCGAAGCTACACGAATTATAGTAACGGCACTGGCGGTGTATTATGCAGGTAACGACGAGACAAACGATACTGCTATATCGAACGGAAAATATATTTTTGCCACGGAAGCGCGCGTCCGGAATGAAGGATAGGGGGAGAACCGCCTCTTCTCTCTCCACGAATCTTGTTATTTACGGGAAAATTCAGAGCGAAATATAAAAGAACGTACGCGACGACAATTATTTCGATGACAATTATTCGCCAGAGGTTTCTTATCGAACGATACTTTGCATTTATTCGTTCATCATACAAGAGAATTCGCTAACGCTAACGTTTCCGTCGACTATAATACGGATAATTAATTAATGTGGCTTTAGAGATACGGTACAATGTGCGTATACAATACATATATACAAAAGCACACTCATTCGTTCACAGACCGATATTGTCTGTCTATTCTCTCTCTCTCTTTCTCGCTCTTTTGCTCCTTAGCGCCGCTAAAATCGGAACTGTCTTTTTCGCGGATTTTTTTTTCTCGAATTATCGTTAGTTACTTAAATAATAAGATTTAAGCTAGCCGTTACATTTTTTTCGGGGTAGCTCGCTCGTTTCGGCGAGCTATCCTGGTCAAGTTAGTAAGCGCACACACTGTCTTTTATGATAGGTCCGTTGTTACATTATCTTCCTCTCTTATTCTTTCTCTATATACATATACATACATAGTGTTCCGGAGCGAAACCGATCAACTTTGCCAGCGTATTGATTTTGAAGCAAAGAATATAATGTAAAATTGATCGCATTAAAGAGAAATTATAAAGTTTGAATATGTAACTTTGGCTTATTAAACTTCCGATGTCTCGATAGTAACGAAGTTAAATCGACCCATGGTATTCGTGGCTAAGCTGTCGAACACATTGGGAAAATTTATCAGCTTTATTCACTTCGAAACACATTGTATATATATTTATATATATCGGTATCAATCGAGAACGCGTGACTCGTAATAATAATAAAATAAAATTGCACTCTCGCGCTTCACTCGCTTTTGAATTGTACTTGTTGCGAAACGCTTTTTTTTTCCTCTTCTTTTTTTCTTCTTCTCAAGAAGGCTCTCTGTCGAGCTCTCGCAGGAAAGGTACATTATGCACGATATGATTAAAAGCTCGCTGGTCGCTCGCTCTTTGGCATGATCATTGGCTGTCTTTCGGCAAGATCACGCTTATTGTTGAAGACTCCTGCCGCTGGACTCGCATCCAGAGTTTCGCGTTAATACGTATATTTGTCATAAAAATAGACGCGCGCCTCTCTATCGCGGTTACCATCATACGTCAGTCCCCTGCCTGCGTTCAAAAGAGAAGGAAAATACGATTCCATCTCCTTCTCCGCCAGTCGTCCCGCTTCCTAGACGTCTATTCTCGAAACCATGCGAAAACGTTCGCGCCACATGTGAATGGGAATCGCTGTACTGTTCGTTAACCGAGGTACACAGATCTCTCTCATTGTCGATGCGTGTGTATATAGGTAGATAGGAAATGATGCTAATTGTTCGCAACCATTACGTTTCCCTGGTTTCGAGAATACGATCCGTATTCATGCGACGTGATATCCTTCGAAATACGAAAGAAATTGACGATCATGATACCCGCGATCGGAGAGTTCCTCTAATAGTATTATATAATGTACGATTGATACCGACGTTATTTATTTCCACTCATCTTCTCAATTCACGACATTTATATACTACGGGATCTCACTTTCTTACGCAATGAGTATATTAGCGATATACCACTAAAATATATACGATAGTACGCGGAAATCGCAGGGCTTCGTTGAAATTGTTCCAGAGAGAGAGAGAGAGAGAGAGAGAGAGAGGGAGGGAGGGAGGGAGAGAGAGAGAAAGAGAGAGAGAGAGAGAGAGAGGGACGAGTCGTCGAAGCGCGGAGATAAATTTATCGCCAAGTTAGTTGACTTCTGTCAGGCCGAAAGTGCCGAAGTGGTTCGATGCCAAAAGCAACAGCGGTCGCCGCGAATATAACCGATATCACCGGTTCAACTTCGGTTCCGTTCCGAAGTCAATCCGAGGTCAAATCCGGAACCGGGAGCGAATGATCATTTTACTCCGAGTATACATCCCTCTCTCTCGGGAACGTCGCGACCCTCTCTCGCGCGCGACCGAAAAATATATACTCGGATACTTATTCTCCGGGGCTGTCGTTTATTCTTAGGATGATAAGACGACGTTGCGCTTCTGCAAAGAGCACGGAATTTTGAGAAATGGATCGAGCGGTATCTCTCGTGAATCAAAATGTCCCGTAAGATCGGAGAGTAATAGTTGCGCGCAAGCCGTAGAAAATAGAAGAGGAGACCGCGAGCCTTTCTACGTTTCTGTATACGTCATAAATCAAGACAAACAATACGATCCATCGGCATCCCACCGTGCCACCTCCGGCAGATGCATCAATCTTCTGTCGCGTATTAGGGGTGTCTTATTAATTGTGCTCCAGTGGCAGTGACTTTTTGACCGCCGCCGCGCATAAAAGCGGTTGAGACTCGTGTCGCGTTTTTTTTTACAGAATACATGCATTTGTCTCAGTCTCTGTTTATAGAGCGTTCGCATAAGTGATTTTTATACACGTTTTCCGCACGCGATATACGTTATACAGAGAGTTGTGTTCGAATTATGATATTGAATGAAGAATTTTATATTCAATTATATTCTATATTTTTCCACTATATTAAAAATTAAGAGAAAATTATCTTTAGCCTTTGTCGCCTCGCAATCGTGATCTTGATCATTAAAACATTTTGGTCGAGAAATATCGCATTAATATATAATCACAGATATATTATCTATATTTTTTTTTTGTTACAATATATCTCTGATAAAAAAAAGAATTATTTTAGAACGCCGTTACTTCCGTAAGTTACAACGAAGTCCTGCGACTTGCAAACATTTGATCGATTGACCGTACAAAGTCTTCTTCAAAAGCTGTTACAGAGAAAAACAATCCTAGGAACAATCGTTGCGCTTTATTACGACATCTCACTGGCATCTGACTTTACGCTGCAATTACAAATATGACAAATGCGTCCCAAGTTCGTTCACGTAAGAGAAACGTGATTGTAAAATCCGAAATACGCGCCGCGGTATAGGATAAAAATAGCAATAATGATGCTCTGATTTATTATTTGGCTCGCAAAATCAGGACAGCATTAAAGGGCCGATATACAATGATGTCTTTTGTCGCTATGATTAATTCACATAATATAGCATCATCGTCTCGGATCGTTTCCCGTGTAAAATTCGTCCGCATGTGGGATTTGCGCGACCGACTCTGCCAGAACGTATAACGAAATGAGAACGCGCGCGCGAACTAGAGAATAGAACATACATTTCTGCGCGCGAAAATTGCTTCCGCTCTTCCAGGTACGTCATAATAATATGTCGAGTTGTCACTTACATATCGACAGCGAGAAATCGCAGAAATGCAAATCGAGCGACGAGATTGTTCCAACAATCCCATTTCTCTCGGATCGCAGCCTCGAGAAGTCCGACGGCCGGGTTACAGGGATATTGCATGTATGTATATGCTGCGCGCGCGCGTGTGTGTGTGTGTACGTACGTGTTTCGGTATTCGTGTACTTGTATACGTGTACAATGGTCAAAAGATCGCTCGTTGGCGGATGGAAGGCACGGGGTAAGGATATCTCAAAAGGGGATTCGAGACTCGACGACGACGACGACGACGACGACGATGGCGATGGTGATCGACAGGATCATCCTCGATCTCGTCGTACGAACTATCGATCGTCGCCGGCCCAATCGCTCGCCGCCCACGCAGGCAACGGGGTCTCGTATTCCCATCCCGGGCCGCAGTAACGCCACGCGTGCAGATACATCACCAGATCCGACGGCTTCGGATCCCTGTACTTGACTTTGCACTCGTAACAGTGCGAATCGACGGTGACCTTGTCGTTGGCGAAGGTGGAATCCGGCGGTTCCGAGCCCGTCTGCGTTCCTACGGTGACTTTAAGGGATTCCTGCTGCTGCGGCTGCTGCTGCGGTTGCTGTTGCTCGTCCTCGACCAGACCCGGGGTGGACGACGGCGACGAGCCGTTATCCTTATCGTTGCCGGTACCCAGGACTCGTTCCTCCAGCTCCAGCTTCGGCTTGAACAGACTCATGTCGGAGTCGCCGTCCATACCGAGCCAATTCTCGGCGTTGTGGATACTGATTAGATCACGGACGAGTTCCTCGTCGGTCTTGCCGATGCTACCGCCCTTACCCTTGTACGGACCGAACACCACGTGGTTGTAGAGCGGATCGTTCACCACGGGATAGCCGAGATATTGCAGGTGGACGCGGATCTGATGCATGCGGCCGGTTTGCGGCTTGCACAGAACCACGGACGATTTGCCGTTGTAACTAAGACGCTTGAAACGGGTGACGCAGTCCTTGCCCTTCTCCGAGACCTTGCAGACACCTATCTTGTAGGAGACCACCTCGATCGGTTCCGAACAGATCACCTCCTCTTCAGGGAACTCGCCCTCCACTCGACAGACATATTGTTTGTGGACCTAAAACATGAAAACGCGACATATACATACGTTCGCCGCATCTCCAGAGTCGTTCAACGACGAACGAGCGACGCCAGTTGCGACGCCTGTGTTTTTCTCACATACCAAAATGCTTACGCAACAACACCGACCTGCCGATTTCTTATTTGGTGCTCCATCTGCCTCGCCTTCTTCGGCGTTCTACCGAATAGGAGGATGCCGCTGGTCAGCCGGTCCAGCCTGTGAATGGTCCTGAGGTTCTTCAAGTTGTACTCCTTAGCCAGGATGAAGACCACGGTGTTGTGTCGGTAGCGACCGCACGGATGCACCTGCGATCACAAAACGGGTCAAACGGTCAAACTTTATTTTCGTAACCGCGCTTCGGTTCGCTCAAGAGATTCTCAGCGCGCCGAGGATAATAATATAGATTTCTAGAAAGGGAAAATTGATATCTACGTGATAGGACTTCGTCCCGGGATAGTTCTAAGGCGTCTAAAGGCATTCCCTCTCCCCGCGAAACTGTTTCATCGTGCGACCAGGAATATCTACAGGAAGTGTGAATCGTGTAGACGGTTTAAATTTACAAAGTGCACGTTGTTTTGACGAGTTGTGCCTATCGGCATGTGGCCAATGTAAATTGGAGGTACGTAAATACGCGCGCGTATACAGCATTCACGTAGGGGAACGCGATCGACCCATTTCTCCTGGCGAATTCGGGACAAAAAGCGATCGCGGCTCACAAAGGAGGGAGTCGGATTCATGGTACGAAATTTCGAATCGGCATACGGCCCGGGAAACGGGCTGCACTTTATGTATTCGGATCAACAATGTGGAAATTGTATGTATGTACAAATGATCGGTTGGCTGGCCGTCGGATGGTATCGGATTCTTCCTGGTTCGATAAGTCCGCGAGCTTCTATCAACACCGGTGCACAAACGGTGGCACGTATCAACAATAAATGCTCTCTATCGATTCTCGTAGCGCGAACTGCTATTCGATAATCCGGCGATTGAAGGCACTACTTTCGCACTCGCAAGAGTGTAACATACTTTTCGATTTCCCTCCGACCGTAAAGTAAATTTCAGAATATCAAACCCGTATTTATATTCGTCGTTTTTGCTGAAAAACTCATTGTCAGAAATAATGTCGATACGTGATACGGTTTAAAGTATAAATAAATCTTGACAGTCACAATTTAATATTCGCGATATATTTTTATATATTTATTATATTTATAATCGATTCAAAGAGAAACAAAATTTATAATTTAACTAGTAATTTGTAATGTAGCTATTTTTTAACGCTAGTAAGTAATCAACAAAATCACTAAATTTTCTGATATTTTTTTTATTTTGAATTCAAAAATGTTACACTTTAATGTCTCTCTATAATAAATACCTCTATAAATATCTCTATATTATAATTTTATAAAATTATGATATAACGTTATTTTTTTCATGTTGAGTTGAAAAAAAAGAAACAGAATTACTCTCATCTATTTATTAATATATTTTTTAAATATAATAAATCTGACAAAATTTTTAAATCTAATATATATTTATTAATGTATCTTTAATGCATCTCTAATGTATCTTTATCATTACCATTTTACGAAATTATAGTATACTGTGTTTTATTTTTTAAATAATTTTTTAATGTATCTTTAATATATCTCTAATGTATCTTTATCATTATATATCATAAATTATAGTATAATGTGTTTTATTATATTTTGGAGAGAGAGATTAAAAAAAAAGAGATTTCCTATCATTTCTACTAATGTTTTTCCAATATATTTCTATCATTACAATTTTATAAAATTATAATATAATATATAGGTACGTTATACTAATAAAATAACTTGAAAAAAATTTACCCGAAGTAGAAAAGGCTGAATAATTTTATTATTACTGTAACGTACGAAACGAGTGAAAGAAGTGAGGAAATGAAGGCGATGCGACGAAGTGCCGCTGTCTCTCCAATTGCATAATAACGCTTTAACGACGTCTGCACGCGAAAATTAATTCGGCCAATCGTCAGGCGACCCGGGGTCTCCACGGGACCACTTGCCGGGAGGAAACAAAAAAAGGAAAAAAAAAAGGTACTCGAGAGAAAAGAGAAAACAAAGCTGAAAGCGACCCATTAAGTTGGGAATCGCGCCTGTGCCACCCACCGGGTACTCGCGCGTCGGATTATTTTTGCATTAATGCCCGGCGTTTTGTTACGCAAGCCCTTGTTAACGAGCCCCCCGGGGGGTGGGAGCGCGGTCGCCGACGCGACGTGCATTCGGTGACATTTGAGAGGAAAAGTAGCTGGTTCGCCGAGTTCTCTCTCTGTCTCTCTCTTTCTCGTTATATCGCGAATCACAGACTATCGTGGATGAGTAAAACTTGCAATCGCTGCATTAACATTGTATAATCAACAGTCCCGCGAGAGGGAAACAAGAAAAGAGAAGGAAAAAAAAGACATGGAAAGAAACGACAAAGAAGGTGCATTAAAATTTCGCCAGACTATCGTTTCTCTTTTTCCGACAAGATTCACGTTTTATTTCTCCTCGACATATGTGTGTTGCAGAGACTTTTTGCAAAATCAACCCCCTTTGACGTAAAAAAGATTTATCCGTTTTATGAAGCGCCGAATCTCTCTTCTGCAGGCCGATATTTCATAAAAAGAAAGAGAGCACGAGCTTTTTTGCGAAAGGATTGAATTTAATACAAAAGAGACCGCGACATGTGTATTGTGGTGCATACGTTATTACGATTATGTCATGGATGGAAATAGCCCCCGAGATCAAAGTGTTGCTAAAATACAAAACGAAAGAGGGGAAACTCGGAAATATTTCTTCGGCAAGAGAGTAAGCCTTTAATAAAACCGTTAGTTACGCCAATGAATCACCGATACACGGTTTAATGCTTAATGCATCGGACTCGTAGAATTGCACCCCCCTGGTCCCCCCTGGTCCCCCCTGGTCCGACTGCTCCATGTCCTTTAGTCACGTGTTTTTACAGCGTTCGCGGAGCGCGACATTATCGTCAACGACAATAATAGCGCGGAGAGTAAATTATCCGTGATTTGCGAACGGCGTAATGCGCGCGATTAACATTTTAATAGCGAGTTTTATTCGCGCGCGACTTGGGGTCGTTTATGCGAATCTCGCCCGCGCGCAGATTTTCCTCTCTTTTGTTTCTTTCCTTTTTTTTTCTTTTTTTTTTATTTCTATCACCCCTCCTTTTCTTTCTATCGCCGCGATTGTGTTTCACACCCGGAGGAATCGGGAGAAAGAGAGACTGAAACGTTGCATTTTAAAGAGTCGACCTCGTCAGACACCCTTGGCGCGCCAAGCGTTAATTCGCGTTAATTTTCGCGTTTTGTTTGTCAGTCTGAGAAGAAGGACTCGTTAGCGGCGATTTAGTCTCCGCGGGGGAGAGAGAAAAAAAAGGAACGCTAACGAAACATCGGAAAGTCCGACGTTTAGCGAACGCGAAGGAGCGAATGTTGTTCGCGCTGCCGATTGTCGATAGGGTGAGATTTAATTTAGGGAAAACACTCGAATATATATGCATATTTGGACGAAACTAGAGTCTCTTCGCTAACAATAAAGTGATTATATTTCGGGCATTCTAAATTTAACGGGTCTCTAATACCTCGAGCTCTGGGAAGAATTTTTAGTTTAAAAGGACAGTTATATACATATATACAATATATATTTTATGTATATAATATATATAATTAATATATAATTCTAATTACAAAATTATATATAATAAATTATATATATTACATATATAAAGACACTTTTTGGAAATCACATAAAATTGAGCAGGTTGAACGTCAAGAGTCATATGATTACGTGGAGACTGTCGAGGGGTGAATTCATGCAAGATAGCATGCGATCCCGTGAATATTGCGTAATACGTATAAATGCGTGTACGTGTGTGATATTTGGTAGACAATACAAACAAATTTTCTGGCAGTACAGTTCTGGCAGTACACCACTTACAGGGATGGAGGCGGGCTTGTTGACCACGACGACGTCCTCGTCCATGTGTATCACCGTGATCGGCTCCGAGGTGACAGGCACCTCGTGTCTGCAACACACCAATCGCAACCAGCTTAACGTGGCTTTGTTCCGTTTGCACATTCTCACATATACATAGGTAGAGACGCGTACACGCATATATATATCATGTATATGTATATATTCGTATACATGCGCGTAAATTCGTACATCGCAGCGGGTGATTCTCGCACGACAGGTACAGAGAGAGAGTATTAATACCCGTGGGAAGTAACGGGGATGTCGGTGGTGGTGTGTTCGATCGATTCGGATCGAAGCTAATCGACAGGTGATCACCGATGTTATAACGCGTTCCGAGGAGAAACGTGCCGCGTGTGTTCGATCTGATATGATCGCCAGCTTGATATTTGACTGCCGTTGCCGATTTTTCGCGGTCGCCGGCTGCGTTTACTTATATTCGCGCCTCTAAACTCGCTATTCCGCGGATCGATCGCGGGCAAAAGTTGCACCGGCTGGCATTCTCTCACACATACACACATATACACAGACATCTGTGCGAAAGCGAAGCGGTAACGTAAAGTGCCGATTCGGCTATCTCCGAACACGGCGTTGCCCTTTTATCCAACATTAAGGTAAACAAATTAACGCGGCGAAAGGCGAGATCGAAAGCGAGAGACGGAGGAATAAAAAAAAAGAAACGAGGGAAAAAAATATGGCAGAGATGGTACGCGCGTCGACCTCAATTATGCGTTCCATCTACCTAATGCATTTCCACTTGGCGAAACTACGGTCGCGACCGTGTCCTATGCACGTGCATTTTTATCCACGCGAGCAATAATAAGGGGACTTGAACAGCGAAGAGAGAAAGAGCCATCGGCGCTTCGAGAATTGAATTTGCGAAATCTTTTTCCGTCCACTTTGTAAAGTGCCGCGTTCGCGATAAATGGCATTCGCGATAGCTGCGAATGTCGAATAAAACACACGCGACAAACAGAAATTCAATTCGGCAAGCAAGACGTGTCCGCAAACTTTACAGATTTTCGAGACGTCGCAAAGAAAATCCCGGGGGGGGAGGCCAAATTCCGGGTTCCCGAAAGTCGAAAAACTAATCGCGAATCGACGCATCGTTAGGGCTCCATTCTCGGACGAAATCGCTCTTCTCGAAGTGAAGATCGGAGACGACGACGAATCGCAGCAGAAACGTGCAGCAGCGAAAAATACTAAATCATAAAAGTAGAGATCGAGGGTAGAGTTACAATGGCATTTCATAGCTGAGCGAGACAAGCTGAATTTTCTTCGAAAATACATCTACATAATAGTGCTTTTTCTAAAAGCCGTATTAATTTATAATTTAATTATGCACAATTAAACGTCGCATATCAATTTATAATTTAACTGTGCATAATTAAATTATAATACACATAATTTAATATTAACAGAACACCACGTCTCTAATAAGACCGCCTCGTCCATTACACGTGCATAACATTAACAAAACCACGATATGTTAGTCACGCACTAATCTAATGTTTCAGCACTGCTCTGTCAGAAGTTATGTACAAGTATATTTTACTCATTCTTTCCCCTTAAAGCGGAAAGTGGATCACTGAAAAAAAAAAAAACGAATATAATCGAGGCTTGTATACTTATCCTGAAGCACGTGCGCCCTTTTACAGTTTTATTCGACATATTTGAGTACTCTGCTCTCCTCTTTTTTTCGTCCACACGCGCTTCCTCTTTAGGGCAAATAATTCACGAGGGCCAAAGTGTACTACGCACGAGACCCGGAATAAGTAACTTCTATCTTCCAATTGGCTGACACGATATTATGCAACCTCACAACGAGAGGCAATAAATCGCTTCCGTCTCGTAAATCACATTTCCGCTCCAACATTTCGGGTTCGCCACTTTCAAAGTATCTTCGTCGCACGTACATGCATATATACATACACACACACATACACGCACACATGTCTTCGCTCGCTTTAAAGTTTAGAATCGACAGAATTTCGAGGCGTGTCACATAAAGGGAACATTAAATCATATATATATTCGGTCCCGTCGAGATGGCGGCGGATAACACAATGTGCGCTCCACGGAGAAGTGTAATAGTTCTCTTATCCTATCTTTAGTCACGCTGGCAACTATTCCAAGTGCTTTGTCGCTTCTGCAGATTCCGCTTTCCCTCTCTTTCTATCTCCCTCCACATATGCTTGCTCATTCCTTACTAATTTTATTCACCAATCCTCCAAATAGAATAAATTCTCTATTTTAATAAAGACTGTCAAAACCAGATATACATTTAAAGAATAATTGCAAATAGATCTAGCGTAATAACAGACGCAATTTAAATAAAATATATAGAACATCCATTCTATACCGAGTCGATCTGATAGATAAAATTATTCGGGCAAAGTCCTCTTATATCCATAAATTGCTTTTTTTATGAAAAAAACATTTATAATTTTTCTATTTATAATGTTTGATGAATCAACGATCGATCTGATGTATCTGTCAAGATTAAGCTTCCTATCTGCTTCGCGTCCTGATTCATCATTCGCGAATCCGTTATTTCTCTCGTGACATTTGGAAGAGGCGCGACATCACAATCGGTTTGCGTAGCGCAAACGTATAGAGAGAAACGGCGACAACTGCGGCCCAGAAGTGCCTGTGGCTCTTCCAAATTTAACGCGGGTCACATGCCGATGACATACGCGTCTTCGCGAGATATACGCGTTCACGCGTTCTGACAGAGACACCGCTCGTATAATAGAGTCCAATGTTGAAGTCGGAATTGCCGAAGTGTACCGGGACGATATTATATTGCGGAACCCCCGAAAGAGAGACAATACCGCGTGCAGGGGGAGAAAGACTATTGTTGTTCGTCGTACGGGAGGAAAGTGAGGCGACGCGAATTTATTTTCGGTCGTGCGGTTGCAGCAGCAGCGAAAACGCAATCGCGCTCTCTGGCTTTCGACGATCGACGACGTAACTCGTAAACGACGCGTCGGGCGATTTATCTCGCGGCCGAGAAAAACTGCACGTTACAAATATTGCGTTTACTTAATCGCGCGTCATCGGAGAAGATTGAACGACGCATCCTCGCGATGGCGTCCGGTTTGTTTTTCCCCGAAGTCTGCTCTTCGGTATCTCGTCGCGGATGATTTAATATATAAATGGAGCTAATTGCATCTTCGACCACGTCGACGAGAGAAACCCGCCGGATGATCGTTATTACAACGTAAACGCGCTTGCGCGGATATTGCGCGAAACCCTCGTAAACTTGGCGGAATCCCGAGTAAAGCGGAATGAAAATTATTTTATAATGAACGAATTTTCGAGAAATTTCGCGGTACACACGCGCGTTCAAATTCACACAGGTAGTTTATATATATATATATATATATGTATAACGGAATAATATTGACTTTACTCGCGGCATACGCAATCGATGCAGTTGACGCACTTACGCGTCCGATTTACATATATATACATACACAGTGTATGCTGTGCGTGTGTGCATATGTTCCGCTCAAAATGATGATGTTTATTTTAGCAATTTTTAAAATCTTTGCAAATTATATAATATAAATATATACGCTTTCGAAATGTGTCAAGAACTTTCATTATGCTCTATTTTTTTGTCGCCCTACTTGATGGCTAAATACACAGAAAGATTTGTATGCTACCACACAAGAGTGATATATTTTATATATATACATAAATATAAAATATATCACTCTTATATAAATATATACATATGTGCGTATAAAATTCTATATTTAGCTTTATATTATACTCTCCACTCCGCGAATAATATTAACTCTGCTCTCGCGCAATCAACGCATTGCCGCTCACCGTACGATTTGATATTTACGTAACCCGACGTTTATTTCTCTATTGCGCGATGTGACGTGGAAATTTTAACTGCCGACTCGGTATTCATCCATACGTGCGATGTATACGCGTTGCGTTTTGTAGCATCAACGTTCTCGTCAAAAAATGTATCTAGACTCGTGAATTCAATCTGTACAGAGAGGCATAAAAAAATAACTTGTAAAACTGCGATATTAAATACTTCACATGCATAATTACGCGTCACGCCCGATAAACGCGTCACATTACAGAGACGCAGTTGATCGTATATTTGTACGTATGTATATGTGTGCAAACTAATTAATATATAATTCACATAATACGAATGTACTGTAATCGCGCAGCGTTCCAAGTCTTCCCATCGCGACCAATCACGATGGCAAACGACGAGGGAGAATAGTACATCTGCGGCTTTGCATCTGTATCGTTTTGCGTTTCGAAGCGAGCCACTTCCGCCGCGAAATTTCGCCAACTCGTCTAAAATTTATGATAACGATGTTCTAACGAAATCAGCGAGTCAGCGTGGGAATTTATCAGCGATCAATTCTTTTACGTAACGAATCATCATCATCTTTGAGTGAACGGATCATCGAGCCGCGCATTAATTCATCATCAATTTTCATTGCATACCTAATTCTTATTTCGTATTTCCGGATACGAAGAGAGCTAAAAGAGCTAAATGATACCGTAATAATTATTTTTACAGAGGGCCAATAATTAATTATTACGTTCTTATTATAATTCCGCTCTATATATGCGTGCGTTTATCATATTGTCTTTGTGTAACGTCGTTAATTTGACTTAACGATGTATTCGCGGCCCCTCATTGAGGATCGATGTGATGAACGCATGTCGCTACGAGCTTCCGTCGTAGAAGCAGTAACAGCTTCATGCATGAAACATCGATTCGCTCCGATACGCTTTAATGTGTCAAAGCGATCTGTGCCCTGGCTAGTGACTATTTGAACCCACCCGTGCGAACTATCAGGCCCTATTGGGACAAAAGCTCGTGTAATGTATAATGTCATTACCGAGATACAGATCGGCCAACTGCAGACGGACTCTCGGCAGTCAATTGTCTATCAAGCAACGTAGACTTCCCACAAGATTTGCAAATCGAATCGAACTAATCAGCTTTATTCAATAACGCTGTCATATTTTATCGCGATTCGTCTCTATTAATTTGCTGCAATATTACTATTCAAAACTATATATAATTATATCATATACCAGTAATATATAATTAATTTAGAATTTTATTACATGTAAATGATGCATTTTAAATTTTATGCATATATTTTATACATTAGATATCTCCAATTATAAAAGAGAATAATATATATATTAAATCTGATTCTCTCAGAGACCCACATTTTTCTTTTATCGTACAAAATTATCGCAATTCCCGGCTGTTGGCGGAGAAAATCTTTCTCTCCGCTATCTCTCGAGAAAGGATCTTTCTCGGAGTTCATTAGCTACTTTCCGCAGTAGCATCGCGCAATTTCGCTTCGTTAGGCTCGAACCGACAGCTCGATTCCGCGCAGCGGTTAAGTTTCCCAAAGACACAAAGAGGACGTAAAACGATTATCGACCGATCAAAACCGCGGCAGTAGACTTCGGCACGTTAAAGTTCAGCAGGCCAGCAAGTAGATAGATGTAGGTAGTCGCGTTAATTCCACCGGATTGCAAGGCGAAACTCGGCGAAGCTCTTGTCAGCGACAAGAGGAATGCGCTCTCGGGACACAAAACCGGGGGGCTAACGTGGAATTTAGAAACACGCCTGGCAGTCCCGACACGAGCCGGAGGCCGCCTCGCCACGAAAGGAGCAAGGTCAATTGACACGAAGGGCCGCGAACCGGATTAATTGCAGTTAGAAACTGTCCGAGCTACAGGGGTGTGTGAAGTTGGCACCCCTATGTTATGCTATCATAGTTCTGTTAAGAATTCTGAGTTATTTAGAACCATAGGAAGAGTTCTTGATAATTTTTAGAAATAGTTCCGGTCATTACGATAACGAAAATCAGTTTCAAAAAATAGGGGTGCCAACTTCACATTTTTTTACACATCGAGTTCTAATAGTTTTGAGCAGAGTTTTAAGGTTCTTTTAAATAGTTATATAGTTCCTGATTATTTTTTGAAAGAGTTCTGCAATTTTTAGATAAAAAAACGTATCTTCGATATTAAAAGTATGTTTTTTTATCTCTATAAAAATTGTAAAACTCTTTCAAAAAATAATCAGGAACTATGTAACTATTAAACAATTTAAATTTATTCACCTCACGGTTGCTCCTTTGTTGCCCGATGCCTCCCCGGACCTCCTTCTTGTACAAGTTTCGAAACACTTGCACTCGCGTTATTTTTTTTCGTTCGCGACGCGCGGCGACGCCTGGGTTTTAGCTATCACAATCTTCGACGCGTTTCGGTAAAACGCGAGACTCGCTAAAACCCAGGCGTCGCCGCGCGTCGCGAACGAAAAAAAATAACGCGAGTGCAAGTGTTTCGAAACTTGTACGAAAAGGAGGCCCGGGGAGGCATCGGGCAACAAAGGAGCAACCGTGAGGTGAGTAAATTTAAATTGTTTAATAGTTACATAGTTCCTGATTAATTTTTGAAAGAGTTGTGCAATTTTTATAGAGATAAAAAAACATACTTTTAATATCGAAGATACGTTTTTTTATCTAAAAATTGCAGAACTCTTTCAAAAAATAATCAGGAACTATATAACTATTTAAAAGAACCTTAAAACTCTGCTCAAAACTATTAGAACTCGATGTGTAAAAAAATGTGAAGTTATGGCTATCCCTATTTTTTGAAACTGATTTTCGTTATCGTAATGACCGGAACTATTTCTAAAAATTATCAAGAACTCTTCCTATGGTTCTAAATAACTCAGAACTCTTAACAGAACTATGATAGCATAACATAGGGGTGCCAACTTGACACACCCGAGCTACAGACGCCTTTCCTTGCTCTAAAAAAAAATGCTATAACGCATATCACGTCGTGATGAATGTCGATTGCAATTTTTGACACGTGTACTCTTAATCTCGTCTGTCTTATTTCTGTCGCATAACTCTCTGTAAATATATTTTATTTTATTTTTATTTTATATATAATATATAAATTTTATATAATAAATTAAAGAAGTTTTATTACATGTCATTCTTTTATATGTAAACCGATGAATCTGTATCTTTTTTTTTTTCGTTTAGTGTCAGTCATTCAAAGCGCTTGTTTCGCAATTGTTCGCGAAAAGAATTACTTCTCAATTTTATTCGCCGTCGATTTAAAATAGAATACGGAGTCCGGGATTCGTACACGTACGTTCGTTCTACATTCTCGATAAACCGATATCCACCGGTTGTTCAACGTTGTCCGACAAAAGTGCTTCTGACACTTCATTAGAAAAAACGACAGTAGAAAATGACAGGAGAGAGAAGGAAAGAAAGAAAGAAAGAGAGAAATGCGGCACAAAGACGCAGATTATGCCGATCCGGACCAACATTACGGATCTCCCGCTGCAACTCGATCGCGATATCAAATTCATGTGAATTTCATGAGAATCCTCAATTAGTTTGAGCATGCATAGGTATAGCTTGGTCACGGGACTTCTAGACAAACAGACCGGGTAAGGCGAGTCGATGACTTTCTCCGGTAATAGATGCGCCGACTCCTTTTCGCCACTTCGAATTACAACGTCGCGACCGCTAAATCCACTCAGAGATTAATCCGCTGTAAATTACGCTCGTCGAACGTTGTTGGTTTTCGTCGTGAGAAAAAAAAACACTATCGTTCCACGTAATTTCCTCTTCTTGAGAAACCGAGAGAGAGAATACCTTATCGCGATCCCTCTCAAAAATAATTACATAATTTCGATCGCAAAAATTGTAAAGCTAAGATTGATCAAAAAAAAAATTCTCGTTTATTTTTTCTTATAACAGATTGATTCATAAATAAGTTCCGTTTTATTTAACAAACTGAATTTTAATATTTAAAAAACGTTATTATAATAAACAATACACGGAAGAATTTTATGAGAATTTCTCTGATTAATATTTATCGCAATAAAAATAATAATATCTATCACAATAAATTATAAAACATGTTTGATTAATTTTACTAAACTGCATAGTAAAATTAATCAAACATATTTTATATTTTATTGTAATAGATATTATTATTTTTATTGTGATAAATATTAATCAGAGAAATTCTCATAAAATTTTTTCCATACGATATTGTCTCACGATTACCATGCTTTCTAGGGTAAATTCTAAGAGAAAATTCTCTCAGTGTACAAGTATTGAATAAATGCTGCATTCTTAACTACTTACAATAGATAAAATAATTAGGTACCATAATAGTGATGTCTCGGAAGAAGTGCTTGGTTTATTTATGAATCAATATTTGCAGAAATATACCTCCGCGCCTATCATACGAATGCATTCGAGTAAGTAATTATTTTTTCTGCCATCGCGTAAAATTATTCAATTTTCACGCGAGCTAGCCGGAAGCTAGCAGGAGGAAGCGAGCGCCTTCGGCTTCAAAGAGCGGCGGAGAGAGTGATGTCGGGGATATAGCGATAGAGAGAAGCGTGTCACGGGTCGAGGGCGCGACTGGAGGCCCCGGCGACAGGTTGATTTATTAGCGTGAACCGGGTTGCACGATGATATCGGGACCGGGGGGCCGAGGTCGGAGGTCGGCCACCTCCTTCTGCGCTTCTCGTCCGCCCGCAAAAACATACGGAGAACGCCCGCGGGTGTCCTGCCTTATCGCGCCCGGATCGCGCACGGAGAATTTCCATGCTCCGGCCCAGGGGTGCGGCCCCTGACGGCACACCTGACGCACTTCCTGCGCTGACGCGTTTCCGCCTGTGGAGTCCCACCCTCGCTCGATTCGTTTCCCAAGTCTGACGCGCGAAAGATATCTCTCCCTCTTTTCGATATTATAATAAATTTCTTCGAATATTTTCGCGCGATATATATATTATTATTTATTATATATATCCTACAAAAAAAATTGTGCTTCACTTTGCTACGCCATTGTTGCGCACCCCTGCTCTAGACTTCTTGCACGCGTCTTCGCGATCGATCTTGGGCGCTGATTACTCTTGCCGCTCCGAATAGTCCGTCGAGAGAGAGAGAGAGAGAGTCGATCAAAAAGCGGATATTAACCGGATTATGCGCTTCTTCAACAAACCCTACGATCGTGTCCGCGAGGGAACAAGCTCGCTGGGAAAAAGACCCGGTGATTCGATCGATGTTGGATAAAGAAGCTCGGCTGGAGATTAATCGCGCGGACGGATGTGCGTCATCGATTCGACTGCGTTACCGATGCGATGCATCACGGTTACCGTTCTCCTGCGAAATTACACGGCGGGTCCCGATGGATCGCTCGCTTACGAAGAGGGGCTCTCTCTCTCTCTTCCGGCTAATTGAATTATCCTACCCAATTTCCCGCATCGTCGATAGAAGAGGCGCGCGAGATGGGACGATTCCGGAATGAAGGCCGACGGCGAGCAAACTCTCGTCACGCCCACGGGTTTTCTCCAAAGACCCCCCTTTCCCAAAGAGAGAGAGACTATTCTGGACCATCGATCTCTCGACGTTGGATACCGCACGGATATTAATTAAAAAATGGAACAGCGAATATGTATTATGAGCGCCACACGTTTCGCCCGTTGAAACCGCTCGCTTAAAACAGCTGATCTCATGGAGAGGAACTATTATTTCTAATAATATATTACATCGTGAAAGAGCGTTTCTCGCTCTGGCGAAACCTTCAGATCTCTATCTCCATATTCCGCGAGTTAATAAATAATTAGCAACTCGCCTTCGGCCACAATCTATAGATAATAATCGAATCTCCGTAATTTACATTCTGTTTATACTTATACGTAAGAACCTTCTGCTTCTTGTCACTTGTAAGAAAGTTAAAGACTCGCGATGGATCTAGGACGCGTTGTATGACGTCAACGGTGATAGTATAAAAACACGATAACACGCTATGACTCCTCTTCTCTCGATGATACACACGTATCAATTACCACGATGGCAATTGAGCGCTCAAGGAATCGATTAATTCGCGTCTTCGTGAGAAAAGGAAATCCAACATCGCAAACACATTACATTATAGATAAATACAAGATAGATAAATACTTTATCTTGATAAAATCTTGCTGGTAATTATATTAAGCAATTATCAAGGATAGAATAGAAACAGAATTTAATAATATATAAAACATTATATATATAAATAATAATATATAAACATTATGGCTTTTTATAAATTTCCGAGCAATGATAAAACATGTTTCGCGTAATAAAGGATGATACTCCTTCAGAAAAAATATATATTATCTTTTGCAAGTAATTATATATCGAGTGATTCGCGATTCGTGACGACTTCCCGGACTGATCGAAATCGACAAAATCGGTGCCGACAACAGAGATAGCGAACGATCGTCGATTGCGAAAGATCCGCGACGTTATCCAGCCGTATCGGCGAAGCGCGGATTACGAAAACGGCTGTGTCCTTCGCGTATTATAGTAGTCGAATGTATATAGCGTCCTTCGAGATCCGTCAGTCATCGTCTTTAGCTTTCTCGCCCTCGAGGCGAGATCGTCAAAGTTGTCCTCTTCGCGCCTCCTTTCCTCTCGCGGCTTAAATTCCCCCCCGGGAGAGACGCCTTTCCCTTGTCCTCGAGTTGTCGCGGACAGGATCCGAGAAATTCCACGGCGATTAAACGACGACGAGCCGAGCGTCAGCGGAATTTTTCGAGATCAGCTGTTTGCTGTCAAACCAAACGTCAACGAAACGCGAGAAAAATAAAAGTGAAAAGTAAATTAGTTTAATTTAAATTTCACAGACAATCATCAACGATGTGAACAGTCCTCTTTTATAACCTCGAGATTGTAACAATTTTACAAGAGAATGGTGCCACGACACGGCTATATACCGCTAACGCGAATCGCCAAATGGGCCATTTCTTTCTTCTGGCACGAGAAATTCGACCGCGCGGCGTTTCCCTTAAGTGCACTCTCGTCGGTCGATGGTTTTTTCTCTCCACGAACGCGCAACAATGGCGCTCGCGCGAAATTTTCGCACGTCACACATACCGTAACGGGGTCCGGAGCGAGCGTATAATAAACATGACAACGTGTACATACAATAACGTACGGCCGCCGTAACATCATAACGGCAGTGGAGCGTTCCGCGGAGGTTGTCAATTTACTTTCCATCCATCTCCGCAATTGGTCGCCTATCGTAACAACCCGCTGACGACGACGACGATGTTGTGTTTTCTCCTCTATATTTGTATTCCATCTTTATGCAACGCGCGCGAATGGCAAAAAACGGACTATTGCGCGCGTAACGTGATTGCTCCGATAATGCAAATACGAACTGCATCGCCTCCGCCAGCGACGGCCTGGATTATTTTCGCGATCCCATTTTAATTGCGAGGGAGGTTCCGAGCGGGAAAGACAATAATAATAACCGTGCTGGAGTCCGCTGATATTTAAGCGACGATCGCATTTTAATCGCAAAACTCGAGGCTGTTCTCGCGTCCATGAAGATATATCTACATATGTCTATAATGCAAATGTCGAGAGTCAGTATTATGAAAGTAAACTTTTTTCTGTTTCACGGAAGAATCGCGGTAGCCGTGGGAGAAGACTCTCTTGATCTCTACAATGAGCGATACATCTCATCACCTAGCGACCAAACGTCTATCCGGTCGGCCTTCACCCGATTAACTTTGCTCTCTCGTCGAAAACTCAATCGTCGCGTAGAGAGAGACCCGCTTGAGAAACTCGCGTTCACATTCCACGTTTTACATCTTACATATGCGACATGACGGTGAAGATCAACATTAGGTAGTTATATTCGCGAGTAATGAAGCAGCCACGGAAATTTACCATTACAATGGCGACAGACACGTAGACGGAAATGTAGGACAACATGAATAAGGTCCGTGTGTGCGCTTACATACGGACGCGCACACACCTGAAAAATACAATTACCAGGATAATTGCTAGAGAATTAGCGCGCAAGCGGACGGACGAGGAGAGTATTAACGAGACGCGAAATAATTTAGTCCAGCTTCCCGCGGCAGCGAGAGGTACGCATTATTTTCTTTTTCTCTTTTTCCCCCCTCTTTTTCCTTCTTCGATTCGAAAAATACAATTCATCTTCCGCGAAGCATTCGCGGAATCTCAAGGATGTTCCATCCGCGTTCATCTCCGAAGCAGGAGCTATGTATATCCGGCATACATCCTCTCGTCGGCGAGTTCTTATACACGATGTACTCTGCCGATAGCGCGAGCCTCGTTGAGCGTTGGCGCGTTTAAAAAAGCCGAGAGACGACGAGAGCGGCATACAGATTCTTATATATCCGTGCCAAGGATAATCGCACGAGTCAGTAGTCCCCAGCCATGTGGTTCCTCCTCGCATACGCACGAGGATTCCCTTATCTAACGCTCTCGTGAGGAGAGTCGAGTGATTTACGAGCTCAATGTGGACCAATCCGCCGCTCTTTCGCTCTTTCGACCACCATTGCACACACATACATACATACATCTCCGGCCTCAAAAAATAAAATAAAATAAAATAAATAAAGCCTCATAAAAATTACACCGTTAAAGTTGCTCTCCCGTTTCATTTTGAAAAATATATCGACGGCGATATACTCCAGATGACATCCGACGAAAGAGGACGGATACACTTCGTTCCCGCGTTTCCCGTCCACCTTTCCGCGTTACGAAATAACAGGTGCGCTATATAGCGTGCGCGAATTAAACCGTTTATACGCGGATTATGCATTTTAGACTTCTGTTTCAAGCACCCCCGTTTGTAATCCGGCGCTAATCCGACGCTGCCCGCTTTAGTTGAGCCGCTTTCCGCGCATACGTTTCCCGTTCCCGTGTGTAAACCAACTAAATTTGATCCGCGTTAGATATCCCGTGCATAATATGACGTGACACGGCCCAAATACGATATATCGGCCCATTGATAATATGTACCTCGGCGCGAATCTAACACCGATTCTCCCTCGCATTCGCAAAAACAAGGGAGAAGATAATTAAGAATCTATATGAATGTGGTATATATACGCAGAACGCGAGATAATCCTCTCAGCGCGGAGTAACATGTCATGGCAGCAATGATACATCGTATTTTGTGCGCGGGCGGAACAAGCTTAAGCCGATATAACTCGGAAATTCCCCAAATTAGACCCAATCTCATTTACGCGCGCCTGAGCAAGGCTCGCCAAATTCCCGGAGCTCTTCTGAAATCAAAGTAAATTCCTGCCGAAGCTAACCTGGATTTATACGGGGGAAGAGGAGGATAGGAGCCAATAGGCTTCGTTAAATATGTACATCGGGGTCGGTCGAAATTCCGATCTCAACCGATAAACAAGCGCCGAGAAAAAGTGGATTTAAGCGCATTAAGAGAAATCTGATTTATATATATATACAATTATATATCGAACGCTCCGTGTTAATAAGTAAAAAAAAGGAACGTTGCTTTCTATTGAATAATAAACATAGCACTTTCGTGTTATGAAATGCCATTTTAAAAATGCACCACCAATTTACTGAACACCGTTTAAAAAAAAACAAAAAATAAAACCAAAAAAGGGAAAAAAAGAAAAACCGAAAGGAAGAGAAAAAAAATCCGCTGGAATATAGTATCCGTTTTTACGCGTCGCGCAAGATTGCGTTTCCGCGACTAAATAAGCAGAGCGAGGTTTCGTAATAGAGACGCGGAACCCGCTCTTCTGTACGAACATCTCGGCGGCATAATAGAGAGAGTTCGATCCCCTCTCCCGCGATTCAATCAAACTTTCGTCGCGAGTCGAAGCGCCGCTTTTCTCACGCACAATGGTCTCGCGACAATTCTCTCTCCGAGAATTCCGGATAAGGTCCTCTCTTATTCGCACACGCAGCGATCAATCGGCTGCTAAAAGCGGCCGCAACACTTTTTGCATCCGCACGTACCTGTGAACGACGTTAGCCAGGAGATCGTTGTGCCGCAACCTGTAATCGACGTCCACCTTTTGATAGTTGACTGTCAGAGTGCCGGCGCGTATGCACCTCTCGTATTCCTCGGCTGGATGGGCGCGGAATTCCCTCGCGAAGACTTCCAGGATCTTCTCGCCGACCCATCGACCTTTCGTGAATGTCGTGAAGGTGAAGTAATACGGGTATACTTTGCGGAGACCTGCAACACACGTACGCGCACACATATAACGACGTCAGGATCGATAAGAGAGAAAGATAATTATCTTTGATTCTCGCGTATAAGTCGCCTTTAAATGTCACAGGAGCTTAATGGGTTATATTACATTACGTTACGAAACGCAGTCGTGCGACGATGTGCCGCGGGAGCTCGCTTGCAATTAATAGAAGATTAAGTATCCAGGTAACGTTAAGTGAACGTGAGAGGAATTATACAACATATATATACAGGGTGTTTCACAGAGGCACCGATATTATCACGTTTCTTAAAAATAAGTATCTTTTTTCTTCCTTCTCTATCAACATTTCTGGAAATTCATTTTTTTCTGGACATATTTTATTTTTTAATACACTAATGTGATATTACAGTTATAGTTTCTTGCTTTTTCGTGTAAATAATAGTTTAATATAAAAATTCTTATAATTAAATCTAATATTTAATAAATCTTTATAATATTTTATCAGTTTTATATATAATATGTAAAGGAATTTTATTCGAGCTGACAACAAAGTAAAACAAATTATCTCATGACAGCAAAGTGTGCTTTCCGGCGAAGAATTAATAAATTTTCTAACAAAAGTTCTTTCTCTCTCCATTAAATTATTCAACGTCATATATTGCAAAATATTAATGAAATAGGAAGATGGTAATTTTTTATAATATTACTGATTAAATCTTTGCAACAAAGATATCAAAAACAAGATATCTCGAAAACGATGAATTTCCAGAAATATAAGACAAATATGCTTATTTTTGACAAGAAATATAGTGTAACACGGTAGCATTGAGTGACATTAGAGACTTTAAGATATTACAATTATTTGCTAATCTATTACTGTCATCATGTCACTCCAAGATAGCTTTTACGAACAAACTTTACGTCAAGATTAACATAAAATCGATCGCGTCCTTCCTTTTCGTAGTCTCTCCCCGATAAAAGAAGAGGAGGAAAAAGAAAAGAAAAGGGCATATTTAAATTTCTGGAACATCCTGTTACTCGAATAGCAATTGACTTGGAAATTCATGCTTTAAACGTTCCCTTACGCAACGACTCCGCGATATTTCCGCGGATATTTCATTTTTCCTTCCTCATATTAAGTGGAAATTAATCCGTCGAGCCTTCCGTTATACCTTCAAACGAGATTCTCGCCCTACGAAGAGAGACAGCGAGAGAGCGAGCGAGGCAGGTTGATTAATACACCGGGATAAGAGGAACAATTTTCTCAGTTTTCGCGAGGAAAGATCCTCGGCGAGAGGTTAATGAAAGATATACAGCGCTTTATAAATTCACGCGTGTCACGTCGCGTTCGATTGAATAATCTGATATCCCTAAAAATTATAAGATACTCTCTCAGATACTCATCGCGCTCATCGTTCAACGTTCTTCTCAGTCTCGTGTTATTCCTCGAGATAATGTTAAATTATACTAGCATCGATGTTGAAACGAGAGAAAATTGAATAAAGGACGAGAAATAGAACGTTTCTTAAGTTCGTCGTTACAATTTAAGGGAAATACTCGTGAGAATTTGACGACGTCGAAATAGCTTCCGTCATCCGATCGCCGATCGCCCGAAGGGGTAGTTTCCGCCATTTCAAATACACGTCTTCGCAGACGAGGAGGAGAGTCTTTCGCTCTGGCACTCGCGACATAGAGCGATTCTCCCCCCGTTGTTTCCCGGCCAACGGAAGAAGGACATAAAATACCGAGGGGAGGCTTGATTAATGTCCCGCCGCGCGCGTCCAGTCGAGTCAAAGGCGCTTTTTCCGATTTTGTATCGCTAGAACATGTCGTTTAAGAAACAATCCTCCCCCGTAGGGAATTAATGTACGTCTGACATTTGAAATGAAAAAAGCGCAGAATTACTCAACGTTTTATATCGCAGTATATATAAACGTTGCATTGAAACGTTTGGAAAAAAGAGATATATTTTTATCAAACTCTGTATATTTTTCTCCAAGAAGAGAATCGTATTATCATAATTTTTAATGTATATATATATGTATATACATATATATATTTCTCTCTCTGAGGGAAAGAATAAACTTATTTCTAATAGAGCCGAGTACTTGCGGGAATAACGGAAGCACGATCGTCATACAAAGCCTTTTCGAGTGGTCGACGAAGGAAAATTGGCGGCGGAGAGCAAAAATACATTCGCGTCAAAGGGACCACACGCCGCGGTTTACGTCTGCGGAAAAGTCGGGAGATAAGCCGGTAAGAGCTGACCTGTGTAAAGATCCGAAACGGAACGACGGAGGAGAAACCCGGATAAACAGAAACAGTTCGCGAAGGGAAGGAAGGACCTCACCGCTTTTCTCTCTTCTTCGCCCGTTACTTTAATTAAATTGCCCTCGACACTGCGTACTTGTACCTCGTTTCGGAACAAGAGAAAAGGGAGAGGTCATTTGACAATCGAGATGTCTCGAAGAGAAGTAGCCGCACACGACTGAGGGAACGATTGATCTCTCTTGAGCTTTCAGAAATAGAACTGTCGGTTAGCCAAGAGCTTTTCGAGAAGCGGAAGGAAATCGTCTTCGGGCATAAGGGGGATAAAAAGAAACAAGAACGCGAAAGAGGAGAGAAAGAGACAGCAAAGGGGAGAAAAAAAAGGAAGGAAAAAGATTATTAGGCGGCCTGCTTATATATCGTATAAGAAAACTTCCTCTCCAAGAAATACGTCACCTTCAGCGAGAAATTCGTATCGCACGGATTCACGTGTCTCAGAAATATATATTCGGTCGCGATAAAAAAAAAGAATTCACCGACATATTTCTTTCCTTCGTATTAAAATTGTTATAATGAGAAAAAAAAATTCAATTAAGAAGAGTAGCAGTAATATCAACCGCAAAGTATCGCTCGACAGTGTCGCAATTGAGCGTAAAGTCGCTCCTTTTTCTCCTCGGTTCGTTTATTTTCAGACGACGGCGGATTTCTGTCGAATCGACCGCGATCGTGGCTTAAAGTAATTACGATGCTATTACACACCAATGGGACACGACCGCCTCTTCTTGCTCATTGCAGCGGGCCAGTAATTGCCCCCGATGTCGAAGGTTGTTTCCCCGGACCCCCTCGACTATATCGTACCGTATACTTTCCCGCTCCCTTTCTTTCTCTCCTTTTCCGAGCATCCCCCTCCGTCTTACCGTTTTATTCTGTAACATAATCCGGATTCCACGCTATTTCTCTCTCTCGGTTTCTCCCCGTCGATACTCGGCACGGAAAATCCGTCTCTCGACGCCCACGGAATTTCGCCACGAAAAATCTTTCTCTCTCGTCGACCCGAGATACTCCGACCTCGCGGCGCATTGTCGACGTAAGATGTACATAGAAGTTGATTCTCGAGCCGGAAGGATCAAAACGTCTGACGCAAGCTTGTAATTTGAAAGAAAAGCTTTTTTTTCTCGAGAGAGAGAGAGAGAGAGAGAGAGAGAGAGAGAGAGCTTCGAGATGCAAAAGTGCAAAAGTCGTTCTATATACTACCCGGTATTTTATTCAATACTTTTTTAATATCTTCTTTAATATTTGATAGCCTTAGCTAATTCCAAGATGGATTTCAATATAGAATTAATCATCAAGACATCGAGAAATAAAAGAAATATGAACATGTTAGAGATTTTACGTATATATATAGTTAATCGAATTAAAGTCCATTTCAGATTTATTCCAGAATAAAACTTCGTTGCTTTATTTTATTTTTAATATCGTATTAAAAAGATATAAAATAAGCATTTATATATAATTTTATATTTAACACTAGCATTCGAAAGTCAAATTAATCTCGAATTTCCTTCGGATTAAAGTCCTCTCGTGTTGCACTTTATTCAAACTCCGACCTAATATTAAGGCGTTATTGTTTCGAAGGGGCAGTACTAATTTTGTACAAAACAGAGTGATTCCTGGTATCGATTATCGGCCGTGCCTTCGGAAAGTCAGAGGGAACAAAGCTGCCGTCGCTGCTTCGTAGTCGTGAGTCACCTCACTCGGGGGTTACTCGAGAGAGGAGGGAGCTCGAAGGGGTGACCCCAAGCCCTAACATCCCGCCCGTTTGGAACGACGCCTTGTTTTACGAGTAGTAAACCAATGGCGGTGTCGTCGTGCGGGCTGCTTTGGGTTTCATTCGCTATCGATCGTCCGCACACAACACACACGTGGTGATCCTCTCCCTCTGCCATCCCTTCTCTTCCCTTCCCCCCGGCTTGTGTACGCACGGCCGCTTTTACAGCGGCAGTAAACATCCCCCTACCCCCTCGAGTTGCAACTCGGTTCGCATTTTTCCGCTCGCCTTTTTCCTCTCGCGATTCTCCGTTCAAATACTCTGCATAGATGATCGCGATAAGACGACGCTCTCTCATGTTTTTTTCATTAAATTGCACATACATAATGTACATATTTTTTCTTCTTTTACAGGTTCATGTGTGCAATACACAAATCTTTATTATATACATTACTGTAAATAGTTGTGTTTAGATAGAAATATTTATTTATTACATGTATATGTATGTATATTAAGTTATATATTGTTTATCTCTATCTTATATCTAATTAATAATTAGAATGCAAAAGACTGTGAGCAAGCGTGTTTAATCCTTTCAGAAAGTATTTAACTCCTTTTTTCTTTGCTACAATGTTAACGACATGTAAATGCACGTAATATCTTCAGGCGATTAGCGCGTCGATTTTATATAATTTACTTTACGTGATCAACTGGCCGATCAAATTTATTTATCCCGTTACGTAGATTTAATTTATTTAACTATTATTGCGTGAGTAATTCACAACCAGACGCAACACGATCGAAGAACCTCATTCAGGTCCTGGGGGAGAAATCCAGCGAAAATAATCGTCCGTTCCTGCGAAATTCATGAACGGAGCGGCAGCTGGGTATCACTAAATATTTGACAACGAATTTTATTGAGGAGTTGCCGTATAAATGCCGTCTCTCTCTATTTTTCGAACTAAAAAGCACTTCCATTAACAACGTTATACGAGATCTAAATGTAGAATTCTGCGCTATATACGCGTCACGTGAAAATGCAAACTGCGGCGAATGTGTCTCCGCATGTAAACAGAAGCAATCCTCAAATTATTATCACGGAATATAATCCAGCCCCGTAATATATGCTTATGTATGCTTCAATGTACGCTAAAAGATTCTCTTACCCAGAAATGCCGCGTATATTTTTTTTTAATCTGTTGTATAAGCATTAGCGGTCTCGCGCGGTAGAAAAGGGGAACTTTACGTAAAATTAGCCTCTTTATAAAAAGCCCTATCTGCCGCATCTAGCGCAGGCTGAAAAATTTTCTGGGAAGAGCTTCGGCCTTTTGTAAAAAAAGAAGCTAAACTTGTCAGAAACTATGTATGTGTATGTATATATACAATCGTCAATTCAATTGTATCTCGCATGGTACAAATTTATCCATTTATTTATCACGTATCTCGCGAAAATCGAGCGGCGAATATAACATACACATCCACCTGTCACATTTTTATTCCGTGGCATTCGCGCGGCCGAACAAACGACGATAATAAAATATGACTTAAATCGGTCCGCGATTCTATCCTCGAAATACCGTATCGATCTCCCGGCCGATGTATATATATATGTATAATTCATAACACATCCCCCTGGCGCGTATATTTTCCAAAGTTTGTGTGTATTCAACACGAATCATATGCATATGTGTGTGTGTATGTGTCGCGTTATCGCGAGTCCTTAATAACCGTCGCTCCCAAGTTATGATCGCCAAGTGAAAACCGCGACCGTTCATTCCGCGTAACACGCGTATAAAACGCATATCTACGTGCGGACGGACAACGGAAGGAAGCCGCATCAACCCGGCACGGCTGAAATCTGAATGCTGGATGCGGCGAACGCATCCGGCGTGTCGCGGGATGAAGCTATAAATTCGCGGGCGAGTTTCGCGCAAACGATAATAATTCTCTCGTCGAACAAGTCTCGAAATAAGTCTTCTTCGCGATAGAATCTGATTAAATATTCCGGATTTCTCTTTTTGCTCTCTCTCTCTCTCTCTTTTTCTCTCGCGATTTTTTTTTTTTTTTTTTTAATATTCGGTGTTAAACGAGCGCGTTTGCGTTTGTGAAACTCCCGGTGCATAGATTTGCAAATAGTATTCACCCGACGACGACGCCCGATGCATTGTTCCGCGGATCATCGCGCCGCACGCGAATTTCGTGTAATCTCGATATACCCCCCGACGTTCAGCCAGTAAATTCAAGACTCGTGTGTTGCCATCTGCACGGGCGGACGTATGTAATTCGCGCAGAGAGATAAGATTAAACGCGAGCGAAACGCGAGGCGGACTGTGAGTCCGAGATACAGGCAGGATTTATCGTTCTGGAAGCGGATAATAAGGCATTATAAAAATTAATCGCGGCCGCGATCGATGATTCCGTTCTCACCGAAATAGAGATTCAAACGCTCACGCAGTATATATATGTATACACGCGTTGTAATCTTTATTCACGAGTCAACGAATTACTGCTGGCGAAGAATCAGGTAGACCTGGTAGACTAAAAAAAGAAAAAAAAAAAGCTATCAGAACTCGTGTTTTAAAATGTCAATCATGTCGCTCCAATTATTGCGCGCGACGTCTACGTGTGTACGGAATTTTCTACTGACGCGGGCTGGCCCTTCGGTCGAGCGTAACTACTTGCACGCACAGGAGTTATACTCTGTGAAAAATCGGCCGCGAGGTTTTTTTTATCTTCCTCACGAATCTCTCAAAGAAAAATAGGATGTAATACGCTTCCATTATAATAATCATTTCTCTTTCCGTCGATAGAAAAATTTGCATCATATCGCGATACATATTCGCGAGCCAGGTTTTGATTCGCAAGTAGAAAATATATAAAATATAAACGCGAGGCATGATCATATCGCATATTACGACTGTTAATTCTCGGATTAATCAAAAAATGCATGTCGTTTGATATTTTCGAATCGCAAAAAACCTCCTCTACCTACCTATTACTGGCACTATTGACAAGCGCGCGAGATTTTAAAGCGCCGACCGTGTGGAATAACGAACAGGTTTTTTTTTCGTTTTTTTTTCACGCGCTTCATATTCGCTCGGGCATTTTAAGCCGCGTCCTAAATCTGTCATCGTTTAAAATCCGACGCGTCGATCTAATGATTACACCACGCAACGATTTATAAGCGGATCATTACGCGGCAAGTAGATAGTTCATCGTTATCGTTATATATTATAATTTCGCAATCAATGTATATATGAACTTCGCCTTAGACTGATGTTTAGTATATATATCGCGCGCACACGATCTGTTTATCCTCCGTCGAGTACGAAGGATGAAGCACAAACTATCGTCGAACCAACACACAGGCCACGTGGTCGCAAAGTTGGACAAATTCTTCGTCACACAAGTTGTTTTGGTGTTACATGCCGTGAACTAAATATGCAGGACAAGAGGGGAACCGTTGAATGCGAATTAGGTCGTCGCGAACAAGTAACTTCGCAAGCGACTCTGTTTCTCCTTCGAGAAGGAAGATTGGTTCCCCTCTGTTTTCTTAAAATAAAGAGATAAAAAATCTTTATAGATTTCTATATTGATATTATATCAATTTTTTTCCTAAGCGCAGGTGCAGGAAGGAAAAATTTGTTACCGGAAATAACGTATGCATTCCGTTTGCCGATTCCCTTCTCCCGGGTTCCCGCGATCGGAGAAGTTCGTAGACATCAAAGTAGGGAGCTCGTAAAACATGGAATAAACTTGCAGTCCTATATCACGACCCGACGGCGGCCTCTGACTTCTATTACGGCCACTATCTTCCCGCCGAACTGTATTACATCGCGAGCTATGAAATCTCGGGATTTAGCATTTTCATGTCGCGCGTTACATTACATTACATTACGTTACGTTACGAGACGATGTATCCGACGTGCCATATACTCTCATGTCGATGCCGTTTCTACTATCTCGTTAATTAACCAATTAAGCGATTCAGCCGTGTTTCGTTCGCGTTAATTTCCGATATCCGGCCGTCAAAACTCATCCATCGCGCGATGACGAGATTCAATATTGCAGAGTAAATTGAAGGGACAAGCGAGAGAAAAATATTATCCCGGGAGATTCAACGAAAAATTGTATAATAAACATATATATATAGGATATTCCCTGGATCTTAATGAATAATCTTTCTGCTGGTTCACACTGAGAATTTTCTCTTAAAATTTAAACTGAAAATCATAGAAATCGTGAGACAATATGGTATGGAAAGAATTTTATGAGAATTTCTCTGATTAATATTTATCACAATAAAAATAATAATATCTATTACAATAAAATATTAAATGTTTGATTAATTTTACTAAACTGCATAGTAAAATTAATCAAACATATTTTATATTTTAATCAGAGAAATTCTCATAAAATTCTTTCCATACCATATTGTCCCACGATTATCATGATTTTCAGGGTAAATTCTAAGAGAAAATTCTCTCTGTACAGCAAATATAAAAAAGCTCATTATAATACATAATGAAGTAATTGCAATATATATAAATATATAATAATTAATATACGTATAAATAATATATTATATAATTATAATATATATATAATTATATATGTATATAAAAACATATAATATATAAAATACATAATATATAAATATGAAATACAATCAAATAAATTTAAAAAATCAGGGAATTCAAAAAAAAGAATTGCGATTAGCTGCCATTAATGCACCGAATATGACGAAATCACCAACAATGGATTATGTCACGTGTCGCGGTTGCCGCGCTCTATAACTCGAGAGCCTCTAGCGTCTCGTCTACCAGAGAGAGGACGGCCAGGAAATATCGCACGAGAGCTTCCGACGGACGGGCCGTCGAACGAGCTCGCGTTCTCGCAATCGCGAAGGGGGCTGCCAACATATTCTCTCCTCTTGTAAAGAGCGTCGGACGCGAGGAGTGTGCCAAGACTCGTCTTTGGACGAGGCGGGTACAAAGCCGCGAGGAGTGTCTTCGTGGCCAATTAGAGCGGCGCACGTTGGATCGTAATGCGAAGAGGATGGTACAATGCATCTCGAAAGATCTCAATTATGTGACAAGGTAGGAACCATCATCACCTCTCCTTCCCTCTCCCTCGTTTCGAGTGTTTCTCTTCGAACGAACCCACCATGATTTATAATTAATTCGATTGAAATAATATATACGAATGTGATATTTATCTTCATCGTCTTGATCTCTCCGGAGGGGCGTTTTCATCGTGAATGAATGCGACCTTCGCGAAGAAGGTTGAGATACGGGGTAAACGAGGTAGAAAGAGGGAAGGAGAGGGAGTGGTTAGTCCGAGCCCCGAATTATCGAGACCCAGGATTTCTCGGTTCGATAACGTACGTCGGGCTTCTTAACTTGGGGATAGGGTCGGATCTAGATTTGAATCACGTAGAAACCCGCCGCCTCCCCCAATCTTTGCCCGTAAGTCGTAAGTGTACGCAAACGTATGTGTGCGTCTGTGTGTGTCGGCCCGGGATAGCTGATCGCAGATGGCGAAGATCCCATCGTGTACAGCGCGCGACGGTATATAAGCCGACGTTTCGGATTTCAGAGGCTTCCAAATCCGGCGTTTGTGCCGTTACCAAGTGCCTACTATCACCCTCAGAATGGTAAAAGCCGCAATTTCGGCGAGTATAAGGCTTACCAAAATGGGATCTTGTAGCTTCCATCAAATTCTAAGCGAAATCAATGCCCGAGAATCCCTGATATTCTCCCAATATTTTTTTCATCAACCAATACCGATGTTAGATCGTCTTTCTCCTTAGGAAATAAGAAGAAGAAGAAATGGGAAATTATTATTCGAGTGCGCGCTCGCACTTGTGTGTGTGTAACTTGGAAAAGCAAGTTCTTTTGACCTACTCCGGACAATGCGCCGCCCTTAATTCTCACACATACCTAAAGCGTCCCGCGACGTCTTCGGGTTCGATCGAGCGTGGTGCATTTAAGGGGCGCAAGATGCACGGGGAATTGGAGAGAGAATGGCGGGGGCGTAGTCGCGAAGAACGTACGTGCAGCTGTCTATCTTCCGAGTGGCATTAATAGGTCTTTGTTTCGCCGAGAGAGAGAGAGAGAGAGAGAGAGAGAGAGAAAGAAAGAGAGAGATGCGTCGCCCATGCGGCTCTATTATTCGAATGTGGAGCAGATATTGGTTGTCGATATTGCCAGTCGCCCGTCTAAATATCCGATCGATCGATCCCTTTCTCCCGTCTCTGTAACCACCCTCTTCCACCCCTCTCTCCTCCCTTGGCCCTTTCTTCGTGCGTCTTCCGCCGAAGGCAATTCCGTATTCTCGCCTCGACTTCCTCCTTCTCCCAGTCTCTCTCTCTCTCTCTCGCTCTTTGCGCACCGCAAACGGTCGTTATCGCGAACGGCAACCCTAACTCGCGATAATGAGCTCACGTCGGCGTGCCTCACGTATCGCTCGATCCGACAATGCCGGCCGATCGTTCCCACCCGAGACGGCACCACAGCTTTTCTCTCCACACGCTGGATATACCGTACGTTAATCGCGCCAACCAACGGCGCGGCGGGAGAAACGCCGACTCGAACTACTGAAAAGTTTAACCGTACCGCTCCGGGTGGGTATACCCGCCTGCGGTCTGCGCACGATGTACAGAAGAGACGCCCTTCTATAAGATAAAAGCGCTAAAATTGCGACGCGTCGTCCTCCGGTCTGATATTTCGCTGACTCGATAAGAATAAAATTAGACGATAAAAAATTGCTCGCGCGTCGTAAGAATATCGTGGGGCTCTGTAAAAGCCATGGCAATCGTAAGAAATTCTAAAGTTTATCGAACAATTTTAATCTTATCCGCTTATCGAATTCTCCGTAACGCTGAAAAAGCATCCACACTTTTATTTTCCTAATAATTATTAATTAAGTATTAATTTACAAAGTATATATCTATAATATATATCATTACAATATATATCATAATATATATCTATAATAAAGCATCTCTAAATTGCGCAAGCTTTTTGCAAATTGAATTTCTATAGAAGTGTTTTATTAAAAATCTTTTTTTCTATAAAAAAAACCTTTATTTATAAAAAAAATATGATATATCCTGTGGCGTTGATGTAATATCATAAAATTCACTCTCTTATCGAAGAATGTAAATTTCGGAATGCTCATAATTCCATCTAGTTTGCCAATACATCACGCGAAGCGTAAATCGGTTGATGTTAAAACGAAGAAAAATCTTTACATCTCTCGATTCCATAATATCACAGTATACCGAGAGGAAACAAGCGTATTCAATTCACTTAGAATCGTTAAACTTTTGCCCGAAGCGACCCGGTAGCATCCGTTGGAAAAATGTCGCGATAGGGGGAAGGAGGGAGGTTTCGCGAAAACGGGAATAGAGCGACGTCTCTACGGTATTCGCATCGATTATCGGATACACACATATTGGCACATGATGAACCGATAAGTCTCTCTCTCGTCGAAATGGTAATTTAATTATCCCCCGGTCAGCTTTTCCATTTCCAGCGCGCGATCTCGGATTTCTCGCGTTCCTCACCATCGCGTTATCACGGATTCGCCCCCGCCCTGACGATAATGAGCTCTCGTGTGTCTGCCTGTGGATGTATTTGCGTTCGATAATTCTCACGTGAAACGAGAATACGAAGAGATTGCGTCTGTATGTATGTGTGTGTCTCTTTCTCTCTTTCAAGTATCCAGTTACTCCGATCCGCGGGACACATATTGGCACAAGATAAACCGGTCGAGTCGAAATATATTGACTTAACTGCCATACAAATAATATCTTTCGCGTATATCGGAGAGTTATACGCGAATTTATACGTGACGCGACAGTTTTATTCCACAAAGAGATATATTAAAGTCGTTCGACAACGGCCGTAACCAATATACGAAGCGAATACGCTATTGTAGTCTCTTTTCAAGCTTTCCTTTGAATTCGCCACGGGACATCCTTATACGTGGTCGAAAGATTAAGATAGGGATTTCTTTATGTCGTTTCAATGCGAATTTTACATTTATACAGCTGTCTGGACTTTCTGTCTTATTTGTCGAAAAATCAAACATATAAAAAATGCAAAATATGATTTTAATATTATAATATTTTAAAAAATAGATTTCGACATATACATATTTTAAGAATTTATTACCTTAGGTCAATCGAATAAAAATCTTTTTCGAAAACGCGCGATCGCCGTTTAGCTTATCTAAATTGTCTCAAAAATTCGAAAGTAATGGAAAAATTGGAAATCGATGATGAAACCGCGGAAGGAAATGTACGCTGGTGCCTCGTGAAATCTGTTGCGTCGCAATTTTCACTCCATTTTTCGAATTCGATTTTCCCCAGTCGTCCTAGTTTCCCGACGAGATCATCGACGGATTATTACAGCCGGTTGTGTTTATCCGCCGGGGATTAGCCGCGATTATTTGATTCGCGGTCAGCGGACTCGGGCGCACGAGTGTAAAGCCAACATTGTTGGCTGAAAATTAACCGATTTCGTTTAAGGGGAACCACCGCACATTTTTTTTTTTCTTTTTGGTCATCGGGAGAACTCTCTCGACTATCGCGTTGATTCGCTTTCGATTCGAAAAAACGACGGGGCAAAATTGACGCGCACGGACTCTGTGTCGCAATATGTCTCTCTCTGGACCGGAATGCGAGACGAAAATTACGAGGACGACGCATTAATCCGGCGGCATTAAAGGTGGCCTTGGGCCCGCCGGAGGATTAAATTCAAAACTGGTCTAATGGAAGATACTGACCGTGCTCCACGTAATAACTGGTCTCGTTGTACCGCTCGTCCGTGAATCCCGGCCTCTTCGCTTTCAGCGCTTTCGTTTCCAATTTCGCCTGGAACAAAGAACGCAGTGGAGATAAGTGACCGACCTGGGAGGGGTCAGCCCACGGTTACATGCGACTCCGCAATGTCCGGGGTATATGGAACAACCGCGCGCTCCTCTCTCTCTCTCTCTCTCTATACACGACACATGCAAAAACGGTATAAAACAATAGAATTTTATGAGACAATAGAGAGAAAGAGAGCGGCCGCGACGCTTTAAAAGATAGTCAAGAGTAATAGAAAACGAACAAATATCACATTTCGTGTGCAAATACGTATATACGACATTGCGGGCGATAATGGTCGCGAAAGTGCACCCACGGTACTTATCGAATATCCTTAACTCTCGTGGAATGGAAATTTTATTTTGTTTCCCGGAGCGACCGCTGTGTGCTCCAGTTTTTAGCTTCTCGGCTTCTCCGCCACCGAATAATACTCTAGCCGGCAAAAATCGCGGTTATGCCCGGATTTACGACGAGCCCTCGATTAAAAACGGAGATACACACACACACACACACACACACACGGCGTTATTTGTCACTTGGCGACTGAAATAAAGGGCGCAGTAGATAAGTGGACGAGCTAGTAGTCAGACAGGCTCTGGCGCGCAAGAGTCGCGTGAGCTGACGTATGGCGACGATAAATTTATCGTGCAAAAAAATACGGCATTCCCGGGGGACAATAAGAGGGCGCGGGTAGAAAGTGAAAACTCACGGTGCAGTTTTGCGACGCAGAGTTCTTGTCCCTATGCTTATTGAATTATCCGTGACACGTGGACGTGTATTTATGATGTATTTATGATGACTCGGAAAAAATTCCGCGTCCGTCGAAACGCGAGATTAATCACGCGGGGGATGAAAGGCGGGGGATGAAAGTACGTACCTACACAATGTATAATGCGTCCTCGTATAATGCGTGAACATTCAAATTCGGGGAGGAGAAAATGCAGCAAACGTGAATGCTCGCGCGATATATACCGGTGATAAATCTCTTTCCGACTGTCGAAAGTCGTTTCGTCCGCGACATTTATCCCGCGAAATCTTCTCTCGGCAACATGACGCGTCACACGTGCTCGGTGAAATATACAAATCCGAGAGTCGCTCGTAAAAGAACAAAAAAACGGTCAGAAAGAAGATGCCTGGTCGCGATTGTTATCTCCTGTTACGAGACATGGCGAAAATGTAAGATCGACTAACCGTCATTATACGAAACGTCGACATCGTCGCGCCAAGTGCGCGAGATAAGTGCAATCTCGCACAGAAAACGCGGTACGATTAAGGCGAGAATAGCAGAGGGAATTGCGTCGCGCGTGACGCCTAATTAAAAGGTAAAACTTTGCTGCAACGTGCCACGTGCACATAATGCGCTCTCTTAGCGTTTTCGTCCGGCTTGGCTCGTTCTAGCTCTGGAATCCAGCGAACCATGACCTCCCGCGATAAGGAATACGCGCGATTAGCAAAATCAGCTGATGATACGTCAGCTGGGGATTCGAAGATTCTCTCGTTCAAATGATTCCCCGTACATTTCGATGCAATTTGACTATCGAGATACATCGAACATTATAATTCGGGAACATCAAGATATATACACGTATACTCCATTCTGACAACAAACAAATCCAAAGTAATCACATGCTGGCAAATAGTTTCCTATTCCATAAGTGACAGTCATCAGATATATTCCGTGCAAATAAAACAGCGGAGATGCGAAAGAACTATAAAGCCGGCGTTACACGATGTACGTTTTTTTGTATGATTAGCTTGTATGCTAGCTTGTATCCTGTACGTTGCTTGGTTTGCTGCATAGAGCGTTGTATAAACACGTCACACGAAGTTGGTTTCCTGTATGGAGTGTTGTATGAAGACGTCAGACGAAAGAAAACGTCAAACGTCAATCATAGCTGGTTGATAGGTTTTGATAATTAAATAAAATATTTTAAAAGAGATTGATATGGAGGAACAAGCTCCTGTATATAGTAAATGAAATTTTGCGACGACGGAGATTGGCTGCATTCGTGCTATTTATTTATTTTCGACATTGAAACTGTTTCGTAAAGAATGCATTTTATTTATACACTCTTTAATTTCTGTACTGGGCCGTATTTTTCTCACTTCGTTGACTATTCTTGTCAGAGCTTCATAGCGTAAATATTGTGATAATTAGGATGCTTCACAGCATATAATGCGGGTTCTTTTTTATATGCCTCTATAAGAGAAACTATTTGTTCTTTATTCCACATTTTTATTAAAATATTAATATTCTGTCAAACGATTTTGACATATCATATCAACAGTGAAGATTGCATTGAATGAAACATTTCCGAAACGCTGATTGGTGCATGCAAGGAAACGAGCACGAAATAATGCACCGTAGCAAACATAGAAATCATACAAGCTAGACTTTCGCACTCAATGCATCGAAGTGTCTGGCATGCACAAGTGCAAGCACAGCAGCGTACAAACTAGCGTACAGCTAATTATACAGAAAAACCTACATCGTGTGACGCCGGCATAAGCGCTCGTTTTCCCAAGGTGAGGCCTCGTTCTCGCACAAAGGAATAATTTTAATTTCAGATCGTTAATTAAAATTAATAAACGACATCCGGCGCGGCCGGACGGGACGGCCGCGCCTTTCTCGTTCGAAACAACCGGCGCATTACATTAATGGATCCTAATATTCCTGTACGCGACACGTTTTAATTAACGCGGATAATAATTAGTCGAAATCGCGGGTGCATCGGACCGAAAGTAAATCGGATTACACGGAACGTTGCACGTTGAATTTTCGATCGGCGCGGCCGATATCGCCCCGATACAGCCGGTGGTAGGTATCGATAGATGTCGATGGGGGAAAGACTTCTCTTGCGGGCTTACGTGTTCATCAATGATTATCGCGAGCCAGCGCGAACGTTGCCGACCGGCAGAAATGTAATTAAGGCCGCCGCAGAGTCGCGAGCGATGGAAAATCTCTCGCATATATGTTGGAGGGAGATCCATGCGAGGGACAATATCGATCGATAAATCGAATTACGTTTGTATTAGCGCGCGCTATTATTACTACACGCGATACATCTAATTTTCAGATTTTTTTTCCTCTACTCTAATAAAGAAAAAAAAAATTAATCAACTCACGCGTATCATCTTTCGCTCTCCGATTTTTAACCCACCGCAAATAGAGTTTCGGCGAAACGTGATACGCCGCATAATGTACAGAGAACTGCATCGCGCTCGCGTTTTTGCATCGATGCATCGATGCATCGACGTCGCGCGTATATTACTAGTTAATTGTAATTTGCAATAATGACCGGCTATTTTAACCTCGCGAGAGCGAGACAACGGATATTAAATGGAAACATTTGTGAAAATTAATATGTATATTTATGCGTCGATATACGTATATGTATGTATATACATATGTTGTTATTTAGGAGGGAGGCAACAAACAGCTTGTTTCAAGAGTGCCGCTAATTGCGTGCGTTTCAATGAAAACGCATTTCATAATTGACGATAACTCCAAGTAATCAATTACCGTGTAATTGATTACGCGTGAAAAATATTCATCATTCTGTGGGATAAAAAGTTACAGACGAAATCCGGCAACGAAAAAAAAAATCAAACGTAAAGTACGATAGAGGAAGAATATAGAACAATATAATTTCTGAGAGGAAATGGATGTCCCTGGCCGCGTCTAATGAAACGATCAATCATACGCGATATCGAACGATGAGGAATAGCTACATAGTTATTTACGATCGAAATCATGCGTTACGGAAATTTCCATCGCGACAACAGACGTAATAGATTCACCCGCGACGTTAACATTTCATTATATCGACAGTCAGTCGCTTTTGATCCGACGACAGTTCGCGCGTGTTTATTCGGCTCGTGTGCTTTGAAAAAAAAAAATCCGGAACAAAAAACAATAAAACAATCCAACTTCGACTCGGTCGAGTACCTCGTTAACCGTAACGAGGCTGCTCGAAATTTTTGCTTAAATAATTAACGCTTCCGTTACGTATTGTTTGCGATCTCGGGTGAAAACGTTAGTCATCATCGTCGGCAACCGCGAACGAGGCCGACGTCGACAACGATAACGACGACGACGTCGACGACGTCGACGACGAGGAAACACGAGACCCTCCAGAGTCACAAAGAGCGCAGAGATACGAGAAGGGCGAGAAGCGTGCGAGAAGCGAAGTGGCGAGAAGAAGAAGAAAGGGAGAAGACAGATGGAAAGGGGATAAAAACTACCCTCTCGGTTTAAGTCTTTCGCGCGACGATATATCCTCATCCGCACGAATTTTCGCGCCACTCGGCTCGCTCTCTGGACTTTCGGCTGTATCGACCGGCCCTAAAACATCCCTCCCTTTCACTCTCCAGCCTCGAACGACCCCCTTCGCTCTCTCCCCCGCTCTGTCTCTCCGAGTCTGAATCCACCTCCGTCCGCGAGTTATAGCGACGGTCTCTCTTGCTCCTGGGGTACGATCGACCGCGTTGCTTTCATCGTCTGAGGGTTTCCTCGAAGTCCTGAAGCCCGTTCACTCTCTGTCTTTGTCTCTCTCTCTCTCTCTCCCCAGCCCTCAGGCTCTCAGGCTCTCTGTCTCTCTTTCGTTTCCGCTCGCAATGTGCCATTTAAGGCTCATGCTTCGCCGATTCTCCGGCCTGCATTCGTGGCCTTTGATAGGACGCAATCCTCACTCAAGTACGAGTCGCGACAGATATATTTATATTAGCGGAATTTATGCGGCCAGGAGAGAGAGAGAGAGAGAGAGAGAGAATGTGTGTGTGTCCTGTGAAACGTCGACGGAACGTGCGCTGTAACATCGAATGTGGAGACGCGTAGGACGGAATGCGCACGTAGGAAGACAAAGAGAGACATGCCAGAGGCGACCCGCGTGCGCGTGCATTCCGATTTCGGACATGGCGAATTCTGCCGCGTGTAATGCAACGCATTATGACCGTACCTCGTCCGTAAATAGGGCGCAACGCGGTCAAAGTCGATCTTACGCCCGCGATAAGATTAACAGCCGTGGTAAAGTAACGAGCGGCCTAATCATCATCATCAGCTTTATCAAGAGAGAGAGAGAGAGAGAGAGAGAAAGAGAGAGGAAGAGAGAAAGAAAGGCACCGGCGACAATATTTCGAGCGACTCGCACCGCGGCTTGTCATCACCTGTGTGCGTATCCATCCCCGCGTATCTATAATTTATTACGACGCATGCTGTGACACGAGGAAAGCCTTCGGCGAGATAAATTACTTTTGCGCGGTATAACGTATCGCCTCTGCCTCTCTCGCCCGAGGGAATGTTTCTTTCGAGCCGCGCGAGAAATCTCGCGGGCCAACAGGAGAGAGAGAGACGGAGGGTCGCATATCCGAGGGAGTAAATCCGCGACGTCGGATAGCAGGGCGGATACACGACTTGGGGCGTAATGTACTTTCTCGGGTCACGCCGTCGTTGCAGGTTGCAAAAAGAGTAACGAGACGGGAGAATGTGTGCGCACCACTTCGCCCTCTTCAACCCCCTTCGCCCCCTTTCGCGAAAGCACACATTACGCAGCAGACACCATCGTCTCGAATCTCTGGCACGGTTTGTCGCCGCCTGTTGCTGCCTGTTCAAAGCGACGATTGTTTCATCGGAATCGAAGAGAGACTTCATTGCGTTCGATTGGGAAAAAAAAGAAAAAAGGAGACATGCATTGTGCCTTCCTTGTAGACAACTCTCTCGTTTTCTTCCTCCTCTCATCGTGTATCTCGCGTCCATCGATTTTATTTCTCCGCGAACTTACACAAGTTTATTTTCCAGCAGAATTAATAATTGCCGCGGGGAAATATATATATTTTTTAGATGCGCGCGTTAAAATGCAGGGAAAAACGACGCTCCAAGTGCGAACTTAAACGCGCGCGTAGCTTCGGGTTTACTTAGATCAATGGCGGATTAACGGAGCCATTGCTCGACCAGAGTAGTCGCTCGAGGCTTCCAAGCGTTGCCTCGGGCAATTAATTTCCTGGCTATCTTAGCTTAACTCCAAGCGAACTGTAAACTATTGCTGCTCGGGAACGGGAGGATAAGGAAAAAAATAAGAACGAAAAAAGAGATAAGTACTGGACGATAATCGCGGATTAATCGCGGGAAAATTATTGGTAGAGCTATGCGGATCTCTTTCGCGTGATACGTCGCGAATAAATTAATTTCGAGTATTTTTATCCGTGATGTGTTTCTGCCTATTATATAGCCAGTCAATCAACCACCTTCCTCGTACAAATATATACGCATTAATACAAACAAATACAACGAAGCAATCGCCATTCTACGAAGATAATCTCTCTTTACAAGGAAAAAAAGGAAGAAAAGACGGAGAACGATTGCATAAGCCTGTCGGCGAATCTGCGCGTCAGCTGACGCTGATTCCGATGAGTAGATCTGAGATTACAAAGAATCCTTTTTATACCAAGGACGGGTTAACCTCATCCGCGGAGACCATCGGCGCGCAACGTCGTTAACTCTCGTAATCAGCGCGAGGGTAAACGTCAAAGGCCGATGGCAACAGTGACGTCGACAACTCGGGTATCTCAAAGCGCGGCACCCCGGCTCGCCGCCTCTCGGCAACGTTTATTTCGTTAATGAGCGACCGCGCGCGCCCAGCAGATTAATGAGGCTGTGCCTCGCGGCTGACGACGTCGAATATATCGACGAAAACGACGAGGAGGCACAGATAGATAGTAGGCGGGTCTCGTACACACACATCCTCACATACACACATACACACATATACACATGCACACATGTATACGGTAATCTGCTAACTCTCTCCCACGCCGCTGGCCGGCTCTCCACATGAATTACGAGGGCACGAAAATGGACGCCGAATCGGAGTAGATAGGTATGTACATGCCGGTGCTATCCGGTTATAACCGCGTTAATTGCGTTAACTATCCTAGATAATAGGGAATACGCACACGCAATAATGATGGGAGGAATATCGGATGCTGTCAGATCGAAAGCAGCTGTAAACGCGTGAATTCCGAAAGTCGGTTTCGCACACGAAACGAAGATCACTCGATCTTGATCTTTCTCTCCTTGAACTAATATCAAGTTCCCGAAGAGGTTTTTGAAGACACCGGAATAACTCGTAACTCGATAGTGTCCTTGAAGAACGCGAGGGAGGCGTTTCTCATCCCTTAATTTCAACGCAACCGCCTCTCTCTGTACTTGACTGCACCGAGTAATCTATTAAATGGCTCGTCAAACACAGTGTGCGCAAACAAGGTTACGCTTACCTTCTTCAGATCCTTGCTGGCGTCGGCGTCTTCGGCTTTTCGCTTCTCGGTGATCTTCGGCGCTGGTACCGCGACTGTCGCCTCCCGCAAGGGCTTCAACTCGACCTGCAACAAGAACAAACTCGTCGTTATTTTGTGTATCTTGCGCTCGTGATAGGGGGACGCCGCTAAAACGGCGCGCTAAATCCAACACGTCCTTAAATATCGTCCGGACAGCAACACGTCCACGTAAGATAAATCGCAATGGATTTAACGGGACGTCAGGAATGTCCATGGGACACAATGGACACGCGGACAAGGCATCATCGGCCATTCGTGCGTTCGAATGTTATCGCGCGAGCGGGCACGCGCCAAAAGCTTCGGGTGCACATCGATTTATGGTAATTCGGTTAACTCGTCTCTATTTTACGGGGCGCGTTTACGTTCTACATACTAATCCAGCGTTAATGGGACGAGTAAATACAGTGAGCGGTCCCCTAGAGAGAGTCCAGAGAGAGCTTGATTTGGCGCTTGATAATTCGACACTGCTATACACCCCCTTTCCGCCTCCCTCTCTCTCGCCCCTCCTTCCTCTCGCGTCGCGATAATTATTCGATTCGCGAAAGTGGGGACAGGCGGGACGAACGACGGGACAATCAATCGGCCGATCGGAAATTTACATCAAATCTTAATCGAGTATTACATATTGACGCAAACGTAAACGCCTTCTCAAGCTTTGCTCGATGCGCGCGAAAGAGAGAGAGTCAGATGCCTAATTAAGTAGCCGTTCTGTGTTCCCCTTGCTTACGTTAGAAGCGTATATAATTTAGTCTCGGTAATTAAATTAAACGACGAACGTGAGGTGCGCTCCGCTTTCAGCGCTCCACTTTCCTACGCTTTCTGCATTCAAAACGAAACAAGGCTAATACTCGGGGCGAGGAAAGAAATGGGGAAACAAAAAGATCGTACGTAGGTAATTGCAGAAAGTGCAGTTAAAACGAGGAGACTTATGGGGGAGTACGTGGAAGAATTCTAGAATCCGCGAAACCTGAGAGTAACCCTTTCTTCCCCCCCGTCGCCTTCCGCCCTCCAAAGTGTAGATGCAGTTCAACTGAGGGTTAATACAATTATGCAATCGCATGTCTCGCCATTTGCATGAGGAATTAACGGGATTACGTCGCACGTCCAATTAGCCATTCGTAATGCTGTCACCGAGATTACGAGACTCTACGATTCCAAACAAGAGGAGCAACGGCGAAAGAGATTCCTCTGGAGGAGGCTATGAAGAAGCAACGACAAAAAATTCGAGAAAATGCACGTATGCGATTCGAATATAGTGAGCATCGGAGATTCGAGGAAGAGATTCCAACATTACTCTCTCTCTATCTCTCGTCGCGACGTCATTGATATTTCACGCGAGCCTAATCCCGCGAAATTCGTCGCAAACGTCGGCATCAATCAGTCCGACCGACAAATGGCGGCGCGATTCGAGCAATTCACACTGATGAAACGAATTACGTCCGCATGGTCGACGCGTGGAATCGAGGATCGAGAGACCGATCGGACGCACGGGTGCCGTTTCGCAAACGGATTGCCGCAAATTCGCTGCGAATGAGGCCTTAGGGTCGCTAGGGTCGCCCCTGACAATGCCCTTGCCTGCATTGCGGCTCTTTCTCCACCCTGGGCAATATCCTTCCACCATAACGCCCACCGGAAATGTCTTGAGAAAAGGACCGAGCAAATTTATATATATGTACGATAAGAGACCTATACGGCGATATCCCCGAGCGATCCCGATATCATGAAGTGCGTATTCCGTACCTGAGGGTATCGAAAAAATAAAGAAGAAAATAAAAGACGGACGCCTTGAGAGACGGAAGTAATTTATGTTCCGATACTCTTTCGCGTTTTCGCTCTTTGCCCGCGGAATTGGTTTAGAATCCTCGCCGCGATTCGTCTCCCTTAAAATAGCCGAAAACGCGGCAAACAAGACCCAAGAGATCCAGCTTCCACGCTACGTGACTGCGCCGCATCCCATTTGTGTGTGCGTGTGTGTGTGTTTATGTGTACAAATACATGGTAGCAGGTTGAAAACTTTCCTCTCCGTATGAGACGGAAAGGATGACGAATAACTGCTCGACGTCGCGCCACCAAGTAGTTTCTCCCTTCCGTTGGGCTCGGCAAAGCCGCTATTATTACGTCACATTATAACGATAAATTCCCCCTTCAGCCGATCCGATTTTCGTTCGACGAAAATTCACCACAGACAGACGCCCGCGCTTAAATTCACGCAAAGATATTCATCGCGGAAAATTGATTTCCGCCAAGTCTCGCGAAAAACGCTTCCTCGATTATATAATAACGATGTAACGAGAAGCTGGGCTGTATCGTCGCTATATATTCATTCGACTCGTCTCTCTCCCGAGAAGAAGAAGACGAGATAAAGCGAGCGTCGTCGTTTTCCTCGCGATACGAATTTATGAATAAACCTAGTCGGCGACAAAAGGGGACGAAAGCGTCGCGTCTCCCGGTTCTTCCGGAGGAAAACGGGACGCCCCGTTTTGCAGAGGGAGAGATTCATCCATCACCGACGATATAATTGAGAAAGCAGATCGCCTCCATTCCAGGATTTACATTTTAGCCGTCGCGGCCGGGACTCAATCTAGCCGTTTATCCGCGCGTCCCGCGACCGGACGAACAGAGGGAAAGGGGGAAGAGAACAGGGGGGGTAATACACTTCCGAGTCATTAGCGGGAGTCCCCGGCTTTTGTCCATCCACCGCACCGGCGATGCCACCAATTTTTCATCAATTTCCGCAGCCGCCATTTCGCGTCGTACTAAATTGCTGCGCTTATCGGCTTATATCTCTGCGCGATCTATAAAAACGAAAGAGCGCGATATTTTTTTCGACATCGAGGATTCGCGATTGCGCTAATGACACTGCCGTATTAAATTAAACGCCATATGAATATTCAGCAGCTCTCGTGCAAGCGGCTCTTGTCACAAGAAAGCGCGTTGCCTCTATATCTAGTTGACTTTCGAAAGATCGTCAAAGAAAAAAAAATCTGTAGCGTTTCCGCTGGATCGAAGAAAAAAAACGACTGGTGATAAGATTTGCTTGTGTTGCACTTAATTAACAAAGATGGAGATTGTTTTCTATCGGAATGACCGCGCGCTACTTTGATCACCCTTGAATGAAACCGTCACCCAGAAACCTGTCTTTCACCGCCGCCTTGACCGAGTACGACTCTTTGATGTACAATTCTACTTCGATCCGATTAATCCAGATGCGAATAAACCGCACGATCGACGTTTAATCGGCAATTATATCGCTCTGGTTAGCACCGCTTAGTACCGGTTCGTTAGTGTTTAATGCGTTATTAACGTGTCTCGATATATAATGTAATTTTCAGATTGACGTTTCCAGCGTTCAATGACGAAGATCGCGCGGAATTGGGAAACAAGCTCTGTCGACACGTTTCGGAATGATTGAACGGCAATGGATCGTATCATTAACGACATGAATGCATCCTCCGTTAATATCAATATGCATATTTCAAGGTATACGCATACGAGCGCTTTAATGATTCGTGACGCTGTAACTGTTGATTGATTCGTCGCTCATCGTCGAACAAATTCGCGATCGAAACGTCGTTGCGGATCGTCGGATGTGTAAATATAATATATACAAAAACAATATTAATTTTTACATTGTAACCATGAAACTTCGCGCGAAAAGAGTCGGGGCACAATTTTTCAGCGGCGCGAAAAAAAAAAGATATTTGTGTCCGAGTATCATCGAGCCGCGTTAATTAATAGTCGCTGCGGGTAAAACGACTGTCCCATCGACAACGACGCAGCAATAATTGCCACTGGCCTGACAACGATTTATCATTTACCGCTACGTCGCACTCTCTATATAACCGACCAATCGTTAATCTTTATCAGAAAGAAGCTGAACACCGCGAAAGCTACACATACAACACAATAATATTAAAGGAATATAAATGTTAATGTCGAGATAGATCGATACGTGTAAAAACATTGGTGTTTAGAGGTGCGAGGGAAATATATGCAGAAAGATTGCAAAATCGTAACGAATGTCGGGCACATATTTACGATTAAAATATAAAATTAAAATATACGGCAAAATATAATATATATATGTACAAGCGGGGATGTAAAAGGTATCTCGGGTAGAAAACGGGAGCAAATTTATATCCGGACGCGAAGAACTCGCGCGAAGAGGCAATTATCCTCGTGTTCCCGTGCGGCGACATTAGATTAAACGCGACACAGCACGACGAGAGAAAAGGCCGCGCGCGTAATACACGCTTGTCCTTGCAACCCAGTCTTATCCTCCAAATCCGGGAGAGTAATTCGAGGCAAAGCGAGCGTGGGAGCCGACAACTAGCGAGTGTGGAAGCATTATAGTCGCGACTTCGTTAAGCCCGGGATACCTCATTTTCTAATGGACGCGGGCCGTTCTTCTCTCTCCACCCGATAGTTAAATACTGCCGCAAAAGCGCGTTAAAGCGCTGCTCCTGTAGGCGCGTTTCGCGATTAGACCAGCGAAGCTTTTCCCGGCGATTACATTCGCGAGGTGTTACCTGCGTTTCATCCGTGGACCCTTTGATCAATTTGGAGCCGGTTACGCTGGGGTGGAAAAGCGAATTGAAACGAAAGAGCCATTGGGACTTTGCAAACATCTTACTCTTCATTTTATTTTCATCGATCAGGGAATTGATCGCAGAACTCGTGGATCAATTTGCAATTACTCGTTAGACGAGCGATTAAGCAAAGCGGTAATAAAAATAGTTTTGTTTAAAGTATCTCTTATATATTATTTCATATATATACATCTTTACTTCTAAGAAAATCTATAATAACATTGTAATAAATTATCCAGAACGTGCGTTTATATTCCCTCGAAAATTCCCTCGCTGTAACTACAAGAAACTTACAATTTGTCTAGTGGCACGCGATCATTTACAGCCGCCATTTACGGTTCATCGAATTGTCGTCGCGGCAATTACAACCCACCAAGACCACGCAGTTACAGTTCTGTGTTTGATTATCCCGTGTAATTTACCGTGAAAACTACGGCCTGAAATATTAATGCGCGTATATGAGAGAGAGAAAATTACGCGCGAAAGCGGCAACGCGCGGAGACTCATTGTTCTTTTATTATACATATACATACGTATTTTGATCATCGCCGTGATATTTTGTCGCGTGTAAAACGTCTTTGTTCCTACAAGCAAAATTCACGCTTCGGCGTCTGACAAAGTAAAGCAAAGTCTTTCGTCGCAAGGTATATAAATTAACATCTCTCTCGTACAGGAAATAATTCAAAGCAAAATTTTCGTTAAAATATACAGCGTTAAGTAAAAGACATTATCATCTTCGCGTAATAATATCCTACGTCTTACGCCTTTCAAAGTATATTTAACGCTCGTTAAATTTTAAAGTAAACATCACTTTTCGAGATATTTTCCGCGACTGCGCGAAAAGAATTGATTCGCAAAATCACGAGTGACAAACGACGTGACGTCGCGCTGTAAAATATGCGAATACTTTTTATTCGCCCGCGATATATAAGTCTCTCTCTCTCTCTTCGGGACAGTTTGACCTTTCGCGAACGGCGAGTCGCCATTACGGGATATAAAACTGTTTTATCAATACGAACAAACATGTCGAGAGAGAGAGAGAGAGAGAGAGAGAGAGAGAGAGAGAGAGAGAGAGAGAGAGAGAGAGAGAGAGAGAGAGAAGGGGAAAAAAACGTCGCCTCCGCTGTCGCGTCCTTCCATTACCAGTACATGGCGACGAGAGACGCAATCTGCAAGTCAGCGCTAATTTATTCTCATCCCGCGGACGACTTCTGACGGGATATCGCCGACGAAAACTGAGACTCGACATCCGTGATGCGACTCCTCCGTCAAATCGCGTACGAAGTTTCAGCGCGCATCTAATAGTTTCCGGGAAGAGAGAGAGTATATGCGCGCTCAAAGTGACAAACTAAATTCCGCAAAGCGATATAATCACCGCGCTTTACGTTTCGAAATGTATCGCGCGATGTTCGCGAATTCGAATCGAGTCGACATGTACGCTAAATGCGCACACAAGACGAGCAAAACTTTCCTAACACGATCAATAAGTTAAATTGCGATCGGTCATGGAAGCAGATTGCGAACGAATGCGTATATCCTGGTCTCTCGTGGGATTTGTTCAGCTATATATACAAAATATATATGTGTATATATATATATATATTTTTTTTTTTAAGCGTAACGTTTTAATATGCAGTTGACGAATCGAGGATGCGGTTTAGAATCATCGGTTTGATTACAAAAAGAGCCGTTTTTTTGCAAATATATGCATATATTTTCGCGGCATTAGAAACGTTTCTTGGCTTAAGCCATCTTTTATGAGCACCGGCTCATAAAGTATGCAGAAACAAAAATGTTGGTAGCGTAATACTTGGCTATCATAAATATTTCGCAAACAGCCGAAGGATCCTCTCTTCGAGTGGCTTTAGAGAATCGTCCACGTGCATAAAGTACGTCGATATAACAGTCGCGTTGCATCAGGAGGCCAAAAGATACAAAGATGATATATCTTCACATCTGGTGCAGGCTAACTTATTCAACCGTTCTCTCGCCCTTCCTCCTCCCGGAATACATTTCGCGAAGTTTCTCGCAACGAGAGAATTCTCAATTTTACATAGCGCCAAAATATAATAATTGCATGTACATAAAATTTGTAATCTTGAAAAAATTTTACATCCGAAACCGCTTCTGCAATTCGTTTTTCTTCTTTTGACGGAAAATCGGCATTTTGTATCGTCTGCGCATTGTTTAAACGCCTCTATCGATTCCCGGTTTATAATAGCCAACACATGTCGGCGCTCATATACGTCCCGGATCGAACAAGATGTTAAACTTCGCGTGTCTTCGCGCAATCAGACATTTCCACTTCAATGCGAGTCGACGATACGTGAGAAAGTTTGTTGTAACTGCGCGAGCCATTACGGTAAAAATCATTTATCCTTCCACGAGATGGACGATAAAAGGCGGAAACATTTTTGCTCGAGTAACGCACGACGCGCGATAAATCGTGCGTAATAGGATCGGGATAAATTCCAAGAGAGAGAGGGAAAGAAAAAGAGAGAAAGAGAAGCGTGCGAGGATAAAGAAGAAATTTGCACTAGGCGACACACACACACACACACGTTATAAGAGCGAGCATAATCGCGACTTTAATTAAATTATACTGGAATAAAAAAAAGTGTGACGCGGGACGTAATGAAGGCGCGACACGCAACACCCTGATTAGCGGGTAACACACCCTTCTTGGAAACACCATCCCTTAACGCACGAAACATGTAGGACGAGAAAAGAAGCACAATTGGTCGCATAAATTTTTCCATCGACGTCAAATTTATCGACGACAAAAAAAAAGAAGACGAAATGACAGAGGTCCCTCCCAACGTAAATGAAATGTAGACAACAACGCGACGAGTGTATAGTCGTCGGACATCAGCCGCAATGACATACGCGGCAAAAAAAAGCGACAGGCGAAAACAACAAAGTTAATTGAAATGCGAATAACAAGAAAAAAAGTGACACGAACCGGGAGAGGATGGAACGATCGGGCGACACGCGATGTCCTTTTGATCGGTCTCTGCACTCTCCTTTCGCGCACCCCTGTATCTCTCTCTCTCTCTCTGGCGAGAAGGACGACGAGAGGGCGGGATGGCAAAGAAGGGTTGGATTGCGTGTCAATATCATGTATATTCCGCGGCATGCACGATTCGTACAATCGTCCTGGACATACACGCCTAGCCCAGAAGCCACGGGATTAAAGTGGAAGTAGAAATTATTAACCGTAGAAAATATTAATCGCTAATCTCGATTTCTCCAACAATTAATGTACAATATGTATCGCGAGCCTTAATTCGGAAAAGGAAAAAAATGTGCGCTTGAAATACATATTACTCGGATATATGCAACTAGGTTCTCCAGCTGCATCGGAGCTCGAAACGTTTTTACGGGACGCGCAAAGTAACTTGCGCGCGAAGAAATCATTCCTCGTCGTTATTTCCAGAACGTAATGCAACGGGTCATATAGTACATCAACGTACATATAAATTTAGTATCGCGCAATATCCGGAAACGCGTATTCTCGCGGCTCGCCCTGCATCAGCTGCTGAAATATCACGTCGACGTCGGAATAATTTCCCATTTTTGCATGTCCCCCGAGCTCTTATTTTTAACAAAACTCACCGCGGCACAGCGGCGTCCCTTCACATTTCCTCGACTTCCATTCCGCGCGGAACATATTTCTCGTATTCGCTATGCACGCTGCCTCGCCGCTCGATCTTGCTCTCCCAAGAGCACTGTGAGACAGGCACGCTTGTACGACCAATGAAAAACCGAGAGTACGAAATAAAAGAACGAGAAAATTCTTTTGTAAATAAAAAAAAAATGCCTCGCGTTATTACAAAAAAAATACAATATATAGATTCCTTTTTTTTTTTTTTTTTTAATTCCTGTATACCTGACTCTTTTTCGACCCGATAGTTGAAAAGAAGGGAGGATTCCTCGAGAAACGGGCAATCACCATCGGCACCTTCTGTCCGCGTAAGCGACTGATAAGAGGGAGGAGGGAGAGGAAGGGTGCATTTCATCTCTCAAGGATGGCTACTATGAGGTGACGGGGCCGCGCGGTGCACTCAACGTCGACCGTTCTCGTGAATGTTCGAGGAGTGAAACGCCGGTGCATTAATTAACGTCGTCGGGAGGTAGATAGGTATGCACGCCGACGTTAACCGCCGTGCACCCAGAATAACGAGGACGCCGGGCGGGCGCTTGTTCCTGTGTGTCGGACGTTCCGGGATCGACCAGAGTGTGCGGTCAAGTAATATGCATTTAATTCAATATCTCGCGGAGAGTTAGTTACAACGATCAATCACCGCGCCGATGTCCGTGTAACTCGAGAGAGAGGGGGAGGAAACCTGAATACCGAATCCCGAATCGGCGTCATTACTCGTCCCGTTGAACTTCGGTCGTCGACCGACCGAAAAAGCGACCGCTAGCCCTGTCAAAGGATCTGTCATTAACGGCAAATACAATTAGGACTGTTTTACGACAAAATATTACGCTCCCGATGTAACATCGGATCCCTCTTTTCTTCTCCACCCTCCGTTCCTCATTTATTTTCCCTCTTCTTGTCTTCTCGCCTCGCGGAGATGAGCACACCGCGGGGAGAGAACGAGACGCTTTAATTAATTTCCTCGTCCCGACGCGGTTTGCACGCAAGAGAGCGACGCGCGTCCCGCTGGATGCTGTGGCGTTTTTATTCATAAAAAGAAGAAGAGAGATTGAGAAGGATAGCCGCGATCTTTGCGAATAGAGCGAGTATAAAGTCGGAGGTCGACGGTAAACGGTATAAGCGCGAGGGAGTCGCGGAAAAAAGACCAAGGGGAGAGGAAAAACCGTTCAAGACCGGCAATTAAAAACTTTCGCAATATCAGTTCTCTGCGTGCTCCACGCGGTCACGAGTGCCCTCACCTATATTTTTCACGGATATATATCGCGACTGCGTTCGCGACTGGGCGAGCCTTTCGCGAGAAGCTGTACATGTACGTTTTTATCAATTGGGCCAACCGTTCTATATAGACGCGCGTCTTCGACGTGACTTCTATGCGGTATAACTCCTTCAAAACTACGGCATTGAAAAAAAAAGAGAAAAATATATATATAAATAACGTCCTGCTTCGGTGACGCTAATTAACGTCGATTACGTGTAGAAGAGAGGGGACATGGTATTTTCAAGTAAGTTGAAAGTTGGCGCTGTCGTGTCTGTCATTAGCGACGTAATGAATGTTTAATTATAACTGCAAATTATGTGGAGATATCTAGACTAGAATATATCTCTTGTCCTTCGCGGTTATTACGTCTCTCTCTCCCCTTCCCTCCCCACGTATTCACCTCGCAGACAGGAAGAAGAATTACGCGCAAGCACGCATATCATACTCCTCTTTCTCACTCTCTGTCTCTCTTTCTCTTTCGTCTTTACGTGCCGCGGTGTATATTAGTCATGTCTCCTCGGCGCGCGCAATTGCAGTTGCTGAAAATTTTTTTTTTCATCCTGCCCTCATTCTCGCGAGTAACAGACTCTCGCGACCGCGACTCGTGACTTATCGTCATCCACCCCCTTCCTTTCCTGTAGAAGAATGGGGCGAGTTTTATTTCCCCGGCGATAGTTCAAGTCTCGCCTGCTTCTGCAATGTCTAAAGTCGAAATACGAGAAAAACTTTCTCCCTCGATACTATAACGATGGTCGCATCGCGAATCAGCTGATCCAATCTCGATAATCACGAGACTCTTACGTGTGTTGTTGGTGAATTAATTTTATCAATCTTATCATCGGAACTCTTTAACATCGAGAGAAAGAGAGAGAGAGAATGTTAATCGTTACTGAAACAATATAAGATCTACCACCTAACAATGGTAGTTAAGCCTCGCAAGTTTCGCAGCTTCGGGAACTTCATTATGCACCGTCTGACTGAAGTTTTAATAGCTGTTACTACTTTGCTACGTTTGCCGCTGTAATTTAGTAGGTTTATTGTTCCGCGCGCGTTCCATAAAGTAGCATACTTAAGTACTTCGTTTTACCATTGCGCACATTTCGTAATTAAACCTCCGGCGGTTTGTACTAATTAAAAACTTTAAATGTGCCGCCCTTCGCATCGCACAATTATTTTTCGAACTATCATATACATTCGCACGCGTGCGCGCAAGCAGTATGTAAAGTTTGTTGTTGGTTAAGCAGACTGTAAATTCAAAGAGAGATCGCCTTACAAATTTCAAAACGTTGTAAAATACTTACCCGCGTGTACGACATTATAATTTTTACACTCGAAATAACGTATCAATTTTCTATTTGAAGAAAACTTCTCTAAAAAATAATCGCGCACGCGTTTAAGAAATTTCTAATTAATTTTTCCTCTTAAAAAAGAACTATTTTAAATTGCAATGTTTCTTTAACAATTCGTGTTTCCGACGACTTTTTATCAGCTTCTTATCGCGGCGACGATGCATTTCGAAGGACAGCAACGAGCCTCAAGGCGGCGTGAAAGAATGTTCCCGGCTCGCGCGAGAAATTCGCGTGGAGTATATTTTTTCGCGTGATAACCGCGAAATATCACGACCAACCTGTGCTCAGAAACTCGGGCCGTTCTCTTTCCCGAAAGTATATATTCGATAATGCACCCGGAAGGCGAACTCGCCCGAACTCGGCGAGCCGCGGCCGTGAGGATGCACAACGCTTCTGTGTGTGTATCGTGTGTGTATTGTGCTCATACACGGTGTCCGTGAATCTCGAGAGATCGAATCTGTACATCGGATTAACTTTCTTTCAAGCGAGCTCTCTCTCCCTCTTCCATCTTTTTCAAAATAAAAAACTTTCATAAATAACTAACTTAATTTTTGTATTTGTTTCTTCACTTTGTCGGCTGCAAGATCTTGCGGTCGATCGATTTCTCATGTACACCTAGTGTGTGTGCACAAAGTCAGAAACTACGGGCGGGCGCCGTCGTTTCGACCTGGCTGCAGTATAACCGATCCGCGAGTAACGAAACTCAAACAAAACCGACCCCGGGCTGCACGTCGCGGTAGGTGATTTCGATCGACCTCGCCTAAGAATTTCGTGAGCTCGGCCATGAGGCCGCTCCCGAAACGCTCGCGATAATATTGCAGGATAAAGCGATAAGGAATCGCGGAAACGCGGCTCCGCACAGATTAGGGGGAACCCCGGGTCTTTTGTAAATTAGACAGACAGAAGGGGGGGGAGGGAGTGGAAGGACGCGAGACCGCGATAATCTCGATCATAAATATCGTACTTCGCGACGAGGTTCTCGTACGAGGTTGCGCGCGCGAGAAGGTTATCGACCTGCGGAATCATAATCTCAGAAAGTGAACGGGGGCTGTTTTACGCGTACGTGAGGGACGAAGGAAGGACTGGAGGAAGGGTCCCTTACAAAGGAAAGTAATCACGTTGATGCTTTCATGAAATTATATAGGCACTCCAGAGTCTATATATACAGAGTAGTTGGGAGTAACTGATCTCTCGTGTATCTTTAAACGTGGATGTGAATAACTGATTAAACTGCCATAACGTAAAATGCAATTTGATGTAATACCGACGTGTCCTCTTTGAACGAGAATCCACCGAAAGTACGATGGAACTTACTTATTCATCTACATATCTTCGAGATACTCAGAGCGGATAAATAATTACCAGACTCGGGTTATATTGTAATTAAAAAGAATAGAAGCGTGACAAAGTACCCGGGCGTAGAATGAAAAGCAAATTCGTGCTTAACTTTAATTCGCACTTAAATCTGCCTCGAGTCTAGCCGCGAATCGGGAAAGATTAGAATGGAGCAAGGAGCACTAAAATTCAACTTCGCAAACTATATGAAGGGAACTAGAGAGCAAGAGGCGAGTTACAACGAGCAGGAGTGGCTTTACGCACAACGAGCGATCGATAAAAGGCTCTGTTGTTGAAAGCAAACAACAGCAATCTTCCTAAGATGTTTTCGAACCGGTTATTAAAGTACGTAAAAGAGACTTGTAGAAAAGTGGAGAGTAGAATCTCTTGTTAAAAAACTCTCTCTCTTTCTCTCTCTCGGTCTTTCTGTAAATGATGCATTTTGTAAAATATATGTATTTTAAATTTGATTGAAACTATATAAATAAATCCGCATATAGAGAGAGAATTTATACGTAGCTTATATCATAACAGAGTCGCGGATCAAAAACCACGTTAACTCGACTCGACTGCTCTCGTCAGCGATTTGCATAAAACGGAGCGAATGTTAGCGAATGTATGCGCTTCCGCTGCGCACATCTTGCCAGGCCGGGAAAATCCCAAATTGGCTTTAGCGCGGGCAAGAGAAAGAGAGGGAGAGAGAGAAAGAGAGAAAACGAGAACGTTGCTGCTGCTGATAAAAAGGTACGACTGCTTAGACACGAGGGTCTACGAGGCCACGTCGGTGAGAAACTAAAACGCGCGAAAGAAAGGCTGAATTTATATTGTTTGTTCGACCGCGAGTAAATTAGATCCTCTTTTTTTCTCCCGTAATAAGTACAACCCGTCCGTCCGTCTAACTCTTCTCTCACTTTGCGAGAGCGCAAGAGCGTTTGCTAGTAGCTAATATCCGGCGCGTTTCTTTGTTGGACCCGCGCTTAATTTCCTCTCCGCCTGTCTGCGGTTTGTACCATGATACAACTCGCGCTATTCCGTCGCCAGATTCTGACCGAAGGGAGAAATGGAGGACGCGAGATAACGCCGATAATGGTGAAGGACATGTTGGAAAAACTAACCATCTATTAATCTTTAGCGAATCTGCTTCACGCTTCTTTTTGTAACATTATCTCACATCTATATATAACTCATTTATATTAAGTTAGTTTAGAAACATTTCGATATGTGAGATATTTCGATATTTTTTAAAATATAAGTAATATTGTGAAAGCTACGATTTCAAAAACGCTGACATTTATTGGAGCAATTTTTTATTACGACTACGAATAGATAAAATTGAGGGCAAAATGTTATAGAGAATATCAAAAGTGGTTCCACGAAGATTATATAATAATCTTCATATATGCAAAAAATCAGATTTCATGTGCTCTTGTGTTTAGATAACTTTATTCATTCATATGATGGTATATTTAATAAATTAATATTAATTTATAGAATACACACGAGCCATAATTTATTTAAATTTATAGTATATTTAATTTCATAGTTTTTTATATTTTGAAAAAATATATTATTTTAATATTATGCAAAAGTTTTTCCTCCGAGTATTTAGATTTCTCTTAATGTAATGAAAAGAGAGAGCAATTTATATTCATGAATATCAAGCGATTTTATTCTCGACTGTTTATATTTTTTATACGATTTCTTTCTCTTGTAAATATAAAATATGAATTAAAGTACCTATTTATATGTTTGTTTGTAAAACATTAAAATTCTTAAATTAATCAATTAATAGAACATTATTATGTCTTATTATTATTATTATTAACTTTTTATGTCAGTCGAGATGTTTCTAAATTTCCTTAATAATACGTTTGCGAATCTCCAAAACATCATAAGAATATTACTCTGTTCCATCGTTCTAAAAGCTAAAAATGTATAATACCGATCACTGGGATAACCCCTGATTTCGCTCGTACCTCCTACCCTTTCTTATCCCTTCCTAGAAGAAACTGAGGGTCGAAAAGACGAGACGCACGCACAAAGCACGGTCGATAAGAGGGCCTGTTGCTCTCAGCCGAGTGTCTGCCGCCGGTGGATAGTCGCGAGGGTGGGGTATCGTCTGCGAAAGGGCGACGGATAGAAAGTATAGACGAGGAGGATCGCGGGGAGACCTCGGCGAGAAGGGAGACTCGGCTGCGTTTCGAGGAATCGGGGTTTACGACCGTCTGGTTGGCCGTTTGAAGGGCAAACTCTTGCGTAGTAGGGGACGAACGGTGGAGACGTAACGAGGGAAGAGGGTGGAAAAAGTGTAGCTCGAGAGATATAACTGTCAATTAGAAATGGAGAATTTAATTTACGTCAGACGTTACGTTCCGCGCGCCAGGATAATAAAAATTGAAAATAAAAGTCGCGCGCGTGCGATGGCTGCAAAATCGATATCAGGCTTCTCGTCCCATCCCATCTCGGACGACTTTGGCGAGGTCACTGTCTCCTGCCCATCCTCGCGAGGGTGCACCGGGATTGACCTTCCTTCTAACCTTCAGCACTGGCTGGGGTTCGGCATCCGCGAAATTTCGCCGCGCGATCTCGCGTCGCATCGCGTTGAACCGTGGAATAAACCAGGTCGGACGAGCGCAAAACACCCCGAGATTCAATTTAGATACGGTGAGAACAGTTTTGTCATCGAGTATACTACGCTATACGATGTTAATAGCCCCGAGAATTTTCGCTCGAGAAAAATCAGACGTTAAATCGCTCGTCTCCCTCTCTGCTGGCGTCGAGTTAAAACGCCTGACGTTTCTTAAAATAACTCGAAACGCTCTTACGTGGCGGCAAAATTTTGCGGGGCCATTCCGCACCACGATGATTGATGGGGAATTAATCAGGGAGTCGCACGCTGACGTTTCTAACTATTTCATTTCCGGCTGCACATTTATTTGGCTTCACACGTCGCCTGTATAATCGATACACGAGAGGTGCAGGATCGTTGACGGATCCCGCCGCGAAAGGTCACGATAAAATTTATCGCGCCGCGCAGGTACGTACAGCCTGTCAATCGTTCTCGAAAAGGCCAGACCGCGACCTTTTTTAATTAACGAAAATTCCAAGGACGGAAGAAATTCCTATCGCGACAAGGTCGGGATTACGCAAAAGTCCGGTTTTGGAGACTTCGCGGTTCACCGGAGCTCGCTTGCTTTTTGCTCGGCTCTCTCGCAGGATGACAAAATTTTTTCACGTGTGCAACGAACACCAACCGCATAGCGGCTATTTATATAATTGCGTCATACCACCTGTGACGAGGCTGCGGCAATAATTGCGTTTCGCAACGTCGAACGCGCCTATCATTCAGATATATTATTTCTTACGCTTCTCGGAAATAAAATAATGAAGAACTCTTCTCGGAGTAGTTGACACGAATGCGTCGTCGAAACACTTAGCGTTTCCGATCGTTGATGAGAATCCGATTTTTACCGTCAACCCTTTAAGCTTGACTTGCATCATCTTCTGGCTGTTAAACCGAGGTCAGAGATGTCAAGTATGCGAGAGAGAGAGAGAAAGAGAGAGAAAAGGGTCAATACTTTACAAACCAATGTATTCTTAGAGAGGAATTTTGAGAGAAGGCTAGACTTAACACGTTTACGAAGAATAAATTGAGTGACAGATGTTAAGATCTCGAAATCTTGCAGTTGTGATAAAAAAAAAACATCTCCGAGAGAGGTTGTTTAATTCACATATATGGTAATTTTTTGTCATATATGCCAATCTTAAATGTAAATGTAGTTAACTCGCTACGACTCCGACTAGTTTATAAACGCAGATCATTTTTAACGCAAATATCTCTGGAGTTAGATATATCGTTATTAAACTGAGAGCTCAAACAGGGTTAAGAAAGATGTTAGTCGTATATATTATTTTGTTTTATGAACAGTATTAATTATCCTATTTCGCATATTGCATTTTACGTAACGACCTTCTATCTGTTAACACGGATACGAGAATAACCGTAATTCCTCTCTGCCGTTCAACGTCAAAAGAAATTGGACGCCAAGAGAGTGACATGATGTGAAAATAAGAAAAATAATTGCACTAACCCGTGCGTAAAAAAAACCTGTGAATAAAAAACCAACTGCGAAGAGAAAACTAGGTGCTCGACGAACCTACGAAAGTTCTTGTGGAGTCTGCTTCGTTAAACTATTAATTAAAACCAACTGCGAAACGGAAACGTCGCGATTGTAAAAAGAGATCTGTCACGTTTTACGCGAATAATGTAATTCTCGACGTTTTTGTTTTCTTTTTTTTACGATCGCGCTGTTATTTGCGTCTCTATTTCTTTATATATATATGTATAAGAAAAGACTCCTTTTTCTCCATATTTCTAAGAAAAGACATCTCTTTCTCAGATGTAATAAACATAAAAAAGAAAAAAAAACAAAATGTCATCTCTAAACGATTATTTTCATCATTTTAATATTCAAGAATCGAAGGTCTTACAGACATTTATTATATTGTGAAATGTGTGTGTATATATGAATTGAGGACATCATTGTACAAAAATATCTCGGTAGCTTACAAACTTTGAAATGGGTTAAAATCCAAAGTACACAATGCAAACTCGCGATAATCGAGACAAAGAGAATCCAGTTAAAACTTCTCTCTAAATTTATATTAGTATCTTTTTCTACGGATATATTATCAACAACACGAGTTATGTAAGCAAGATGAACAACTAATAAAAAAATTGAACACAATAATCGACTGGAAATTCCGCTTCGCGTATTAGCATCCATTTGTTGAAAAAATCTTCGACGCGAGGAGAGAAACCGGTTGTAATCTTCTCGAAAGCCGAAACTGCCGCTCGATGTGCGGCAGCCGACCGACCCTGGACATATAAATTATCTTTTTCTGGTATCTACGGCGTTCTACCTCGGAGAGCACGATCAGCTGATCGATGGTGGCGGGGTAGGAACGTAGGGGAGCGGCAAACGGGACGAGGTTTTGTGCAAAGAGGCGGAAGCGATTACTTCCTAGTGCTCTCTTAGGCCACTTCGCTAATCGAGCAATGCACTGTGATTAGGTCACGTGACCCAACGTAATCGATATTAAGCTGGAATAACTGGGAGCGGGTACATTAACTTTGACATTACGACATAACGAAGATGCTAAGATGGAAGAATCGAGTTTCCAATTGAAATATTCAAAATATATTCAAATATTCAATATTCAAAATTCGCGAAGAGATTCCGAGAGAACAGACAGATGCGAATGGTACAGAAATGTTTTTCCACTAGACGAACATAATGAGAGTAATGATAATTTCGCAAAAAGTAGATCGAGGTACGAAAAGAGAGCGAGTTATGCAATTACCTGTAATTACCTAGATACTTTCAGATTATTAATCACACGACAGACACTACCAATTATGAGAAAATCCATCATGACGAGAGCAAAACAGCCAATCTCATCGGCCGATGTGAAACGGTAGTTTCACATTTCCCTAATTTAACGTGGCAAGTATCGATCCGATAATTAAAACCAGAAAACCATTTTGGTATTCCGTCTCGCGTGCTCGCTACATGCGCTCGATTGTAAAGGCGGGAGGAGAGAGTTGGACGGCAGACTCTCCCACCCTCAATATATCGCGATAAACAGAAACGTTTTTCGTTTTTCCCAAAAACTAGCCCCTTTCCAAAGTCATTCTTTCTCGCCCGAGATACTTTCGCCAATGCGGCGATATTTCACCTGCCATTGAAAGCGGTACACGCGTGACCCAACATATATACCCTTTCACCCTCCACCCTAACGGAACTAAATTTATGCCCTGCAGGATAATAAAGCTACCTGCCGAAGAAGTATAGCGACCTGATCCTACTACTGAGCCTCGTGTAAGGATATTCTTTTTAAAACGTCGATAGAAAGACACATTGCTCGAAAATTGCCGACGAAGCTGTCCGATATGTCGCGGTAAATGATGCGATAACGAGGAATAATATTGATTTTCAGAAATATGTATATATATGTACAGTATTCTGTGACATTAAGTACATTACTACTTATTAAAAAGTTTCGCTTCTGCTGGCGAATCAAGAATTTAGCCCATCTGAAATAATTGAGAGGTGTAGAATTATATATCGTGTCACGGCAACGTATTAAAATAACGTAGATATCATCTTTACAATTTAATCCGCGAATTTCTCCGCAAATTCGCGCAAGAACATCGTAAGAAAACGGCGATGACTGTTCACGCATTCACTACTCATAAGCCATATTGCGAGTGGAAACCGCATCGACGATGCAAGAAGCTCCCCATTACAAAACATGCATGTGCACAATAATTTTCACACCTCCCCTCTCTCCTTCCGCAGAAAGAGAGAGATGGTAATCGTCGGCAGGTGCGCCCGGGTAAAATGTAAGCTCTTGTCCGATAACGCGCCGACAAGGTTGCGGTAACAATAACGAGCAAGAATATCGCGGGGCACGCGGTAATAATCGCGCCGGAGACGCTCTCTCCCGCAAGTTCCGGCTATTATCGGCGAAATTGCATAGGGCCCCGGGATTTTACGACAGTCATCCCCCAAAGCACGAACCGAGACGCTCCGCGGTGCTCCGGTTTACAGCCAACGATCCTGGAATATCGCATCGAACAGCCGCGCGAAATCGCTCCGGGAATCTACACCGCGCCTTTCCCCACATTACTTTTTCTCGACCCAATAAACTGAGGAAAAAAATAAAACTATATTCGCCAGCAATTGCACGATATGGGTGAATTGAGTACTAGTACGAAAAAATAATAAATATGTGGATATATTACAATTTCTATTTCTTAAATAATAAATTGAATTCATGTAGAATTGAAACTAAGAAAATAAAATCTAAAAACTCATCAATCATACGATTATTCAATGTAAAAAATTCTGTCAATATATATACTGTGTAACAATTTTTTTTTTTTTTTTTTGTTTAGTGAAGGAATACTTGAGCGATATCGAGGGGCGCGTTTTAAGGCGATTCAAGAACGAGAGAAGCTACTGGGCGCGATTAATTCCTTATTAACGGCGCGTCATGATTTTTCACGGCGTTTTACGGGAAAAGATTTAATTGACAATCCATTGGGGTAAACCCCGGAGTCGGTTACGGAGGTAAAAACGGCCGTTTAAGCCTTCTAAGCTGTAAAGCTCGCGAAAGGCCATTCGGCCGATCCTAATACGACAATGCCATATCGCTGATTAATTCTAGTTTCCCGCGAGTAAATTGCACGTGGATTGTATAAAATGGGAAAGAGATCTCGTGTGTGGATTATACGCGGTTATGTTTTAGCTTAAAGAAATTAAATTTCCGTCAAATACAATCGTCACGCGACTATTGTTCGCGCTTCGTCAAAAAAAAGAAAAAAAAAGGTCGACGATACTTTCGGCCCGCGACTGAAAGTTAATCTTGTGCGTAACGAATTTCTAGGAAAAGAGCTGGGAAAAGGGCTTTTACAGACAACATATTTTTCTTTCTCTCTCTCTCTCGATGTACGAACGCCATTGAATCGCCATGGTCGAATCACACGGGTAATGGGAAATTCATCGAAGCGAGTATAAAATAGATGAATAGGACAGATTGCGCGTTTATTCTCTCTCTCTCTCTCCCTTTCTCTCAATCGTTATTCTCTAATTTGCCGATATATCCTAATGCAATTCTCCCCGGCACACAGAAAACGCAATATCGGTATATCCTCTTAACAAACGTCCGATCGCGGTTTAATTCCAAATATCTATTCCCGATGGTGATACAACCGGATTAAGCCGATCGTTGTAATCGCATTTTTGCGGTTCATTCATAAGTCCCGATCCGCAATCATATGAAACTAATGTAGTTTATCCGGAAAACTTCTCCCGACTCTCTCGCTGCGATTTACAAGTCTTGCCGAGTCTCCCTTTCGATATTATATGTACCATCTTGACATAATAATATACATATATGTCGCGCTGAAAAGCAAAGTCCCGCTTTGAAGGTAATAGATTCCGGCAAAATTTCGCTCGAGCTCCGAGCGATTATAATGTCCTGACTCTTGCGTTACAGCGTGTAACGTCAAACAAAGTTCCCAACTATACCCTGCCGGTTCTCTGCGGGTATAGCTAGAGCCCAACCCGGGTTCCCACATCGAGGATGTACACCGCTTCGCGTTGTCACGAGGATACGATGGCGACAGTTTCGCGGTAAGCAAGTCGGATTCGGCGAAACTTTAAACGCGAAAAAGCGACCGCGATCGCATCGTTCGGATTTTTCACGCCCCGCGACGCCATCGTATGCGCATCTTAACGAGTCTCCGGGTAGATAAGAGAGAGAAGTGAGCCCAAACAGCGCTGTACCAAGAGTAAGAAACTTGTTCGGGAACCTCCAAGTTCCAAGTTCGCGATCCTACAAAGTTAAACGAGTTCGCCGAAGCAGCAGCAGCTTCTCTTCGACCTCGCAGCTATTCCCGCGCGTAACAATCCGCCTCTCTCCCTACGTGAGAAATAACGTTAGCGAAAAGACGAGCACTTGGATGTGCAACAGGAGTTACGTCGCAACAAGTATGAATGAGTACGGCAACAAAGAAAACAACGCTCCGAGAAGAGAACGATTTATAAAATCCGAGTGTGAAAGAGAAATATATATATATAAGAGTGAGAAATATACGATTCGTAAGCGAGATTAATTTGAAGATATTCCAGGTCTCTCTCTCTCTCCTCGGAAGAATGCGCTTGCGAAAGCTGCGCTCCGAGCGAATACACACGACGCATTGAGAATAACGAATTCTCTCTTCGTAGTACAACGGAAAAAAATTATCATAGTTATAGAAAGCGAAGAAAAGGAAACGAAAGCAATTTCGCCGTGAAAAATCCCTGTCTCCGCGTCAGAAAGATATCAACATTCGCAAGGAGGATACGCGAAGGAGTCGAGCCTTCGTTAGAATTTCATTTATGTTTCATCCGCGTCTTATCTCTTACGCGACTGTAACATCGTATACAGCCGGGGTATTACAAGTCGGATCGTAAAAGATATCCTCGCTCCGTCAAGAAAACGCGTCGTAAAGAGGACAGTGAAATTACGCGGCGCATATTTCCCTCCCCTCGTCGCGCAAGAAGAGAGAGGGACCGCCAATCTTCTCCAGCGATCTTGCCTGCACGGTTATAACAATTGTCGCGTCCGTCGCACGGACCGACGAAAGGCAAAAAGGGAAACGCAGAAATTCCGCGGCGCTAATCGAGAGCCCCGGAGAGCCCAGAGCTTGTCCGCCGGAGAGAACAAGAACATAATGTTCGCGCAACGTGCGCGCCGTAAACGCCCCCGCGGTTGTCTATCGACCGCAAAACGCGGGCGCGGGAGAAATGTTGCGGCAAAATCCGCCTCTCGGTCGCAGGTGCGATTACGCCACGTCGCGCACTCGTAAACGCGCGGCAGTTGCGCATTAACAGCTGTCCGCGCGATAGGGACCAACCGACCTTACCGAGGGTACAACACCGCGCTCCGATTTGATCCCTTCGATCGCGATAAACGTTAACGGCAACTCGCCGCGTTGCGGTGATGACGCGGCGGATATTTTCCCCCCCGAGTGACTTGAAAGCTCTCTCGCGTACTCCGAAAGATTACGATCGAGCCTTGCTAATTGAATAATAAATATAAATCCAGGTGTGGAAAGGATTGGTATTATACAGATATTTAGGCGCGACAAAATTGTCGTTATTTAATTCCTCTATACTTCTTTTGGATAATAATAAGCAAAATAAGTAGAGAGTAGTTTAAAAACAATTTAGCCCTGAATTTATACTTGTTTATTATTTTTTTTTAATCGAGGAAAATGTATACAATGTGTCTCTTGCGAGAAAATATATCTCGCTCCTTTCATGAAACAATCGCATGACACGTGGTGGAGCGTGTCTGGAAATATTCTCGCGCTGTCGTATATTTAGAACAAAAAGCTTTTCGCGGGGGCTTTCCTCCTTTTTTGTCTTCCACATTGAAGAAAGGTACAACGGAAAACGTATACATTATTGTTCCGCGCGATGCGTTTTCGAAATATGAAAATAATCATGCGGTGATGAAAAGCGCTTGAGTTTTTCACAAAAACTTCACCTTCAATTCGACGATATATATTCTATATGATTGGCCGAATATGGACGCGACGTTTATGTAACCGGTATCACTTTACCGCGAGATATTCATCGTAATTAATTGAAGCCAAACGCAACAGTTAATTAGTAGTATCGCGGATCAATGTGTGACGCCCCAGCTGCGTCGACAAATAATAATTCAGCCTCCTCCCCCTCGCCCCGACCGAAAATGCGTTATTGCGTGAACGTTCGCCACACTTTCCGTATATTCGGCAATTTAGGTGAATAACGGGAATGTAACATTGTCCCAGCGATAACGCTTGCGATTTAAAATTAATTCCCGGCACGAATCAGGGAAACATCCCACGTGTGAAAGACAATCGTGCGCGTTCGATGTAACATATTAAATGGAGAGTAAAAATATTGACGCGATCGATAAATACATAACGAAATATTGAACGTGCGAGATAAAGATTTAGACGCGAGATAAAATCGACACATTTCCACTCAGTTCCATCTCATATCTGAGAAGATTATCGCTATATTTTATATTCATTATCCTTTACACGGTAAATAAATTGCAGACCTAAAAAAAAAAAATCCATAATCGTCGATAAAAATCGTATTTACGGCACCGACTCGAAGTATTATTTGATGGTCTGGACTGAAAAACTTCGCATTTCCAGTTACCTTTTTCAATGAGTAGAGAGAGAGAGAGAGTTATAGGTCATTGCGCAAATCGCCGGAGACTTTATTATTACAATGGAACTTCGGGCGGAGGAAACAGAAAATCCGATTCTCTCTCGAAAACTCGCCTCGAATGAGACTCGCGAGCGACATAATAATATACTTTGATAACTCGTCCATAACAATGCAGGGAGCAGTTCGATCAGAAAAACTGTCGCGATGTACTCTAATTGATTTCACATCGATGTGTGTCACGATCAGTTTTTCCCCGACGCGAGTTTTTCTCGAATCTAAGAGGAAAACGTCGTTCTACTCTCTCTTTCTGGAACGTTTCAGCATCATCACCGTGAATAACGACAAAGTGATGTCGACAGACGGAACCGAGATAACGCGTCGGAGCCGATCGGTCTGTCGAAAAGCTCGATCCCAATGGCTTTTCTTCTCGCATTGTTGAACGGACGATCCGTTCGTCCTAGAAGTGAATCTTTATGCCACGCCCTCGATCGTCTTTCGATATCGGAGTATTCGAGGCTCGGGGGATAATAATGGGAACAAAAACGAAATGTGCTTTAGGGATAATTATAGCGTTGAGAATTGATTTTCTCTATGACGCTTCATTAGAAGCTAAAAATGCGAAGTAAAAGCATTTCTTCGTGTGACTGTTTCCCTTCCAACTGATAAAACGGAGACTATCACCTCTCTTACCAACAACCTCTCAATTAAAATTCCCTCATATATACCGGCTGCCCCTACAAAAGTTGTAGGGTTTCGAGGGGTACATAACATAGTAATATTCATATGACCTTGGGCGGCGTCTCCAAGGTCAAGTGAAGGTGAGAATAAATTTTTTTAATGGAAACCCATATTTTTTATTATAACATCTTTTTCTACTAATTAATTTGAACAACTTTTATCTGAAGCATTTTTTTATTTTCTTCAAAATTCATTCTCACCTTCACTTAAGGTTAACCTTCACTGGAGACGCCGCCCAAGGTCAAATGAATATTACTATGTTATGTCCCCCTCGAAACCCTACAACTTTTGTAGGAAATATTTTTCGATTTAACGCAGTGTTTCTGACAATGAGATATTTGAGTGGGTCCTTTAAAATGGGACACCTGGTATATGTATATATCGATTAATTCGAGTTAAAATGTACAACTCTCGCGTTTGTGTTTCGACGAATAAAATAAAAACTGCCGAAATAAAATAAAATAGAAAAGGGCGATCTCGGTGGGGCATAAAATAATAATCCTATCTGCGTTCTAAAAACATTCCGCGGCGGTAAAACGTTCGTCATATGTATATATCGAACCCGTTTGTCAGCTGGGCCCGTAAAACAGGCATGACGTTCGTTTATATACCCGAGGGGAGAAAACAAAACCGTTTCTCAATTTCTAAACATCGGTAATCCTATACGTTATTTCATCTCTCCGGGTCCGGGACTAGACAGCAGTCATCACTGTCGTGCTCGCTATAGAAAATCGCAATGTGTTAGCAGGCATTAGCAGGCACAAAACACATGCACGTCCAAACGACTGGCGCGTGGCAAACCACATCGATTTGGTTTCTTCTTCCCGTAAAACGCGCCTAGATTAGTCTATCCGCGTATATATATACGTCCAAGAATCAAATATTTATAAATGACGGATAAAATCGCCTCCCTCTACCTTATTCGCGACACGAGATGTACGCGAGAGGTATTATACATACATCCGGAGCTCTCTTCGCCTTCGACTTGGAAAAATATATCGGCTTGGCACGAATCTCGCGATGGCCGATGACAGGTCACGGTCCCGGCGTGTCACCACCGAGCATTCGTCGTCGCGTGTATACGTACGTAGTTACTCGCCTTGAAGCTCTCTCGTGTCTCACGTGCACACACCGCGAATAGAGAGCATCTCCCTAATAAGTGCAGTTGAGGTGGCCGTCGGCCAAATGTAACCGCTGCCCGAAACGCTGCCCACGAATCGACACGTGCGCGTATTTTTATCGTCATCCAAGTTATGCGTTTTGGAGATTACGCAGAGAGAGACGTAACCGCGGTCACGTGATCCTCATCCTCCCTGACACCTCGAAAGACGATCCTTCCGGTCCCGCTTTTATACGCGAGTTTCGAGAGTAATGAGCTTTCGCTAAGACAGAAATTATGTAACTGTCAAATGTTAAATCTTAAATCCGTATCTTTATATTTCGCCTAATCACGAGTCACATGTTTCGTCCCGGTTCCTGTTTGCGAACGACTTTTCTCTCTCGACACTTATATTTGATAAAATTTTCAATATCTTATTATTTTCTCCCCGTGTGTCATATATATCGTAATAAGATATAAGTTTGTCGCGTTCACGTAATCGCGGTTCAGAAGCCCGGTTTGGCGTGTGCTCTTTGGAAAAGTATATAGCTGAAAATCCACCCTGCGATCCGCGCATGAGGAGCAACCGAAGAGATTGCGGCTTAACCAAGTTTCTGGAAATAATCCCGCGCGCAGAGATACTCTCCATCGACGTATATATAAATCCGATTCCACGTTTCTCATAAATGCGAATAAGACGAAAGGATCGCGGCTTCCTCGCTTCTCCGCCATGCGCGGGAGAGAAAAAAAGAGCGCATTGTCTCCTCTCCGCGTTCAACGGAAGGGAATTTCATTTTAGCCGGACAATTATCGGAAAAAAGAAAGAAAAAAAAAAAAAAAACGGCCACGATTCCTCCGATAATCGTTGTGTGTGATCTAATGGAGTTTATTGAGATATTTTTCACATCACGATACTCGCGATAAATGCAATTTCTCTCTCATAATCTTCATATAAAAAAATACTAAAAAAAGATCTAATTACAATCGTTTATTTATAAGCAGCGCGCTTTTATATCCTCCTTTAAAGATCCAGAGAGCGATCGCATCTCCATGCGCGACGGCACGTGCAAATACTTGACGCGACTGGCTTGCACTTTTTTTCTCTCCTTCCTCCTTGTCGCGCATGCAAATGCGGTGAAGCAACCGAGAATCATTAAACGAGAAGAAGTCGCGCGATAAGCACAAGGCTATCTGTACGCGACGACGGCCCCAATTCTTTTCTTCTCCGTCCTCGAGTTTTCTTCGAGAAGCATTCGATATTTGGCGTAAAGAAAAAAAAATAAATAAACGCAAACAGTTCGGAATTTTATTGTCGCCCGCCATAAAAAAAAATAATTATTTTCAGCACAAAAGTAAAATACGTTTTATAATAAATATTTTATATTAATCCTAATTTAGTTAAGCTTCCCGTGATAAATATAAATTTGACTTTGAATTATCGAAGGTTATCTCTCTCTCTCTCTCTCACTTCCTGGGAAGAGATATCTCGCTCGCGACGTCGATATACCTAAAGTCGGCGCTACCGTGTGTCTTATCCCCTAGGAAATCTTACGACGCATAGACAAGCTGGCCCCCGCCTCTGGCGGGATCTGGTGCATATACACTCTGCATAAAATACGCGACGTGGCGCGCGGTCTCATCGCTATAATGCCGCCGTATGTCTGTCCCGTCTCGGTAGTAACGTTCTCACAACCGTGCATCCCTCACCGACGACGGCTTCTCTATGGTTATTCGAACCCCCTCGCGCTGGCCCGAAGGGACGTCGAGGGTCTCCTTCCGCGCGTCAATTCTGCCCTATTGTCGAGAACGAGGCTCTCAGATTCTAGACGCCATTTTTCAAAATTCCCATTCGACGAATAATAAAGATCGCGCACATCGTCGAGAAGAAAAAAAGATAGCTCATTAATTTTCGTTTGTTTAATTAAATAAGCGATCTCGCTTATTAAACGACTATAGTGTTAGGAACGCGAAAATAAATTTGTTAGCTTGCTCTTCTACATTGCGCTTCATTTGCATAGAGTTTATATCTTTTTCTGTTTCGCAGGTAAACGTTTTTGTCCGGTATTTGTCGTTGTCCACTAATTGCACGCTCGTAAACACTCGCGAGGGTGAAATTGCTGTGTTTCGCAGCGCGAAAACCGGAATGAGATACGTGCATTATCGTGAGTCTCTTGTCAAGCGCGGAATAAACGCCACCGCGATATATATCTCGGAGAGATCTCATTGTTTCACCGAAAATAATGCAAAAGTTAACGAGGCCATTTTAAGCCCCGCGGTCTCAACACGTTAATCTCGAGAAGAGTCTTTTTAGCGACAACGAGGTGACTCAATGGCGGCCCGTTAAAACGCAGGCTTCTTCTCTCTTTCTCTTTCTTTCACTGTCGTAATATCGCCATATTACACGCCGTCTACCTTGTCAGACCGCAACCTACTTCCCACATTGTCCTCGCAGAGTCGTTCAATATCTTAGATATAATAATGCAAATCTCGAGGATAAATCTCGCTATACGCGCCTCCATCATCCATCATTTATATCCCCGACACACAAGTTTCTCGCCCGTCTTTTCCGGAAACTGTCACCTTCCAAAGAAAATATAACGTATCGCGCTGCTGTATCGGCGTTCGCGTGTAAAGTATGTACTTCTTCATCGGCGCTTTGCTCCATCGAAACGCGAATAAAAGAGACGGACGGGAGACGGGACGCGCGATATGAAACTGCGCTTTGTGATATCGGTTGGAAACGAACTTTGAAACACTCTCAGGATGGAACTCTGATTTTTAAGACACTCTCCATACCCGAGCGATTGTCAAGTCGGACAAGTGCAATGGGTAAATGTTCCTCTTGATAACATCGACTGTACAAGATGTATCATAAATTTGGATCGCTACTTCAGGAACGTAAAAGAGTTCATGTATAAACATAAATCCAAAAATAATTTTTCAATCGATCCCTTTGTCCTGCCAGGACATTTGACAGGTGCTGCTTGCAGACAATTCTCGGAAAACGATTGGCCCATTTTGCTTGAACTATTTTAAAAATTATTTGTTACTCTTATGTATTTTTGAGAAAATAAAATAATAGACTTTATAATTATCTTAATTTCGATCCAGCTGTGAAAACGACACATTTTAGGATATATTTGTATAAACTCTTTTGCTCATTTCTAATGGAATACGCTCCTAAAGTAGCGGCCCACATTTATGATACACCCTGTATATTTCTGTACGAGGATACGTCAACCGTGGTATGTTATTTTTCCGCGATCCGCACGTGTCGCACGTCCTCCCGAAATTATCCCAACTAATATTATCCGCTTCTCTTTGAAAAAAAAATTGTTTCTCGCTCTCGTGAATATTATTTCTTTCACACTTCTGACGCGGTAGAAATAGTCCGCAATTTTCACAAAGATAATTAGCAATCCGTATAAAATTTAAAAACTTGGTCGGCGAGAGCTGACGAACAGAAAGAGAACTTGAAGGGAACTTTTTATCTCTCCGTTGCAATTCCATTTACATAAACAGAGAAATTTTAGCCACTACCAATGTGTTTCTCGGTACTACATTATTCGGAAGCATTATCCCCGAACAGAGGGAAATGGCGAAATTTATACGCGAATACATGTATATGTAACACGCGGATGTTCGAACTTGTCGATCGATCACCCGAACCTGAATTTGCAATTTTTAATTACATTCGGATGCAACAATACGCGTAATGATTGACAACTAAAAAAATTGTACGTAGAAAGGAGATATGCTGCATATTACACGCGTATGAAAAATTTTACAAAAATCCTGCCAATTCCTTGTCGTTTACATTTTATATTACACGGCAGAGTTTTACCGCATAAATATTAAAGAGAACTTTAAATATTCAGGATGCTGCAACCAAAATTTACAATTACCGTCGCCGTAACGAATATTTTGCTCTGAGAAACTTTCAAAATTAAAAGCGGATAATCAGAGCGCGCCGTGCGATCCGGGATAATTTCACGAAGATGGGATTAAGCGCGGCACTCATTATTGCGCAAATCTCGAGACGAAGAGACGATCATTATCGGCACCGTAATTACGCGCCAACGCTTGCGCGCGATTCGACTTAACTCCTCGAAGAGTAATCGATTCGTCCGGATGTCCGAGTTTATTTTTCCCGTACTCAGCAAACTCGCCTTTTCTCAGACGGATTCGGATTCTAAGGAGGAGGACAACTCGGTCTATTAAGCCGACTGACATTCATGTCACTGCGAAATACTTAATCGTATAAATCATGAGATCGCGATAAAAAGGAAGACAAAAAGTATAAAAAGCCAACCTTATAAAAGACTGTAAAATAATTTCACGAAAATTTAAAATAAAAAAAAATATAAATCATTTCTTAAATTCTAGATATATTTTTGCGACTTTGTAAAAATTTTTCTTCAAGAGTCCGTATATCCTTTAAGAGTTGCATTTTTATTTCGCACCGATGTGTGTATCGCGGCGTATTTTCCGTCCAAGCAACCTTTCACGCGATCTAATCAAGGGAAGATCGGCATCACGCATCCACCGAGTCAGCTGATTGCGATCGCGAACCCGAATGCCCTTAATCCCTCGTCTAACTACGTTCTAACGAATTTTTCACCGCGCTTCGCCGACTGACCAAAACTCGAACGGAAACACGAGAGTTTCCGCGGCGGAGATCTCCGGAGATATAGGATAATGCGAGCTCTCTCGTCGAGGGTTGTTCGCACATGCAAAACCCCGCCGAGACCACCCCGGCAAACGCTAAGTCCGTCGAAAAACCGCCACCCGATCCCGGATTTATCTTCCTCCTTCGCCGACAGAGACGCGACACGAAACATCCGCGCGGCAACGGAAATTCAAGCCGAGTTGCGTGTCTAGAAACGTATCAGAGCGAAAGACTCTCGCGCGCGACTCGCGCTCTGCATTTCTTCCCCATCAAAGAAAAATGAATTCCGAAACTGTGACGTTATTCACGGATATATCATAAAGAGAAATAGAGAGAATAAATGAATAAACGAATAAAGTTTACTATATTTCGGGTAGTTCTCTCTTGAGGCATGCACGTAATCTAACTCGCAAAGTATGCGAAATATGTAATATAGGTAACTCTAAATAAATATATCTACAAGCGCGTAGAATAAAAGAAGAAAGAAGGAAAAAGGAAAGGAAAGAACGTGTTTAAACTCCAATATTTCTTACGGAACGAGCCGAGATTTCTTATATCTCGCTATGAGAGAAACCGCAAGAACCTTGGAAAAAGCCTGACATCTGCTAATAAAGACTTCTAAAGATAGGAGGCGACTACTATAAAAGTTTTTTTTTTATAATTGTATGTACTGCTAACTCTTGTTTATCGAACAGTGGACGATGGAGTCTAAACAAGCGAATAAATGTAACGTCATTTATGTGTGAGGATCAAAGAGAGAGAGAGAGAGAGAGAGAGAGAGGCAAAGAGAAATAGTGGCCCGTTTGTTTAGAATTTAGAAATTCGACGATTAATAGCTCTCGCGCGAGCCAACAATGTCGGTTGCATTATTTTGTGCTATAAACATAGGCCGAATACTGCGACAAATACATGGCGGGAGAAAATCAATTTTTGCAAGCGCGATAATCCTTTCAAAACGACGGCACGACCGAGCTGATATCCTTCTTCCCCGCGATTCGATGGTGACCCCGGGGCCGACAATGCGCGTCCAAGGCACGCGATTCACATGGCACATCTATCAATTAAAGAATTTAAATATAGGCCACGTAAACTATGTAAGGCCTGACGAAAAATCGAATTCGTCTCCTCGAAGCGGCTCGAGGCCGCTCCAAGTCCTACCTCCTATTTTCGTTTTGTTACAGCCAGACCGCCGTTTTGTTGCCCGTAGCACCGCGCGAGCCTTGACCCGCGACTAATTATTCGGGAACGCTTTCCGGTAAGAGGGGAAAAGAGAAGGAGAGGGCCCGGCTCCGCCATTTGGCGCGCGCGGGACGACGAAGACGACGATGGGCGAATTCTGTGATTGCGAAACACGGTTGCGTTTGGCAGCGGTTACCAGCCCGTGCCAAAATATTTGTTGTGCCGTGCCCCGTTGCGTAAATCCGCGACGCGCGCTTACATACCGTGTCTCTCTCTCTTTCTCGGGAACGGCGGTAAATGGGACGTGATCGGTCAATTATCGCGAAAAGGTTTTGTGCCTCGTCCACGACGGGGCACGTCGATTTTCGAGGGATATATACGACGTTTCGCGCTAATTGCGGCGTTAAATATAGCGAAAGCGAGATATACCTCTAACAATTGTCCCGGGATTACGTGAAGTGCGAGTATTGCGACGAGTATCGATTACGTAAAAAAATAAATAAATAAATAAATAAATAAATAAATAAATAAATATAGAGAGGGAAAGAAAGAGAGAAAAGCGATGAGATGCTTTCGATCGCGTCGAGAGATCTCATGGATGTCACGACGGTGTCGAAAAGAAACGAGCGACTTCCGTGACTGCAATCATATTTCCGCGGACACGTGACGAATAGCTACAAGATCCCGACACGATCCGATGTGATAGCACGACGAAAATTGGCTCGGCTCTCCAGCGAGATATTAATGCGAAGGAATGTACAAATGGCTCTCATTAGCGATATAGCCGAGCTCGACTTCATGATCGAAAAACTGTCGTTACATTAACGATTTCATTTACAGTAACTGGAAACGGAACGTCTCCTAATGCACGTTTAAGCCTTCATTTAGTCACTTTGAAGTCATTTTACTCGCGCTTCACATTTTTAGCGATCCTCTGCAATATTCTATATTAAAAGCTGCGCATGTCGAATATATAGCGCGCGATGCATATTTTGAAGAAGTGAAATTTTAATAGAAGCAATAAAATTATTTTCTCAATTTCTGATATCTCTGAATTTCTACGATATCTTTTACGATATTTTTTTTGAACTCTGATTTTATTCTAAAGCTTTCTCGACAAAGTTATCTTTCTGAAATAGATATGTATATTAAGTAATTATTTTCCAATGAAATTGTACATATTAATCATAATTATTTTTTCGCAATTAAAAAATTATCGCAATCTAAATATAATTTAATCTTTTAAGCAATATACATTTTCAACGATATCGATTAGGCTACAACAGTGTTTTCAAATTAATATAACCCTACACGAAATAAAAAAAAAGATAAACCACGAAACCACTGATACTAGACATAGTTTAGCAAATTTAATAAGCAAACAATATATGTACGCGAAAAAAAGCGAAAATGTGAACAAAAAAACTTGTAAAGATCAATACACTAGTTTGGAAAAAAATCATGTATCATATATTATTTACAGAGCATTTAACATCCTTTCAACAGACAGATGTAGTAAGCTCTTTTTTCTCAGAACGATCACCAAGAGTCGCGACAATCCCATATAATAGTTACAGATAACAAATATTTTCTGCGAAAAGAGTTTCTCTACAATACACTCGCGCGATATTTTTTTTATCAGGAGTTTACTGCGAGAATAGCATATTTCTGCTCTCTATCTCTCTTCCTCTCTCGTCGAGGGAGTAATTCCGGCTAATGTTCCGAAAGCGAGTGTCATTGATAGAGGATTCCGTGTGTGACACGCGGATATTAAGAAAACCTCGCAGCGAGGACTCGCATTTACGGCGCTTTATAAATGGTTAATGCGGGGTGAGGGAGGAAAAATCGATAGTCTCCTGCCGCGTATCCCGTCGGAATTTCGCGCCGATGTTTCGCTCGCGTGACACGAGGATTAACTTCTCGCACATCGCGCGACTTCTCGCCGTAATAATTATTTTTATGATTTATATTGCAAAAATCGGAAGCACTCTGCGACACGACATATTGATAAAAGGGTAGAGCGCTGTTTAAGGGTTAACGCGAAGGGGTTAACGCGAGACGAAGGCAATCCCGGCAGTAAATATTTGATCAAAGCTCGTCGCGAAAGGATGAGAAGACGTGTGCAGGCAAATCGGCTACAAGATTCTTCCCCGCGAAACGACAGGAAAATGAGCAGTCACGTGTGCGTTAAAGGCTGATGCCAGGAAACGTGTTTATAGATTAAGATTCACAAGGAAATGCGAAACCTTCCCTCTGATAGGAAAGGATATGCGACAAGAACTACAATCGCTCGTCATCGTTCGAAACTGCCTGTAAGACGCGACGTTTGAGCGACACAACTGCATATTTCAGCATATATCGCTAAGTGTGCATATATGTGAAGAAAAGTTTTCATTTATGAAAATATATTTTCTACAGTTGCAAATAAGGGAAAGATCATCGTGCTTGTGCACGATGATCTTTCCCTTATTTGCAACTGTAGAAAATATATTTTCATAAATGAAAACTTTTCTTCACAGCAAAATAAAATATCGGAGTAATTACTCTTTATGTTCATTTATGAAAATATATTTTCTACAGTTGCAAATAAGGGAAAGATCATCGTGCTTGTGCACGATGATCTTTCTCTTATTTGCAACTGTAGAAAATATATTTTCATAAATGAAAACTTTTCTTCACAGCAAAGTAAAATATCGGAGTAATTACTCTTTATGTTCATTTATGAAAATATATTTTCTACAGTTGCAAATAAGGGAAAGATCATCGTGCTTGTGCACGATGATCTTTCCCTTATTTGCAACTGTAGAAAATATATTTTCATAAATGAAAACTTTTCTTCACAGCAAAGTAAAATATCGGAGTAATTACTCTTTATGTTAATTCGTAATATACTTCATTGATATACAATCGTCAACATTTTATACAAATTTTGTCAAGGACAAGTAACTTATCTTGAAATTCTAAAATAGCATCTTATTTAGAATCTTATAAACTTGTCAGGTGTTTATTATATGTAGAGTTCTACGCTTTATGTAATTAAACATTTCTCCTTTAGTAATCATCCGGCGGTATTTCAATTATTGGTACATCTATATCCGTTTTGATGGACTTAATGCATCGCGCGCGCATAGGCATGCACATATACTACGTATATAATATTGCGAGATAGCAAGGCTGCTTGCAGAAAGATAGAGAGAGAGAGATAGAGAGAGTCGGGCAATATACCGCGTATACACGTATAATATATCTGAAATTTCATTTGGTTAATGGCAGTGCAGCCGTATTGCAGAAGTATACGTGTGCACGTGTGTACAGACATGCAGGCAGGGTCGACTTCGGAGATTTGCGCGCCCCTTGGGGCGAGCGTCGAGTTTATACTTTGACTTTTATTTACCATAAAGAGCCTTTTGCCTACTTCCTCAATATAGCCCGTTTATATTTTTACTCATATCTTTTACCAAGCCCGCGGTGCTGCGTTTCGTCAAGACAGAAATCCACGTATAGAACAAGAAGAAGAACAACATCTTTTATACCGCGTGTACATATATACACGTGTTGGATGAAAAATCACGAATCGCGTCAAAGTACACTCTGGAACAGTAGCTATTTTTTTTTTTTTTTTTTCCCGGAACCAGTCTCTTACGTATACGAGGGGGTTCATTGCACGGCCGAAAAATTACACGCGAAAGAAAACCGCGTTCTTTCCATTAGCGCGCAGACATGTCCTTTCTTCGTAGTGCCATTAAGTAATTACTCGACACGAAGAAAGCGAGCCCTCGGCAACTTGTAAATCTTACTCTCGATCAATTTTCAACCTGCTTAAATCGCACTATATCCATTCTAATTTTACACTTTTATCTTGACCGAGGATCGTAAGAAATATCGAATATTCCACGGCGAGATTCTTTGAGACGCAAAATTATATTAGATTCGATATACTTTATCCTGAATTAAGTGGACCGAGTAAATTATTCTATCCCATATAAAAATTTCACGAGACTGTATCACGTTACTTTCTCGATAAGGGGAATTCGATTAAAGAAGATAATATTTATATTCGGTCGCTCGCGTACACAGCTAATAATCAATCTACGTCGGAATAATCGTCGTCGAAGCAATAAAGAGAGAAATCGAACACGCTTTACAGGACGCGTCACTATATATACGAGAGCTCTCATATCGTCGGCCAACAGAAATGGCGGAACAGAAGAGCGTGTTATGGATTTGGACCTTGATGGGCTCTCTCTCCTCGCGATCCTTTCCGCTTCGCCAGTAAATCGGAAGTTCGCAAGAGCATTCGAGACGACGACGCGTTCTCTCTCGATGAAATAGCATAGAAGCGACTGAAAATCATCCCAGTATCCCGGTCGTCGTGAGACGCTTAGGAACCGAAGTACGTGCACGTTCGTCTAGGGTCTATCCGCCCGTTTGACGAGCATACGTGCCTTGGGCGGACAATTCCCTTTTCGCCCTATATATATAGTCGGGAGAACGGGAGGAATTTTGCGAGAGAGGAGCTAAATGAGAATTTTTTTCGTACCATCGATCGCCCTTCGACTCGTCGAAAGAAAGAGAGGAACAGATTACGCCGAATACGCGCGTAATCTTTTATTACTCTTTTATCCCCCCTCTCCCACGGAATCGACACCTGTCGCTTTACCCACGTGTCGCTCTCGTAGTTTTACGCGTGTTACGATTTCCTTCCAGGGAATATCAATCATGCGAGGACACGATAAGAGTGATTGATACCGCGAGAAGGGTACCGGCACCGTCAACCAAAGCGAACGCGATAAAAACGATGTCGTTAGCGACGACGACGTCTCTCCCAAGGATCCCGCGAGAACGCGCAATCTTACTCTCGCACGTGTGCGCACTGTTGCAGCAGCAGGCAGATATTACAACGGACTCATGTGTTATTACAACATCAAGCGCTTTCACCGGTTCTCGACGTGCGACCCCCGTTGCTCCATCTACACACACACACACACACACGCATCTATCCACATCTATCTCCATCTCAGAAAATCCGCTCGCTCTCACGAGAGAGAATAGAGGGGATATTCTGGCCTCGGCGCGAAAACGATTTACTATCGCGACTGCAGTGATATAGTAAATATCGCTATTCTCTGAGAAACATTCTAGTCATTTATAAGTATCGATAGAATTTGTCGCTATTTCGCGCGATTGCGAAACGTTACATTTTTCAGAAAAGATGGGACGTGGAGATCGAGCGGGGCGCGAAGCTTGATTTATATCTGAGGGAGAATAGAGACGAGACGAGACGATCAATATTCCCCGGTCAATCAATCATCATCGACATCTTCGAAGGAACACATCGATATTATGCCGCCATTCTCTAATTCCGACACCGCTCTGTCGACGAAGCTAACCGCTTCTCGTCGAACGAGGCCGTTATACTCTCTTTTCGCTATATAAATACGTACATACACACACACAGAGAGAGAGATTCAACCTCGGTTGTTCTGGCAGCGGAGGAGACGCTCCTGTCATCCGTCAACGACGCGGAGGTCTATATATTACGTAAGGCTTCGCTCCCGTTCTTTCTCTCGCGCGTACTCATCATTTCCTCGCTCTCTATCCATTTCCTCCACCCTTTACCCCTTTACCCCTTTACCCCTTTACCCCCTTTCCCCCCTTCCGTTACGTTCATTCCTCGTTCGACGTTCACAAAAAATAAAAGGGGACCAACGTACTTCCGGAGCTATTTGTGTTGTGTGTGTGTGTGTGTTGTGTGTGTGTGTTGTGTTTTGTGCGATATCAAAAATCTTCCTGTCTGGTAATTCAAACCGGCTAAATTTCATGCTTAGAAAAAAAATTTAACAAAATTTATACCAACAAACTGCAAGAGTTTCTTCATAAGAAATTTAAGAAACTCTTAAGAGTATATTACGCGTGTCTGCTTTTGCACGAGGACAATGTACCAAAAAAAAAAAAAACTAAAGTTCCTTTTTGTTTTGTAAACTCTCTCTCGCATTTATTAGAAAATTTCAAGTTTCAATAAATCTCGCTGCGAATTAAATTTAGCTCCGATCCGAGTTCGCGGAACACGGAGCGCGGAGCTGCGTGTCGCGATCGGCTCATTGTGCGAAGATAATTGAGCGCCCGGAATAACCGCAGCTCCGCACCCGGCGCGGAGAAGCGCATTTATCTATCTCGCGAGGGTCGGGCCGGGGAGAACAAGCGTATGCATATTGTGAATTGTGATGCATATAGGCGCGAGAGGATCAAACGTCGCGCCGTCGCGTTTAATACGTGCGGCGCGCGATATCGCGGTAAATAAATAGATTGCGAATTAATGGCGCGGATCATGTGAGTCGCGTATATATGTGTGTGTATGTATGGTCGCTGCGGATTCGTCGTTTAACACGACGAAAGACCCAATTGACAGATTCTGCGTTAAGCGAACAACTTGACTCTGTCGCGCGATTTAACGCCCGTATATATATATAACGTATATTATCGCTCGTGAAATTGCTACGCGCACGTGTTGTATAAATGTATATATAGATTATTCGTTTAAGAAGATAGTTGCCCGAATTTACATTTGCAATCCGAATTTGTTTGTTTCTGCGAGGATTTAATCGGTCGCTTGATTAACTGAGTCATTTGAAGCCTGACAATTTAAAGAGCTCTCGCGAATCCAGCTTTAGCGATGAGACATTTAATGGAAACATTTTCTAACGTTTAATATCTATCTTAAGAAAACTTTAATCCGTAAGAGGGAGAGAGAGATAAAGAGAGAGAAACTTATTAATAACCAGAGTGTCCAGCTGAAAATACAGAAGTTATGAAAACGACTTGAAATTAAAACTTCTCTCAAGAGAAACTCTTTTTATTCAACTATCTCCAGAGAACAGAGAGCTTGGCGCGTCTGGTGTAAACATGCTTTGCGAAACATTCTCTCTATAGAAACTAATAGACGCTTACGTAACTTCGATCGGATGATCGTAAAGATAACAATTTGATGCCTGTTATTTAATGCGCGAGAAGCAACGAATATCGAATACGGTATTGTCAGCGCGTAATAAGCGAGCAAACAAATGCAACCGGATACGTCGTCGTGGCAATTTTCATTTGCCGCAATTCGAATTATATCGAAGATGTGTCGAGCCGCAAAACTCTCCCGCAAATCCCTGTTTTTTTGGGGGGCGTTTTTGTGTCTCGATTATAGAGATACAATGCGGCCGTAATAAATAAATATAAAAATATTCGCCGATATATATTCCGCAAAATTCGCGGAGGCAATCGATGGAAAGCAAATATTTTAATTACGGCTTCGCTCGGCGTGCTAAAAAATCATTGACACACAATATGATCGACTGTCCCCGGCTTTCGCGATGCGACGATATTACTCGGACGACAGACGCGAGAAGGTAACGTGTCGAAATCGCGGACGCACGTCGAAAATTGAATGATGTGAAATCAAAACAGACGGAGTAGAAATATGGCGCGAAAGCCAAAATCACATTCGCCATCAACGAGAAAATATGAATAATGAAATATCGCAATAAAAAGTGTCTAGATTACGTTTAACGCCACATCGCGTCGATATCTATATGTCGCTTCCCGAAAAAATATCACCGGAAAAATTCGACGTGACAGCCCGAAAGCGACGACATATCGAATTAATACGGTTGATCGAATATATAGAGGGGGGAAGGGAAAAAGGGAAGCAAACGAATCCCCCAGACCAGTCCGAGACGCGCGCACCTGTTTGCTCGTAAAGTGTCGTGTGTGCATCTATATGTGTACGTGTGTTTCCGCACAGTTTTCTTCGCAAATGTGCATGTGACTTGGTGCGTCCAAGGCGCATATATATCCGGCTCGACGTAACGACACGTCTGGCGACCGTTTCGACTGCATGCTTTATCTTGGCTACGCGATCCACGTATCCCGAAAGGAAGGCGGAAGCGTTCCGCGCGATAGATTACGGAAAACTCGTGCCGCGATACGTGCGGAATAAAAATACGCCGCCTCGTTTTCCGTTTTCGACGTGTGTTGCAACCGCGTTTACTTCTCCCGCGGCGAAAATTTATTTCATCCTAATTGTACCGGGTTCGATCTTAAAAGTCTCCCCGAACTGAACCTCGACGTACCTTATATACGAAGTCGAAGCGTTATTGTGCGCGTCCACTTCTTCTTTATCTCATCCACCCCCGCGGTAAAACTGTTATATATCTCGCGAATTACGATGCCGCGAATGGGCGGGATAAATAAGCAGCAGGGCACGTTTGCTTCGGAAAATGCGCTCGCCGCAAATGCGTATACGGTAAAGTGACGGCGAAGTGCACGTCAAATTATAGATATGCACTCGGGAAAACGTTTACCGTCGTTGGAGCGTACTACTACGACGACGACACTTGCCCGATAAATTTCCTTCCAGGAGAGCTGCTATACTAGTTCTCTCCCCTAAGCGGCTTGCCCCGGAGAGGGAAGAAATAGAGGCACGAGAAAGAGAGAAAGAGAGATCCCCAGGCAGGGGGTTCACCTTTCTCTCGGTAATTTCATTATCTCAGGACGCGGACGTCGCGACGTCTTTATTTAACGTTAGCGATGGCGCGATATGTGAGCCCACGGGTAAGATATTACATTTTTCTTACGCGGAGATTACAGAAAATACCTCGTCCTGTAACTCTCGAGTAAATTTCCCGAGCGACGATATATATGGAAACGGTTTCGATCCGAAGAAAAAAAATGATATCTCCTGCTTCGCTCTCGTCGAAATATCATCGTATAATGCACGTTTTAAGTGCGACGACATTAAAAAGCTATTAGTCGAACACATGGGAAGATTTACGTATACAAGCTATATTGAGTTTGATGAGAAACGCGCCCTCAGCGAAAGTTTCGTGTCTCTTATTATAGAACTTGGTTCTCGTTTGAGAAAGAAAGAAGGAAAGGGGGAGGATAATTTAGTTTGATTATTTTTCTTAAGTTGCTAAATAAATAAAGCGAAAGAAGAGAGAGAAGAAGAACTTTCATTTATCATATAACTTGATGGAAGCTGCCGCGTACAAATTGACTTTGCTGGCTTATCATATCGATATCGGGTAAATTTTTGTTTTCTCCCCAAATAACGACTCATAATTCACGACGCAGCGCAAAATATTCGGCGCCTCTTTCCCGCTAACCCCGAATCGCGAATAAATTCGAACAACGAAACTCTCCTGGCAAGGGACTGCCGATTTTTCGCGAATGTGTATGTGGCGTCGTGTCTGAATACCTGTCATGCTATCCCTAATATACGCGACGAGCATTCTGTCGGTTATTTTAGATGCATTCGCCCTCGTGTTATTACGCGCCGACTATTTAGATTTTATCTAGAATAGAAGCGCGCTAGGGACAGACAGACCAGATAACTGAATCGAATTTGGCACACAGACAGATCTAATTATGTATTTATAAATAAATGGATCGCGATAGATTGTTATTATGAATTATAAAAATTATAAAAATGAATTATAAATTATTGAAATTGAAGATAAAACGTCCAGATATATGGATGAAAACTTTTAACTATATGACTTCGATAAAAGAATATATGCGTAATAACACGGAGAAAATATTATAGTAAAAATTATAATGTAATTTTTGTAATCGTGTGTGAAACTTATATTTAAAAAAATACGTATAAGAAAAATCACGATATTTTTTTTATATTCAATAATTTATGTACGTATCATGTTTTATAAAAAAGAGTATTGTAATTATTCAAATATTTTGACGCACAAACAAATGCATAATCGTTAACAAACAATAGAACAAATGCATAATTTAAAATTTTTATATAGTAATAAATATCTTAATATCGTCATATTCAGCTTTATACAATAAATGTTATAAAAGAGAATATATTTTCCATGTATATTGTACTGTAAAATTTTCTCCGTGTACGCTGTATATATGGTTAACAATCGTATAAATATTAAATATGAGTAATAAAATATGAAACGTCTGTATGGCGAATCGGCGTAACTTCTTTCTCTGTTAACGCAACTTTAACAGCGTTCTGCGTGCATTACGATTAAAAATGTAGAGAAAATTCTAAATTTATTTGAGAGAAAGAGAGATTATTTTGATATATAGCAAAATTATTGAAATTGAAGATAAATCTTCCGTCCAGATATATGAAACTTTTAACTATACGATTTCGAATGAGAGAATATGTGTAATAACACCTGTCGTTTAAATCGAGATTATTTATCATTTTATTTATAGTTTCTCCTCGCTTTAATTAAAAGAAGACAATCCAACGTCTCGATCGTCGCACAGTGTGATTCATGAAGAAGTATAAGAACGCAATGAATGCATCGTCTCGCTGCTCACGTCACCTCGCATAACACTCGATGCAATTGCTCGTAACTCATTCCATCAGCGATCATCGCTCATAAACGATTTCTATTCCGATATATAAATCGTTCATGGCATCATCAGATATAAATAAATTCGCCCCCCTCTCGGAAAATATATACGTAGGTACGTGTTTCATTGACGAATAAAGTTCGCTCGACCGTGGGGGATTCCGCGAAGGAGAAAAGGTGTTCTGGTTCGGCGAAACCACCGTTTTGCCACTCTTCAATTAACGTTTGACTCGGTCGGCTTTCGATGAACAAATAAGCTTTTCACGAGAAGCACGAAACGCCAAAACGTCGTTGGACGTTAATGAACAGAAACGAACGCGCGATAGCTAACTTTGAGAACACCTCGGAGATTCACAAGTAAAATTAAAACTTGACGCAGGTTGAACAGCAGAAACACAATGTATCTCATTCGAACTTGGAACTTGTCTCGCGCGCTTCAGGGACCCGAAATCAACTTCCAACTTCTATATAACCCGGTTGACTCGATTTTCGCGCGAAAACATTGCGCGGTGTGTAATTCTTTTTAAATATCACTTTTCAACGTAAACATAACATTTTCTATCTCACGGAGATGTGTATATATATATATACATGACACACGTATATAGCGTCACGTAAGGGAAGAATGTCAATGAAGCGAAATTCCGACGTCGCTCTCGGGACGCCCCGGCAAGAGATACGAGGATCTTTAGGCGCGGGGCTTACCTTACGTGGTTCCGGTGCGTAAATTCCGGGCAAGGGCGCCAGCAGGTGTAGACCAGCGGGATTGGGGATGCCGGAGGCCGGGTGTCCCGGCGGGATCGGTAGCGGGACCAGCTTCAGGCCCCAGGGCAGATACCAAGGCGCCGTGTGATGCATCCTGGTCGGCGACTCTCAATCGCGGTGCAGGGTCGATCGAGGGATCGCGCTCCAGCGTGCGATTTCTCGCGGCGATTCCACCTCGCGATCGATCGAGACGATCGGGGGGGGGGGGGGAAGAAGAGACGGAGAACCGATTCGCCGGATGGTATTTCTCTTTTTCTCGAAACGCCGAAGAGGAGAGAGACGAGGGCGGAGCGAGAGGAAAAAGGAGGATCACCTTGCCATTTTCCAAGCCAACTTCCGCGTGTCCCGCTCTATCGAGATATATAAACTTCGATATAAACTGGTTTTCTCTCGAAAAGTACGTCCCTTAAGCCCTCGGCGACGAAATGGACACGTCACACGAAGCACGAAGGATGCGAAAAACGATTACGCGCGGTTAACCTCGTCATTGTGCGCGCGTGCGCTTATACTATTAGAGAAAGTGCATTAAAATTGATGCCGCGCTCTCTTGGCGTCGCGACACACCGAATGTCACACGCAGTATACGTGCGTATGCCAATGTGCGTATGTATCGCTCGTATCGCACGATATAACACGTTCGAATCGCGAGGAGAGATACCCTTTATCAGGACGTGTCTGATACAAGCGCGCGGCGTCGACTGATCGAGGGAGCCTCTACGTCGCGAGCACATGGCCGCGCGCGTCGACTCTCTCCCACCACTTCCCCCACCGTCTACAGCATCCCCCTCTAAATCGGCGGGCTCCGGGTCGACAATGTACGTCATGGACTACGACGAAGAATGCGATTTGGAAAATCTAGATTTACATATATCAATATTTTTTTCCTCCTTTCGGTGTAATTATTTCACAAGATTATCTAGATTATTTTAATTTTCACATATCACATTTTAAGCTTTCATACGCACTCTGCAATATGTGGATTGCGTCTGGTTTTAAGAATACAGCGTTTTATGCAACACTTTAAATCATTATTTTACACTGGATTAAACTGGATTTTTTTTTTTTTTATTATTATTGAAAACGTTTATCGGTTTATCGTTTGTGCTGTTCTTCTTTGTTTACATTGTTTGTGTTGTGTGCGCTAATACGTGACTACACGATTAAAGACCGATTCAGTTTGAACTTTAAGAATAAACTGGCTAATGCGCTTTGGAATAGAATTTCTAGTGGTCCATCATTCGCACATCGCTTCCCTGTTTTCTATATGAAACAAAGTTGAATTTCGTTTCGCACAGATAATAGGGAACAATACATATGTAACCTTGACTTTATTTCGTATGAAAAATACATCCGCGCTCGCAACAACAGTGAATGTTTAAATTAGGTGAAAACCACTTTAAAATGCCATATAGTTCAAAGTGCGTATGATATTTAGGCCTGTATATTTTATAATACATAAGAAAATTAAAGTTATTTGTAAGAAGAGAGTAAGTTTTTGTAAATAATTATCTAAATTCCAATATCAAAAATATACTGTTTATATATTATTATCTACTATAAATATAAAGTTCATTATTTTTTATTCTAATTTTATTATCATTGTATCGATAAAGAAGATAAATAGAAAGATTTTCTTCATCGTCATTCTTCTTTCATTATCAATTAATTTGTCTGTTATTCTTATCACATCAAAGAGAAAGTAGGTATTGTTTCTTACAACTAATTAAAAAAATATTTATTCTCTTTCGTCCTAGTTTTTCATTCGACGGATATAAATAATACTAAACAATTCATATATTATATTTAAAAAAAAAAAAAAAAAAAAAATACTCTCCCAAACAATTGCGTTCCATTCACCACATAATAAACATCATTCTTATTGTTATAAAAATAATTTTTAAACCATCCTTGTATAATTCAAAATATAATATGTAAAATTTTATATTGTATTCGTAGTAAGAATAGAAAATCGAGAGAAAGATAAATGTCAAATTTTGATATACACGAGTACAGCAAGAGAGATATTCCAAACAAGATCCGGTAACTCCGATGTTCCATGGTAATCTCATTTCGGAATTGATGGCGCATGGACGTCACAAGCTTTGATGTTAGGAAACGTGTCGCGACGAACATTGGCCCGTTCGCGGAATTAAGGGATATCTACCGGACGGTAACTTATGCTGAATCCGAATCATTCGGTTCGCTGGGTCGCTGATTTTGGAGCAATCTAAGCGGATCGCCGAACAGAAGCGCTTGACGTGTGTCTACGTCAGTGATATAACGGACATTCAATTCGCGATTAATTTAGACCGAGAGAGTAAGTCGAATGTCAATGCGAAATCAAAGATGTACAGAGATGAACGAAATAGAGACACGCCCGACGTAAGCCGGCCGAATTTACTTTGAGTAATTAAATGGAAAGCGGACCCGAATGCCAAAGCAATGACGTTGAAATAATTAATGACAAAGATACTAAAATCTAAGCGATAAAATAATCGTTAAATATGAATTACGCTTCCGGGAGAATCAGTGTCAGGCGCGAAAGTGAAAAGATAAATGGCTCGCGTTTCAAAAACAAGGAGAGGACATTAAATTCACCTTATCGTCCGATATCAACATAACGTTTTAATTAGAAATTAAATTTACGACGCCCCGATGCTCGAGCCGATACTCGTGTCCGCGATGCATGTGCATCCGGTGGATTTATAATTAAGTATAGTTTAATTAGGCTGTCCCAAAGTTAGACGTGTACACCCGGGAAAACTGACCCCATCTAACTTCAATCCCGGAGATGGCTCGTGTCCGACGTAATGGGGCCCCCGTCGCCTCGATTATATCATTTATTTATCGATATTACTTTGCAAATTATGTACACTCTAAGCAAGTCCGTCGTTTCGTAAACGAACAAGACCGAGTGGACGGTTCCTTTCAATATGTAATTCAATCTAGTGTCAAGAAAGATGGGGAGAAGGGTGTAATGGAACTGATGCAGCCAATGTCGTTCCGCGGTGCAGAAGAGATATATAGAAAGACAAATATCTAGCGTGTAAACACGCGATGCAACCCTCCTATTCACTTTCGAGCGCGCAGAGTGACGTCGGCTATTCCATTTCCATGACATTGAAATATATGCGGGGGTATACACGTTTGTGAAAAGATGAGAAATCAATATTACTAAAAAACAGGAGCTTTTCTATCTCAGGGACTCGAGGCGTAAAAATCTTTTGTAAAAAATAAGAACTAACTTTTGCAAAATACGATCGTTCGTTCGTAAAATATGCTCATTCATCTCGAGACATTTGTCATTCTCTTTCGTTCAGTAATTTGCGATTTCCGCGTATTACGAAATAGAATACATCGATAAGCAAAATAATGTCTCTATACAGACGATCGTTTCGTCTTCTATATGGGCGAATAACTGCGCACGAGATATGTGTAATATGTCAAAGTAAATATTGACAAGCGATTAAACCGTGCGCAGAAGCGACCGTCGAATATTAATATTAATACGCTGACGCGACGCTGTGACAACTTGGTAATGACGATTTCGCCACTTTCGGGGAAACGAGACATCGTGGAAATCCCCGAGCCGTCGATTAACGAGTCCGCTAATTGCTCGACGTCTCTCGCAGACATATGGGAAGCGCGCGTATATAAACACTCGAGAACCGGAAATAAGCGTGAGAGGAACTTTATTGGGAAAAACAACCTATTATTCTTGCATAACCCAAGTCCGTTTTAATTATGGCAAAGCTTCTAAAAGGGATGATGGCTTCGCCTCGCGATTTTACAAGAGTTCGGGCATTGTTATTCGGCTTAACGGAGCAGCAAAAAGGACGAGAAAAACAATTGGAAACTTGGCGGGAGAAAGAATCCACGACCTGTGACACCGTATTAATCCAATCCAAGTTCTGCCTGGGAATATCGAAGAGACACACCGACGAACTCGCGCAGACAAAACTTTTTCCATTCATGTTGCAATAAAGTTTACATTTCCGCGCGCATCCGAATCGGTGAAATGGATCTAACGAAATATTAGCTGAAGCAACTGCACGAGTCAATATTTTCTGGAAATTCGCAAAAGAAATATCACACAGCGAAAGGAGAAAAAAATTACTTTTTATCTCATCTTCCGTTTGCATTCTTTTTTTTTTTATATTTTCTAACGATATCGCGAAGATTTGAATTTTCGAAACGCTATCTTTATTTATTCTCGCGAGAGTATCAAAGTTTCGGACGCCATACGTACAAGTTTCAGAAAGCAAAAAGATTAAATCGCGAAAAAGTACCGTCGGAAAAGCTAAATCTTCGATTCTGGATTCTCGACCAGGGAACTTTAAAAAGTCGTCGCTCGTAGATAAAAGTCGAAAAGCCGGCGTGCATTATCGTAAAGTGTATTATCGTCGTATGAACGTATATATATATATATATATATATATATATATATATATTTCGCGGTTACTTAGTAAAAAACGCATGTTCCTTCAGCTCTACGACATACGTGTACACAAGAGTGTATCAAAAAGAGGAAAGAAAGAATATTGTTTCACTGAAACGCGAACTTATAAATTCTCGATTTCGGAGTTAGTAGTGTCTTTTTTCTTCTTTAGGTTACAGCCTGTGTAAACGTACTTTTAATACGCGACACGCGATGGATCGTTGACATAGGGGCCAACTTTTGCGTAACACACGTCATAACATAACCATATCACTCTCGATACGGGCGAAATAACACGCACAAACCGCACGCAGGATCGCGTGTCCGATTAAAAATTTTTTCCTTGTCCCACTTTATACGGGCATTTAGTACCCTCATTCATTCAAATCGATAAACATATATATTTTAGATATATATCTGCGAATATGTAAATGAAAAGAGAGATATAAATCTCTGGCTTAACACACAAGAGTATTATTCAACTCGAGATAAATAATATTTAGATTATCGCCGATTAATGAATGAAATAATATTAATTTTATCCTCGATATTAATTTATAAATTAATTAATTTATAACGAGTTTATAATTTATTGCTACGAGACACGTTGTCCCTTTTCTTTTTTTTTTTTTTTTTTGTATATACGTAACATCGGTTCTATCAGCAAAGCCACGAGCACTTTACAGCTTTACCTGATCGAGCTGCCTGTACGTAACGCGAATATGCAAATTGTAATCTACTTACGCGAGAAACAAACGTTACCTGTCAAATTACTGTCACTAATAATCTCGCAACGATATATTCTACATACACGTTGACTAGTATGAAGATATAAAAAGAATCCCCAGGTCAACTTAATCAAGCGTAAGCTTCATAAATCAGACATGACATAAATTTCTTTACAAACTCGTCGCTTATGGTGTCATTAATGCAGTAGTGTTAAAAATCACGAAAAAAAGCTCAGATCTTATTAAAAATAACGATAGTCGATGCGTGTTTCGTGGATACGTGCGAAATGCAGAGCCAATTTGCCAAAAGTACATATATACATCCCCCATCTATAGAGTCCCTGCTTCTTCCTGCTCTCTCCCTCTCCGCAACCTTTTCTTCCTAAACCGAAATAGACGACCGCGGGTGGTTCTCCAGCCGGCAATCTCGTCTCTCAGAGGCTCAGGGTGAATTACAGTCGGCGCTATAACTCGCGTAGGTGGACAAAGAGAGTCGCGCCCCAGGCTATTTACCCCCGTTGATGTTTGTACGCCGTCGTGGATAAAAACAGGCCTCGCGGCGCCTCGGATTTCTCGTTGCAGGAAGAAAAATCGACGCGGTCCGCGTCACCGTCGACGGATACATCGGCTATTTCGATCGGCTATAGCGATCCTCTTCCGCTTCCTCGTCGCGCGCGACAAAACAACCAAAACATGTCACCGAAACGATGAAAATCCCGGCAGTACAAACACCTTTGTGTCTCTCGAAATGTTGATAAATAATACGGTCGTAATAAAGCTCCCTCGAAGAAGCCGAAGGAGTAATTTGTTAAGAAGGGGGAGAGAGAGAGAGAGAGAGAGAGAGAAATATCTCGCGCCGCGCAAGAAATGGCGAAGAGAGTTTTTGGCGAGCGAGAGAAGAGTGACTTTGCGCGCAAGACGGGCTCGGTTGTTTAAAAGCACCTGTCGTCGGTTTGTCATTCGCGGTATATAAGAGAATATCGTCGCGCGAGACTCGGCCGACTGCGAATAATTTACAAGCGCGTTCGTAAGCGCGCACACATATACACATTTAGAAAAAGAGACCAAGCATAATGGCTACTATGAGATTCGTGCAGCGGCACTATACGATCTATTCGACCAGGAATGCAACGTTCGTCGCGTCGGCATTCGCCTCCGCATAAAGCGAAGGCGCGCGCGTATTTGGACCGAGTCTCGGCGAACTTTTCGGAATTCCGTCGCGACGGAAGTGACGTCATTATAGAGGTTCAACGAGCCCGATTTTGAACCGCGCGAGAACGCGTTCGCTCGAGCGAGGAGAATGTCGAAAGCGAATGCATAAGTTAAGGATAATTAGTCGTATTAGGTACATATGTGAGTTGCGAGACGATGAAGATTACTCGAATAAAATCACGGCGACTGGATGCTTACGAGATCGGTTGCGCGAGTATACTCGCGTAATTATAAAAATCAGATTTTATATTAAAGATTATATATATATTTTCTTATACATAACGAGCAGCTTTATATAATCACTCATGGTATAAGGGAATATGTAATAGTTTCTCTGTAACCGGTTACGCAACCGGAATTTCGCGAGCGCACTTTCATAACGTGCCGTTAAAATGAGAGGTAGGAAGCCCGAAATTCGTAATCGATGCCCTGAATATCCGAAATTTTGTCGGTTGAGTAAGAACGCGCGTATACGCGCGTTTGATTACTGCAATACTACACGCAAGAGAGAAACTCCCCGTTAAAGAGATTTGTTTGATCTATCTTACGAAATAAAGCGGGAGGTGAGAAAGATAGCATATCGATCTTTATTGCCGCGAGATACGTTTTCCCTGATGAACCTGCGACGCGAAAAACAAACTTCGCCTTCTGCTACTTTGCCATTTTACGAAAATGGAACGAAGTCGTGAGATGAAGTCTATGTTTAGTTTCGCAACTCTAGTTGAGTGACATTGGCTGAGATTATAATTCTCGTCCTGTGAAAAACTTCATTATACTCAAAGTGCTAACAATATAAGAAAAACACTCGAACGATATTCGAATCACGTAATATTAATAGTTAATTGAATAAATTTCGATATGTAATTATACATTTGTCAATCTTAATTTACATAAATCAATTATGATATAAAAAAGATTCTGTGATGGAGAAAATGCACGCTTACAAGCGAAGAATCAAATGCCGGTGATGTTGAAGCGATCGTACTGCAACAATGACTACTAACACGCTCGATTTTTATCGATAAACCGATGACCAGAGTGATGCATTTTACCGGCCATGGCGCCGACGTTGTGTAAATTTGCCGACCTATATCGAGAACTTCACTTTCCTACGTTAACAAAAAAAAAAAAAAAAAAAAAATGATCAACGGGTTCGTAAACGTAGCGTGTTTGCGCAAAAAACATTATCAGTCGCGCATAAATTTTGAACGGAATATTGATTAAGAAATTAATATTAATATCAGTATTAATATTAATAAAAATGAATATTAACAGACTACACAGTTGGAAAATTTGTGTTTTCTTGTTAAAAACGGTCCCCGTTAAAATTTTTGTGTTAAATATTTAACACATTCATGTGTTAATTTAACATATTGCTGTTATGTTAATTGGACTCAAATGTTAAATTATTAAAACAACTAAAAAAAAGTAAAAATAACACAATGTATATCTATTTTTAATTTTACACAATAAATATGTTCCGTATATTATTAGTGACAAGATTTATCTGTTAAAATTTACAGGAAAAAAATGTTAATTTTACTTTATAATATAAGTGGGGGTGATAAAATGTAAAATTAACAATTTTTTTAGTTAATTTTTACATTAAAACTATGTTAATTTTACACAAAATTTATTTTAAGTTTATTTGAAGTTTGCATTTATTTTATGTTAAAATATTAACACAATATTCGTGTCATCATTTAACATATCCGTATTATGTTAAATTAACACAAAAATTTCTGTGGACCGTTTGGGACAGGTGATATTTGTTAAATTTAACACAAATTTTTCAACTGTGTATATTAATTAAAATTAAATTATTACGATTGCAACGAATATCATTATAGAGAAAATACACAACTCTTTTTACATTTATTCAATATTCTAAAAATCCATTTAAATTCAAAATTGGTAAAGGGAATATTTTTCATTTCTTGAAGAGAAAGCGTCTTTTTGTATAACGCATATTGTATAACGCATATTTGTACATTCGGTATTTTGTAAACCGATCTAATTATAAAATAGGTCTAATAATATGATCGAGCATACATATCTCTCTATAAGCATAAGAGAGAATATCTTTGAGAGCGAAATCCATATTTTTCGCAAAACTCATTCATACAGCACGAAATTGGCAAGTGCAGCGAAAATTCCGCATGGTAGCAAACGATACCGTTCCACTTCGTATACGACGGAAATGCCGCGCGATAGCAAACGGTGGTCGGTCCACTTTATATTTTTTGGACAAAATGTCTTATTTACAATCCGGAAACCTTCGCAAAAAAGTTCCGCCCGCAGAAACTGTACATATCGAAACGTATATATATTATATATCATCTGGTATATGTTTTAATTAAAAATAAAACCTCTTATGAAATTAGAACCTTCCAATTTCGATAGACGACAGTGTCTTTGCAAAAAAAAACTTTCAAAGTCCCACGTTCTTTTAAATAAAAAGCATTTTGTTAACTTTACACAGATGAAAAGAAATTTACATAGCTTAACATATCCATTAAGCGAAAGTTAAATATGTAATATTAATTAATGAACATTGTACATGGATACTTAGATAAAAAGAATCAATGTTGATATATAGATTCATATCATTATCTTCTCGTTAGATTTTCGCTGATGACACAAAGCAACCGTGTGTAAATAGAACACTATATATCGCAAAAATAAGCGACGATTTTTATCTGTATGTCATTGCATTATCTTTCGCGAAATACGAATCTCTCATATTATCTCTTAAAATACGTGACAAATTTTAAAAGATACTGAACGCAATTCTCAAAAAAAAAAAATTAAAAATTAGAGATAATCAGCGCGATTGATTAACTCTCGAGACTGACGACTCGTAAAAATAATCGATGCCACAGCTATTTATCGAAGCAGATATTTCTAGCAATATATTTGTTGCCGCCACACACACGAAATATTTAACAAAATAAACGGAGAATATTCCGTTTTTTTAGTTTCAAATTGATTATCAATAAACTTTATATATCACGGCGTTTCTCGAATCTTTCCATTCGTATATTATTTTGCGCTTTTAATCGGGAATGACTAAAACATATACTTACATAAAAAATTAAAAACGCGAAGCGAAGTTTATTACTAGTATCATTAAAGAAATAATTGTATATTCGAATAAATACATTTGAGAGACACGTAAAAAAAGTATATGATAAGGGGATAAAAATTATCAATCATTGTTTCATTGTAATATATATTTATAGGTAGATAATAATTTTTTTAAAATATGTTTGGCATCAAATATATTTTACATTTTAAAGTTTTCGTCTTACGATTAAAAAATATATTTTACCTGCCATTTTCAAATTGAGAGCGCAAAGTAATAAATGCGAATAACTGTTTCGAGAAATTCGAGGAACAAAAAACCATAATACGTTAAAGGTTATCAATAATTTGAAGCTCAAGGAACAGAATATTTCGCATTTATTTGTAGTAGAACATAAATTAATATAGCATAAATTAAATATTTCATATCAAATTTAAGTATATTTTGCTCGTCATTTTCAAATTGAAAGCACAAAGTGATACACGAACAGCCGTATCAAGAGATTCGAGTAACGAAAAACCGTGATACATTAACAATTTAATAATTAATTTGAAACCTAATAAGGAACGGAATATTTCGCATTTATTATACAGATATAACATAAAATATTTCGTCAACGAGAGAGAGAGAAAAAAATTCTTATATTGTATTTGGTCTTTATTATTTTCTGTAGTGTATTCTATATCGCGCTACTGTTTATGTACACACGATCGTTTTGTCATTTACGCAATAAAATTCGAGCAGGGGAATGGGAAGATAGTTGGGAGTTACATACGTTATAGAAAAGTATGTATCGTGTATGTATTATGACATTATCTTTCGAGACGTGACCGCGAAAAGTACCGGGTAATATGCTGTGATTAACGATTAATGATTATCAGCTCGCACGGTTGATTAATTTTCGCGATAAATGATACGTGAAAGTATTGTTATAATATTTATTAAAGCATCTATTTCGCACACTATATTCGTTTGAAATAAAATCGCATCGACACAAAGTGGGGATTATAAATTTATAACAATATTTCCGACGATAAAATTACATCCAAAAGTATGTTTAAAATCGAATATATCTCGAATGACGCTCTCTCTATCCGTCTATTTAAGTATAATATGGTAATTTTCGGATTGAAAGCGCGGAGTAGATCGCCGTATCCTTTCACATAAGAAAAAAGATATAAATAATATACAATAAGCATTTAATAATTTATTTCGCCTATTTTATATTATTTTATTTTATTGGATCGTAATTTGTTACGTGAGTAGTCGGCAAAATAACATTTTTGGATATTATATTCTATAAAATTTTTACTCGTATATTTATTGATAGTAATCATTCTAAAATAAGAGTCTACACACTATCTGCTAGTAAAAGATGTAATAAATTTGATTACGCGATTTTCGGACATTGTAACGAATCGTAACTTCGTATGATCATAGTTTCCGTTTTGTTCTCCAATGAAAATATAATAAGATTCGCGTACGAGAGCGTCGTTCAAAGTGCTGCGCGATCGTAATTAACCGAGTTTTCACGAGTGTTGTGTTAGTGCTATGAAAAAGCAACAAAATATAAACAAGAGAGAAAAAGGAGGCCTGGGAGGCATCGGGCGACGGTGGAGCAACTATGAGGTGAGCACTTTATTTAATTTATTATTATTTGTCATTTATTAAAATAATTACTCCACACGATAGTGGTCCACTTTATAGCGTTAAGTGAAGTAATATACATGTAAATTTTTAGATTTTATTTTATGAAGTACTTTTAAAATATATATATTTATAATAAAATTAATATTTTTATATAAATAAAAAAACTACTTCAACATTACGTTGAGATTTATGATCACCATTACTTATACATGTACATAAAAGAGAATTAAATGCTTACCATATTTTATAAAAGTTAATATTTAAAAAATCTTTCTTCAAAATTTATGTAAAAAACTCTCATATATTAAATTATTTAATATCTATTTAAAAAGAACGAACGAAGAATTAAATTGCATGCAATAATTATTTTTTATGCATTAATTATTTTGATCACTGCTTTATAATTGGAATATATTTGTATTTTACAGATTAACGATGTACTACAACTTTGCCAATGCACATCTCTTGTACCGGTGAGTGTCAAATTATTTTTTATTAAAATTTAATAATATATATCCAGCTGAAATATTCGGAGTAATTTTGGCTGTTAAGTTAATTTTTTTCTAAACACAAAATATCCTATAAGAAAGATAATTTTCGTTTCCCACATATATGTAACGCTGATTTCTCGTAGTTGTGTTATTGCCGCAGTATATCTTTTTTATCGCCACTTCATTCTCTCAACGACAAAATGAAAAAGTCAAAATTTTGTATCGCGATATTTTATCATCGAGACAACGACACAATATGTTTTTGTCGAACTCTCCCTCTTTCCGCCTAAACGCTAAAATGTCATCGTAATGGAAACGCAAAACGTTTAAACGACAGAACTGTCTGCGTGCTCATTTAGAGATAACACGAAAAAAGCCGATAAAGAACGTCTCACGTGCATGGGCGCGTCTGGTTTCTCGCCCACTTAATCGTTTATCACGCGACACGTTTTTTACGAGGCCGTGCACGGCCCCTTATTACTACTAACGAGACCGTTAATATCGTACATCAAAGAGTAACCGAGTTTCGCAGCCGAAAAGGAGCCCAAACTCCGGTGAACGAGTATGTGTTTAGCGTTTCGACGTTTCATTATCGACGAAACTTTACGACGCTCCTCGGGGACTCGTCGCCGACACGTGCTCTTCCTTTGAAACGAAACTCGTTCGTTTCTTCGGCGTCGTCGTCGTCGTCGTTTCGCCGTTTGCGCGACACGTTCTCATTCGGACGAGATCAAGGGAGAACAAAGTTCACACGTAAAAATAACGACGACTCTCCGATGATGCCAGATGCTACACGCCGTGACCTATCGTACCGAAGAGAAACTCCGCATCCGAAAGAGCGATTTAGATTGATACTAACGTGACACAACGATACACATAATCTTATGTAATCGTCTTAATCAGCTGATCTCTTTTTCAAAAGACTCGGTATATCAGATAAATATTTAGACACAGAGAAATCAACTTGACAATTTTCCGATTATCAACGATTTAAAAAAATAGCACGACATTTTTCCAAGATGCTGATTTTAATACAGACTTTGAGAAAGAAAAATTTATATCTCTGCAATTGACCCAGTATTATCAAAAGTGTAATATCTCGATATATCGACTAGTTTGTCTATTCGCTCCTCGGTTTCGATTTGCGGTTAAACAAATTGCAGTTAATAAAAACGTGCAACATTTATCCGGTCGACCCCGATGAATAAATCGCGCGATAAACTCGGGCACGAAGACAATTGTCGGTCGAAAAAAAAAAAAAAAATTAATTCGAAATATCGCAGCCATACATGCAGCCACATACACATCATTTGTATTCCTTCGACTATAAAGTATAAATCGATAAATTTGGAATCGTCCACTCTCGCATCTTTGCGAAAACTTAATAAATTATCATACATGCACGGAACGCCACAATTATTGTGCATAAACCGAATCATTTTTGATACTTCGTATATATGTGAAGGATATGAGAGAATTTATTCGGCTTTCGATAAAATAAACAAATAATAAATCGTCTCGGGGATCAGGGGAAACGTGAGTTATATATTTGTATACCAGCGTCTCTCACCTCCAACCAATTGCGACTCGTACCGAAACCGTCTCAGCTCGTGCATAATTTTGCACTTAAATGTTTCATCGCGCCGACGTCTATATACGAATCGTATAGAATGAAATGTTAAATATTACTTTGTCTACCGTTGAAAACCGATCGCATCGAAATGTCGGAATTGCGTTGATTTCGAAAACAGTTCTCTCCCTCTTATTCATATAACAGAGATATAGAACCTGCTGCGGTAAACATTTTTATCGGGGGAATGCGCGACACATTAAATCGAGAATAATGCAGACCGCGTGAGCGCGACCTTAAAAAAAATGACGCCGTAATACGTCGCAATATTTTATCCTAGTCCGACCGCGACGAGAAGTCTCGGGAGATTCAATGCTCTGCATTGCAGTCGAGGGATGCACTACTAGAATCGTCTTATTGTTAGCTTAAGCTTAATCCCCTTTTAGCCCGCTTTAGCCGGCCACGTCGTATCTCACTCGCCGCACCTAACACACAGACGTCATTTTTCATCCTCCGCGAATTTGCCGCCGCGAAAACACCGTCCTATAGTTTCCACGGAGGCTGCGACTGTATATATATATACTTACATCATTTAACCCTTTGCACTTCATCCGCATTAGCGATAAGCTGGCGAGGTTCACCATCCCAGTATGTCTTTTATACAACAAGCCGACAGGCGGCTTTAAAAAAAGCGTCGTGCGCGAAAAGTTTTTTTTTTTGCAAATAAAAACCGACATTCATTATGTGTGTGTTTCCTCAAATATATAATATAATTATGTCACACACATTTTCCTCTCGCGACGTGTATTTTCTCTATTTTGAATTTCTCTGAGCATACATAACGTTTTTCGTGTGTATGCACTGCTTTGAGTCTATATATCGCGGTCGAAAAATTTTTGCAACTATACAAATTATGTTTTTTATAATGTAAATTAATTTTGTTTGACACGTAACGTTTAAAATAGTTTCGCCACAATAAGACGAACAAGAGAGCTTTTTTGTTGGTGCGTAATTTATGCCGTGGTGATCTCAAGGAGTATATTGCTTGGCAACAGGTGAAGGACGTTAATTAAGAAGTTTGCGCGCCGGTATTTCGAGCAAAACCCGAGTCTCGAGACGACGAGTGTGCTCTCCCTCTCTCTCTCTCTCGCCTATTGTACAATTTACACGCAGACGTTTAACGCGATACGAATGTTGCGCACATCGTAACAACGTGTTAACAACTACCTGGAGATAATCCGCTTTTGTAGGGCATTAACAACCTTCTACGTATAATACATGATCTCGGAGTAAATGTGCTTTTACGCGCAACATCCGCGCGGACGTTTTCCATGCGGATGTTGCGCGTAAAAACACATTTACTCCGAGAATAGCTTTAAACGTGCGGATCAACGCGTTATACATCCGTGAAGAAATAACTACTAGTATGTAGGGTCTAAATTTTCCTATCACTATGTACGTTCGCTTCCTGAAAGTCCGATCTCTATCCGAAGGAAAATGGATTGGTCTTGGCACGGCGTGTCGCGGCACCCGTTGCTTTGGCAGAGGGTAAAACTTAATTAAGGAACTGTCCGCAGTATTTCGGTCGAATTACGCGACACGTCTCACCGCGATACGAACGCGAAAGTGTGGCGAGTTATCGGAGTCTCGCGATCGTTGACCGTAGAGTGCTCGAGCTGGCTGTCCACGACGGAATCCGATTTTGGACAGCAACAGCATCCTTTACCCTTTCGCTTCATCACGCGTGTGCGTCTCGCGCCATGCGTGATTCCACGCGCGTGTCTCTTTCTTGAAGCGCGATTTCCCTCCGGGAGGTTTCCTTGCGATTGACGAAGAGAGATAAATGCGGCGGGACAGAAATTGGCCGTAGCCTGTCGGAGTCGGAGACGGGACAAACAAACGGGAGGGACTAAGAAAGCGAGAGAGCGAGAAAGAGAAAACGAAGAGAACATGGAGTCGAGAGGGCCGCGACGTGACCGTGCCAACCTCGAGTTATTCGTATAAGCCGACAGCCCCATCGCGGCCATCTTCTTCTCCGCCTTCTCTTCTTCCGACTCCTCTTGACGGCAGAGTCCACGATTTTTCAATTGTAATATATATATCGAAATACCAAAAGTATTATTTCCAAGTTTCATAAAACGATCTTGACATATTTAGTACAAGATTGCAAAAAAAAAGTATATAGAACACTTCTGTATATACATATACGATTTGACTGCCCTTATACGATTTCGCGTGACGATTCACCACTCGATATAGTCACGCCACTGCGGAGATTTTTAGATTATACGGCGAGTGCGAAGAAAATAGAGAAGTGGTGTTATACGACTGCGAAAGTATGAAAAATGCACGTACCGAGGTGAGAATCGCTTAGGGAAAAGAGGAGGGAAGGGAGGAGGGAAAAGGTTCACCGCAGCGGGTGAACTAGGACAACACGGGGTAATGCAATACCGAGGCCTACTGCGTGTGCCCCGACGGTATTGTGTCGCACTGAAAACTTTCTTTTACCGCGTAGAAATAAAATGAGATTCGAGCCGAGAAAAAGAATTACCCTTCTCGGACTGCGGAAGACAAAAGTCGTTCGGAAACAACATCGACTTTAACCTATTTCAATCCCCCGCAAGACAAGGCTTCTCCCTTCTTTCGAGAGACGCGAGAACCTTCAGTTGGAATTTTTTTGACGTACAAGCAAATATATATAAATTTTCGATTTAAATAATATCAATATAAATGCATAATGCGTAAAGTTTATTATATCATGTATTCATCATATGGTTACATTGTTTCTCTTCGCGGAGCAGACGAACGGTCCCGCGAAACAAGAGGAAGCGGTGGAAAGAGGCAGACGGTGGACAGACTTATATTTAGCGCGAGCACGTGGCGGCGCGGCCGGGTATCTCTCTCTCTCCCCCTACCAACCCCCGAATAGGTCGGTCGGTTGGTCTATCTGTCTCTCGGAAAAGCTAATGGCGTTGTGTGGGTACCTGTTGCCCCTGGGGACGCCCAGACATCCCCCCCTTTCTCCTCGCCCCTTGATACTCGTCACTTCCCCTTCCTGGGCTCTCCCTGCAATTCGTTGCTGCCGGAGCAAGCTGCACTCGCAACAGCATCACCTCGCGCCCTCGTCTCCCTCCCCCTCATAATCAGCGAAGATCGAAAATGTATAGTCGGGAAAGGGGGTTGGGACGCGGTCGTTGAAACGCGTCTTGGCCGCGATCCAGGACTTTAATTCTCGTTTCTCGCGAGAAATCGAGAGAGACCGATCGCTGGTTTCCGATGACAACGGCCACACCGTCATTTCCTTAGATTATTATAGCGCCGATAGAGCTCCGGCTAATGACGTCGCGTTGCTCTTTCCAATAAAGTCGTCAGGAATTTCCGATCTCGCGCAGCGAAATAAATCAGCCGCATTGTCTAATTGGCGCCTGATTCTTCGTTTATCGGAGATCGAGCAGTCGGAATGGAAAATGAGTCTTGCCCTCTCGAATCACGAGATATTTCGCGTATAGAGGGTGTCGATTTTTCAACGAAAATGTCGAGAGAGATCATTTTTTTTCCAAGTTTCCAATTTTTTCATCATATATCTTTGTCTTATAATATTTGCATTAAAATTCTATTACAACTTAAAATTAATTAAAAAGTAAATTTATTATAATCTTTATATATTTATTATAATCTTTCAATTACACACAAAAGCTGTTTGTTAAAAGTTTTTTTTCAGCCATTGATATCTTGACATTTTTGCTATAGTGTAAAAAAAAAACATCTGCAAATTAGCCAGCGAAAATTACTATCAAAAGAAATTCATTCAGCGGTTTGGAGACAGCTTGCATAATTTGATTCTAACTAAAATCACGTTTCGAAATTTCCACCTCGTCGATCAACAGCTATTTCGTGTTCGAACGAAGGAGCGTATATTAACGCAAATATCCCGCGCGTCGGTCGCTGACGAATTAGCAATGCGGCTATATCTATCATCCGCAGCGTATTCGTATATATATACGTGCTATTTATTTAACGCACATGACACCCTTTGATCCAGCGATACGGCGGTATGGCCAATATACGCGAACGGACATATTCATAGCGTCGGCATATTCGTCGTCGCCGCAACCAGCGTCCGTAACGATTTCCCGTTTATTCATCCGCATTTCATCGTGCCCATTCGTTTGCACTCGTTGCATTATGCTGATCGAACCAGCGAAAAGATGGTTAATACTACCACCCAACAAATGTATCGAATAATAATGAATATTTTAATGAATAATATTCTTCGACAACTTTTTCATACACGGAGAGAATTTTCTCTTAGAATTTACCCTGAAAATCATGGAACAATATGGTATGAAAAGGATTTTATGAGAATTTCTCTAATTAGTTTTGATCACGATAAAAATAATAATATCTATCACAATAAAACATAAAACATGTTTGATTAATTTGACTAAATTGCATAGTAAAATTAATCAAACATGTTTTATATTTTAACGTGTATAGATATTATTATTTTTATTGTGATAAATATTAATCAGAGAAATTCTCGTAAAATTCTTTCCATAACATATTGTCTCACGATTACCGCATGATTTTCAGGGTAAATTCTAAGAGAAAATTCTCTCTGTGTACAAAAGGAAAGAGATTTTTATTATAGAGTAAAAACTTGTATCCAATTGTAAGTACGAGCACAAATTTAAATCTTATCCTTTCGTCTCTCTGTCAAGAAAAAATTAAAATAAAATCTGTTACGAAGCATAATTCGTTGTCACCTTCTAATGCAAGGTCATTTCCCCCCGAAATGTCGTTGAAAGTCAGAGAGAGGGAGGGAGAAGAATACACGCTACTGTTCGAAGATAAGATAAAGGCAGACAAATAATAAGATAGAGATAGATAATTGAGAGAGTGAAAGAGAGAATGAGTGAGCGATTGCACAGCGAAGCAAACTATGACGTAAGGGATGACATTACGCAGGTGGGAGGCCCGCGAGGCTTCCGATTAGACGAAAGTAAATTGCCAAGCGCGGTCCCAATGGAAACCCGAGAGATGATTGCCTCGTAGAAATTCAGCTGGACATTCCCATCGCGCGCGATGACCTATTAACTCTCCGTCGTATCTTGACCGACATATTACAGTCGATTGCGCGCTGTTTTCGACACACGCCGGCACAATCATAATTCACACGTCGCTCGTGGAACCGGGATGCCGAGACCTCTTTACTGTCGCGATTGATCAATCATCGGGCTGGTCGATTCGATATATTTTACCATCGCGTGATGTCGATCCGATCGTGCACGAGAGAACCAGCGCAAATCTCTCTCTCTCGTCGTCAAAATATAAACAATTTCCGTTGCATTACGCTCTGTCGACATATACACAGGCTTCATTCACCGTTCATTGCTTCATTCGCTCTACGATATCGCGTGATGTGAAATTTTGTACGATACACGCATATAGGCAAACGCGGCAATTATTGTTAACTCGCAGCGAGATATATCGCACTATAGTTCACCGATGGACGCGCCGTAATACATCTCTACAAGCGAATATTAGAATTATCTTTGAACTACTTTCCTTTGTTCTGCGTATCTGTTAATAATTCAGTGTTCTCGTGAGTCGAACATAAAGCCGGGTCTACACGCAACGTTTTATTCATCGTTTTGTCTGCGCAGTTCAAGACGTTGCAGACAAGACATTGCGTCTGGACAGGAAAACTGTGCAATTATGTGAACTGCACGGAGACGGAACACGGAGACGAAAGACTATGCCCCCAAGAGCATAGTTTTCCGTGATTTGCACAGACATGTCGGTGCATGTGGACGCTCCGTTCGTCTTTTCTACACATGATGCTCAGTTTTTTTCAGATAACGGTGGCAAAAGAGCCAAGCAAAATGACCGATCTTCGGCATTGCACTCGTGAGTGTTTTTAACAGAAATTATAGATATATATAAAAGCTTGCCATGCTTGTGGTGAATAAAATCAAAAGAATGAAAAAAAATTGGTGTTTTTTTAACAGCCAATGTCTACACCATCTTGAACGTTGTGTACACTTGAGACATTTAATTTGCCTTCTTTTTGCAAGACAAATTGCAAAAATTGACCAAAGTAAAACTTCCTCCATGATGGATTTTGCCAAACTGAATAGGTAAAACGATGCTAAAAACTGTGCTGTGTGGATACTACTAAACTGCAACGATTTTTACATCGTTTTACCTGTGCAGTCAAAACTGAATAAAAAAACGTTGCGTGTAGACCCGGCTTAAGTCGAATTCGATAACTGGATTCGTCATATCGTAAATGCAGTTGTACGTAAAGTATCGACGAAATTATCCGCGTGATGACACTGTGCATTGTCAAACTCGACAACGCGCAAATCTCACGTAAGCTTCGAAACGTTAATAATTACGTGCTGAACAAAACTATTCGGAGTGTAAATAATTAAACTGCAGAAATCAACTGCAGATCTGCACAATTGTTTAATTATCACGCGATTAACGGGACAATTTAATTTCGTCGATACCGAAAATCTATCGAAAATTTATCGTTGACATTTCCTTCGCAAAGGAAACATTTGTTTGAAGACGCCGTGAATCTTGTTCTATCAACCGTTGCAGACAGAAACGACCGTTCTATTCGTAAATATGTAAAATGCAATTCTCTGTAAGCTGAGCGAGTCCATGCGCATGAGTGTCGCATGAGGAAAATTTTACTGCTTTATAACTCCTTCGCGGACGCAGGTTACCGCATAAAAAAAAAAAGAAAAAAAAAGAAAATAAAAAAATCGGAGAAAAAAAGAGGAACGCGCAAAGCACGATTCGCTTGATCGAAACCCGCATCGACGGTCGACTTTCACTATTCGCGCAAGGTTGACCGGCTCTCGTGCGTCGAAATTCACGCGCGCAAATAAGCGAAATGGAAAAAAAAAAAGCAAAAGTAGAAAAACTGGAAATCAAATCGCGCTCTCGGAACGCGTTCGAATCCAGTATATGGCAAATACACCCGATTGCGTGAGCAACCCTGTAAAACAACGCGAGCGTGTTGTAACGTTATTAGCACCAGGTTTATATATAGTTGTATCAGGAAACTGCGTGGCCGGTTCTCTATCCTACAAAAATTGATTTAACGCGTTCTTTTATAGACTTGTCAACGTCGCGCCGACACAGAGTTGAATAGTCCAATCAAATTAGAAATCGTCTGCGGAAAAAGTCCCATCAGGCTGGATTTTGATATACAGCGAGATATTGTCATTTGAAACAATGTCTCAAAAGTCCCCATCGATACCACCCCTGCTAAAAATTTTTAGGGAGTGAAAGGGGGTGAAAAACAATTTTTCGCGAATATCTTTGAAAATATTGATTTTTCGGCATACATATAGTTATTATGAAATTTGTAGCTTATGAAATTTGCTACAAAAAAGGTATCATAACTTTTTTTTGTATAACCAACCGTTTCGGAGATATTTGCGTGCGAATATACAACTCAGAATACAGACCTCATACAGTGATATATATGTGGTTTACGTGTGTATAAGTCGTAGAGTAATACAGCGTGTATCAACGGCTTCTTTTAAAGATTCCATAATTGCTGTTGCCGAACAGCTTGGCAACGACATGGCGAAGGCAGTGACAAAACGAATAATTTATAAGGATGATTTGGTTGCTGCTGAGGCAAGGTATCACCGTGATTGCTACGTGTCGTTTAAAAAACCTACAACAGGAGGTAAAATTGGTCGTCCACAGGATTCTCGCATTACATCGGCGATGTATCATATCACTGTATGAGGTCTGTATTCTGAGTTGTATATTCGCACGCAAATATCTCCGAAACGGTTGGTTTTGCAAAAAAAAGTTATCATACCTTTTTTGTAGCAAATTTCATAAGCTACAAAGAAAAATCAATATTTTCAAAGATATTCGCGGAAAACCGTTTTTCACCCCCTTTCACCCCCTATAAAATTTTTAGCAGGGGTGGTATCGATGGGGACTTTTGAGACATTGTTTCAAATGACAATATCTAGCTGTATACCAAAATCCAGCTTGATGGGACTTTTTCCGCAGATTGGCCTTATTTTTGTCTAATTTGACTGGGCTAGAAGTAAAAATAATTGATTAGCTAAAATTATACATATATATTTAGAATTTTTGCGTGTTAAGCGAATGCGGTACCGTCGAATTAGCAGGAATTACGGGGGAAGGGAGGCCTTAATAAGCGGTTATTCTCTAACGTCATAGTTTCAGAGAGTACAATATTAAAAATATGTTCTCATATTCGAGCGCAAATCCGCATTCGGATCGTTGTAATCGTGGCGTGACAACCAAGATATTAGCTTCTTGATGGATTATCCGGCCGATAATAATCGCCATTTCTCCGTGATCTTTTCCGATCTTCCGCGTTTCGAAAGAAGACTGATGTGACATTATCGAAGCACGATGAGAGCGCGCGATTCCCTGTTTCTCGCGATAGCGAAAAGTGACGAGAAAAATGTTCATAACTGGAAAAATATCTATACGATCGTGAGAATCGATCGAATCGCCGAGGACACGAGAGAGGTGAATATGAGTTTCCGAATCCGAGCGGCGGATATTCGCGAAATCTTCGAAGCGCGACGCACGATCATATCGTCGGAATAACCGAGCGCGAGGCGGAAATCGAGAGCTCTCTCTCCCTTTGTCTTGAATGGGTTATAAACGATGTCGAGAGAATGATGAGAGAAGAGAAGAGAGTCCATCGCACGATCCAAGCGCGTAGTCGATTCATCTGCATACGTTAATGCACGATGAGAGATAAAGTTTCGCCCATAAGTCGTTAAAACGTGAGTGATAACAATGCCCGAATTGGACCACCATCGCGTCGAGAAGCTCTCAGACAGCTCCTATAAATCCGGCACACGCTTGCGAGACCAACTATTTTCAGCCTCCGTAAAAAAAAAATTGTGCGGAAAATTGTCGGATTTATGGTTCATGAAAATCATAAGCGGAACGCGCGCGCGACGAAAATACAGATTTATCCGAGAGGTTCGCGCGAACAACGCGGAAAATCGCGATTGCATTCGCTTTTCTATATAAATTAATTTCCGGAATCCCGAGATTATCTCGAGAAGCGCAAATTGTTAGATAACGGTGGGATGATTTTTATAAAAATAATACGTCGCGCGATATTTGCAAATACACAAGCGTCGTCTCTTTCTCTCTTCTCTTGCCAAAATATTGATTTCTCCGTACATTTTCTCGCGCAGAGAGACGAAGAGTCGTTGTAAATCTCAAAATCCGTGCTATTAAATAGTTTCGAACGTATATATAGCTTCTACTCCGGCAATTAATCCTCGTACACTGTCTTATCGCGGTTTATACATATACCTACGGCAATAATAATTGCTGAGACATATTGTAGCTCGTAGTGATTTGTTGCGAGAGATAAGATCTGTCCGGTGTTTCTCCGCCGTTTCTTGCGACATCGCCGTCCAGATCCCATCAATTCGCATGTAACTTTGTAAGTAGGTGGAGATAGGAATATAGAGTGAGCCGAGAGACAAGAATATGCGGTAAAATTTATCTTTGTTAGCACACGCAATACACCTCTGTCAAGAATCTTTCAAGACTTTTGCGTAAGAGTCAATTATGTGATAAAATATATGTACATCGCGTCGCGTTAATTATATGGGTTTTACGATCGTGCACTCTCGTAACAAAACTCGTCAAAACAAATAAACGAGGCTACACCGAAATAAGTAGATGTTGGAAGTTATGATATGTCTGTGCGGATTCCGGTGCCAGCGAGAGAAAATTACGAGAAACGCGGGGACGACGCGGGTAAATCAGGAAAAACGAAAACGTCTTCCGAGAAGAGGCTTTTTGGCAGCGAAGGACAATACCTTCATCTCGTTGTTGACTTCAACGTCTCGCGTCGGGAGTTTTTTTAGCGGCACGACTGGATGTGCTGTTCATAGCTGGCCGCACAAAATAGTATTTTAAATAGAAAATAAATAGTAGAGATTTACGTAAGCGCTACTATAGTTTCCCCGTTCGATTATAAATTAATTAAAATATAAATTTACTTCTACGTTAATTAAGATTCTATTTGAAATATTCAATTAATTTGTCGAGCGAATGAATAATAAGAAGAAATAAATATATTTCAAATATGTATTTCTCGCTCAAGAATTCAAGTGTTTATAATTGAAATAATTATTTTTTGCTCTTATAAACAAACAGCAAAATATTTAAATGTACTGTTTTCTCCACAAAATATTCATTTATTTCTTATGGCTATTTTAAATGCGGATTTTTTTTATATCAATCTTACACAATTATATTCTTTATTGCATAATATTAAAAATAATATTTAAAAGAATACGAGAAATAAAATGTCTCAAGTGATTAATGCCAGTTTGAAAATGTTTCAAGTATCATCATTTCATATAAGAATTTGTGTAATATCTATGTAATATTTCTTTATTATTTCGATCGATAATTTCACAATTTAAATTAATTAAAAAAGTTCAAACGATCCCTCCCGAGTACTCGTGGCTATCAACTTCGCAAAAGAAAAAATAAATTTCGAGATAATATTTTATTTTTCAACTAGACACACACGTGTGTATGATTATCTTCGATAGTTTGTGCATCTGAAGCGTGCCTACCGGGCTACGGAACGTATAGTACAGAAATAGTTGGACGTAACGGACCACAGGAGATAGCCTGGCGCTCGTCTTCTCTCCAAGACAGGGACGAAATAGCGTCCGCATGTGCGTGCGTATACAACATTTGTACAACGTATGTACATACCTTCCGCTCGCGGAACCACGGCAGAACCGCGACGGCGGCGATAATTATAAACCGAGACGAGACGAGACGAGACGAGACGAGACGAGACGAGGGCGCACACGGCCCGGCACAAAAGGGAGTCCTATGTTCCTATTTTATCCCCGCGGGACTTTCTTTCGGGTCGCCGCGCCGAGACGCGTCGCTAGCTAATACGACTTAATAAATCGCCCCGCATGAATCACCGCCTAGCCGGTCTCGCGAAAACGCGCGATGCGCTTTTGCTCTTAATGCGCGTGGTGGATTTAAACCGACGCCCCCGTGCATTATTCGTATCGAAGGAGCAAGACGAAGGAGTTGTCGAACATGGTTTAACGAGATAAAAAATCCATTATATCGTACATTAACGTAAGAAACGACATTTTGACTGTATAATAAAATAATTTGTTTACTACGCGAGGTTGGCGTAATTTCGACGATGCAACCGCGACACAATGAGCGTGCATACATCAAACGGTAATGCGATGCAAACGCGTATACATGTGTGTACGTAACGCGACAATGGTCCGAGCGTAAATATATGTATATAGTAATCGTCCAATTATATAACCGCGACTTCGGGCGATGGAGCGATAAATTCGAAATTCTTCCCCGCCGGCATTAATCGCAGTCAGATTGCGTTGTGCCGACACGCCGGACGATCTCAACTGATTTAGGATAAAGGGGAGGGAGAATATTCCCACGGAAATGCACGCGATCTGTCCTATCGTGGGTCGTAAATCAACCGGTCCCATCGCATTCCTTTATGCGTTACGCTCGTGTGACACTCGTGCCAAATGTATATTCGCTATCCGCTCTCGATTTTCGCGCCGGATTTGACAGCGGAGTTAGTCTCCCTCGCTACCGCGTTTTCTTCCTGTTCTCCCGATTACAGATCCCATTTTACGGAAATTATGAACGGAAGTAAGCTCTATCGCGTATATCGGATAAGAGGATTACGTTCTAATTTGATACTAGATAATTAACATCTTTACACACACACATACAAGTGCATTACTGCATTAATAATGAGCATACGATACTACACCTGCGTGTAACATACAATAAGCGGAATAAAGTCGCCACGTTATACGCGTCTATTGTTCTGGTGGTAGATAAGCTAGCGTACGATCGAATAAAATAAATAAAATTAATGTAATAATGAATAAAACCCACAAAAAGAGAGCCTATATATAGAGCAGAATTATATTTGAATAAATCTACCGCATAAAGTTACTAGAGCGCAGATGGTATAAAGGAAAGAACCGTTCCAAGTAGTCGTTCCTGAAATATGTAACCTAATGGCCTTCCGGTTGGATGAGTTTATGTTCGCACGTGAGAATGACAAGTTTTGTCGATGACATTTTCAGTCTCTACACCGCGAAGTTCCGCTTGAGAAGGAACTGCTGTTTTCGCAATGGACCATTTACTCTCTCTCTCTCTCGGCTAAAAATATTATAAATAACCGTCGAGTGGGTCGATATAAATATATGTATCTACACACGTATTCATATGATCTTGAAAATCCTTCGAAAATTTCTGTGGCTTTTGTGCGCCCGCGTTATACAGCAAATCGAGTCACGAATTCATGCAGGTGCAGGATATGCGCTTAATTTCGTCGCGACCTTTCTCCGCTTATCTTCAATGCCACGTCCCCTCTCTCACCCTCTCGCCACCCTATTGCGCGAACCGTACAGATCGAATCTCTTTCGCCACGGGGTGTCGACGCGATGGGCCAAAATTAGCAGGTGCAGTGCCCCATATAAACGTTTTATGCCGAGGATGCTCGAGTTTTCTCTCAAGGACACCGACGGAACCGCTGACCGACCGGAAATTATCGAGGGAGCTAACAGCAATTAAAATCACACAGCTAATTTCAACTTGCACGGAAACAACTGTCAAAGAAAGTTGTCAATTATTTTTCTTTTTTAGTAATATCAATCGTGGTCGACTCCTTAATCATTTGTTTCGCATTGTTGCTCGACAACACGATGAAACGTGTGGACTGAGGGTGTGAGTTTTGGTGATCCGCAGTTCGATATCTACAGCTCGAAAGTTACGATTCGATACTCGAGACAGGGGAGCTTAGGGTTTCCGCGGCTCAAGATAGATTCCAAACTCGAGCACGGCGGGATACGTATATCACCTAAGAAAATCCAGAGACGACGGCTGGCACGCGAACGTGACCTTGCTAGATGCGCCTAGCGGGCTCTCTCCTCTCTTATCCGCGTTAGATGGAGATAGTTATCTAAACACAGTCGTTGAACGCGATTTGTGGACGGATATTACGGTCATCGTTCAGCTTTAAGCATTATCATCGATCGTCCCCGACAGTCGCATCTCCTGATCGAAATCTCGCGACGAGAAGGAATCGAGGGATCCATTAAAATGATCGTGCGCGCTATTATTCTCCGAACAAAAAATACGTCAGATAATAATCGAGATAGTCGGCTTCTCTCATTTTCCCTCCCTTTTTTCCTTCGTCTTCTTTTTGCCAGTGAACGCGTTCCGAAATGTTACGTAGCTGATATTTCCATGTAAAATATCATCCATCATTTCCGCAGCGCAGGATCCGTCGCGAGATTTTCGTCGTTGTAAGCGGGATTAATTAACCTTTAATTTTCGCGAACAGTATCACGCCATTCCGCCGCGGCTGCAGGACCTATTTTAGAAATTGCGACGCGCTTTATCCGGCACACGCAAGGTGTGACTTATATGAATAATTTAGCGAGCGTATTATTCATGAGGTCCAGGAAAGTAGTAATAAATTGCGCCCGATTGCACGGCTCGATATAAACGCAGATGGATCTGTCATTAACCCTTTCGAATCTGCGGCGCTCCTCACTATCCGCCCTTAATGTCGCCCTATCATCTCGAAAGGATAGAATAAAAAAAAAACATTACGAGACGAAACCAAACGCGCTCTTTAAACCATTAGAGAGTAGCTCTCTATCCGGGATCCAGGGGGAACAAAAAAAAATTAAGCCAACAGACCGTTCTTTCAGAACGGACAGGCTATAAAAACTTAACAAAGCGACCGAAAGCCCTTCGCCGATATTGCTCGTCACGTTGAGCTAACCAATTTCCAGTTTGCACTTTTTTTCAGAACGCGATTGCATTCGCGCGCGCACGCTGTTTCGAGCCTCGTCCGATCCTTGTACAAAAACCATACGTGATCCGTCGGATCACGGTACATCGTATCGCGCAACAACACGGGAAACACGGAAACAGAAGTTAAAGAGGGAGTAGTACACTGAGAGAATTTTCTCTTAGAATTTACCCTGAAAATCATGGTAATCGTGAGACAATGTGGTACGGAAAGAATTTTACGAGAATTTCTCTGATTAATATTTATCACAATAAAATATAAAATATGTTTAATTAATTTTACTAAACTGTATAGTAAAATTAATCAAACATATTTTATATTTTATTGTGATAAATATTAATCAGAGAAATTCTCATAAAATTCTTCCCATACCAGTATACCATATTACGATTACCATGATTTTCAGGGTAAATTCTAGGAGAAAATTCTCTCTATGTGTATGAATTTTATTTCTGCCACACAGACAGGACAATTTGTCTGCGAATAAATCCGCGTCTGTGCAGTTTATCGAGCATTATTGCGAAAAACAGACGATCGCTCTCTCTCTTTCTCTCACCGATTATCGGATTAAAATGAAATAATAAGCTCGGATACGAAACTGACGGCGATCCGGCCGGGATCGCTGTGTAGCTGATTACAGGTGGATCGTGACAGGTGCGTGCGTATCCCGTTTTGGCGTTTTACAATGTGTACTAAAATCGCATTATTTATGATTGTCGTGCGCGGCGTTATTGAACGTTATTCAACGACGAGAAAAGCAGACTTTACTAGCGCGCTTTACTAGCCACTAAATAATCTATTTCTCTCGCGTTTATACTCGCCGAAACCCCCCTCGTGTGTGCGAGCGTGCGTGTGCTCCTAAAGACGAGACACCGTGCATCTCTCCACGGACCTAAAACCCGAAATAAACCACAGCTGGAGCTGCCTAGATCCCTCCTTTGCCTCGCCGTTAACAACAAGCTTTTATTCATCTATCGCCCGCCAATTTATCGTAGCGGAAAGACATTCGAAAAATTTCGCGCGAATGTTGCGCGAACGCGAAAAATTATGCACCGCGTAACCAGTTCGGCAAGATTAATCATTCATAATCTCGAGCCGGTTATTATCGCACGCGGGACGCGAGTGAGAAGCGAATAGATAGAATGAAAATACCTCAAAGAGACGAGAGATCGCGGAGTTCATCTTTTCTCTCTTCATCGAAAATTTTATTCGAGCGGAAAAAAAAAGTTGAATCAATAATGCGTTAATATATGATAATAGAGTTACTCTGACGTGTATTTATTTCGCTATGGATTATCGAGGGCACGCGTATAGAAATATACTGTGATTTACGATCGGATAGTTGAGCGGCAATGCGCAAACTCGAGGTATGATATTTCATAGCTACTAAGCGATACTCTCAAAGCCACGCGCACACGAGGCGAGTTAATTTAATTTTAAAAGCAAACTAAATCAAGGCGACATACCTATCGTCGCGGGCTGATTGATATAGAGAAGACGAAACACAACGATGCGCCGTGTGTAAGTATTAACAGACAGCTGCCTATACGCGCGTCAAACTCTTCGGGTTTTATTCGATTCGCGCAAACTATTCTTAAAGGAATTACTTCGATCATTTCTATCTCACGTGACGAGTCCGTGTCTAATATTTCTAAAAAAAAATCAGAATTTTCCATTTTCATTTGTTTGTGATCTAACATCGTTATGAGACAAGATAAAGATATCTTCGTGAGAAGAAACCCAATTAAAAATCGATTTGACAAATGTTGTTCGGAGACGCTCGAGAAATTAAACTCCAGTTAAAACCTAATAAAGCCAATGATTCGCGTGTTTAAATTACTGAAAGCTCGACAAATCTCTCGCAGACGTGTGTTACAGCTTCGATTGTTTTATCATCGAATGCGTCGCGCTCGCGGCTGGTAATTTTAACTTTCGGTACAGGCGGAAGAGAGAAACGGATAGGATTCGTCTGATGGGGCTTATCAAAATTTGAATGGGACACGTGTCGTCGTTATCCGGCGAACAGTTCGAGTAAAAATAGGAGGGATGTATATTTAGTGACTGACTTTTCTGGCAAATAAGTGATATGATCCAGAGCTTCGATAGTCATGTCATTAATGAACGATTCGTGCAGCAAAATGAGCGACTGTCGCTCTCCTTTCCTTGTCTCCTTCCCACCCAAAACACGCGCATTATATGAGTTTTGGCAGCATCGCGTCGCGTCGTATTACCATTTTAATCGGTCCGTTTGGAAAATCTCCATACGTTGTTTGACGGTATATAGAATTATGATCTCTGGTGGTGGTTGGCGCGACGTAGATCAGGAAACGACGGCGAACGAGGACGTTTCTCCCGGGGAGAGAAGTCCATTATCTCTCTCATAACATACGTTGACATAAGTATACAAAGATTAAAAGCAACCCCTGCTTAAAGAGCAACTCTCGAGCAAGAATCGACGCTCGCGCGACGACAATAACATGTCAAGTAAATGTATTATGTGCTGTTCTGTATATTTATGTAATTACTCTGTAATAACTTTTATTATCGTTTATTCAATAATGAAAAATTGTTCAAATTCACGTAATCTCTCACCGTGATGTATAAAAAGGAAACCTATATAATATCGCGAAACAAAATATAAATTTTCAAAGAAGCATATACATACACTTGTGATAAATGGAACAAGATGACGATAATTGATTAAAATAATGTATTTTAACTTTCGCAATAACTTTATAATAAATTTCAGATGCACGTGTAGACGTGTGACACGTTTCTTTACAACAATTAAAGAAATTTGTGATACGTTCTTTCGTCGGAATTTATATAATTTATTATATAAATTTAATTAATCTTCTCTTCCTCTATCGAATAAAACTATATCGTCAAATCCATAAAACACATTGATTGTTTTACTGCAGCATTTTTAAAAACTCAACGCATATCATTTTCGCGGCGGTATGATAAGTCATGTCAAACGCGAACATAACAAACAAACATGTTGTTGCACACGAGCAGTGAAGAAACTGCTTTGGAAATCAAATTCAAAGGAATCGTATTGCGCAAAGTAAACCAAATATACTATATGTAAACGTACATGTAAATTATCTAAAATAAAAATAATAACATTTTAAATTAACGAATTATTTATTCTTTTTATCATTTTTTATTATTTTTAAAGTAAAAAAATAAAATAATATATTACGAAAACAATTTTTTAAAATTATTTTACGTTATGTCAGAAAGAAAAAAAAGAAACTTAAATGAATTATTTTAGAATAATTGTTAATTTAGATTTTCTGAAAACTAATTTATGCGTAAAATAAAATAAAATAAATAAAATATACAAAGTACAACTTATATATAGAATATAGAATAAATATCGCGCTAAGAGTGCATAAATCAGGATGCAAAAAGTTAAATTTAATAGTTTAATTATAAAAGTAGAACGTTTCGGTTTTATTTCGAGTCTTTTGCAACTATATGTGTATGCGTTAAAATTTACATAAAATTAGAACATTAATGTCAAAGTGAGATACCTAGTCCCAAATACCTTAAAAGTTAGGCAATTACGAGAAACGAGAATTGCGTATATCATTTCTTATGCGTAACTTTATAAGGTATTTCAAAGTATAAGGTATCTCACTTTAACATTAATGCTCTAATTTCATATGAATTTACTGAAGATGGCTCGAAAGGGGGCCGAAACGTTCTATTCGTATAATTAAATTATATTAAATATATCAAATTTTTGCACAGTAATTTTTATTAACCCATTCTATGAAATAGAATAAATAAAAAGATTATTTCATATTATTGTACAAATGTATATGTATATATAAATGTATATAAATGTAAATGATTTATAGAATGATATATAGAAAAATGATATAAATGTATAAAATTAGTTCACTTAAAAAGAAAATTCGATTCAATAATAATAGCATCAGATAATTCTATGTCAATCAATTATTTTTATATATAATAATGATTATAATATTTTATATAATTTATGCGCGCTTCTTTATAATCACTTTAAAATAATTTCGAATGCAGTATATAATACTAGCAGGTCTTTCGTTATACTCTTATGATTTTTTTCGCCGCTGCGGCGGAAAGAACCGCTCGTGTGCGTAAAGTCTAATGAGAAAATTTAAAGAGCTGTTAAAGGGAGGGAAAAAGGAAGAAAAGGAACAGTACACATTTCACGTTCGGCGCAGAGAGAGCGACGAGAAACAGCCGAGAGCAGTAACTCGTAATACGTCCCGCCGATGCTTTTGACCGACACACACACACACACATCTAACGATACGCGTTCGCGCACACACGTGAGGTGTTATTTGCAGCCGTGTGGCACAACCATTCTGGTCCTCTCTCGAGTGATTGATCGTTTTCACCGTTATACATCTCTTTCCGTCTTTCATTTTCCATTTCAACGTTTTACCCCTCTCTCCCCCCGTCGAGACCCCGCGTCGTAATTTCACCTCGTTCCTCAACGCTCTTACAATTATCCACTCTTACCTCTCTTGTCACTTCTATACATACACGCGTTAATTAGATATTAATTATTTTCTATGTTTTAACGTCAACGGGTAATGTCAGAGTTTGTACCTCGTAAGGGGTGTTCGTTATTAAAGTCAACAATTATATAGTCTTACAAAAGCGAAATCTTCAACGTTAATTTCAACGTTTCGTTAATCACGATTTTAATTCAACGTTAATTCAACGCGCGAGGCTGTTAGCGCGACCAACCCTTTTCCCGCATAATTTTCCTGAATATTCTTGAACAGTTTAGCACGCACACACACATACACTCTCACCTGCACGACTATTCTTATCGGACTTGTACTCACTTCCCACG